>NW_020954570.1:6013667-6064464 GCF_900497805.2 Vombatus ursinus | reverse complement strand
ATCTATCTATCTATCTATCTATCTATCTATCTATCTATCTATCTATCTATCTATCTCTCTATCTATCTATCTATCTACCTATCTATAGTAACTCCGTGGTGCAGCAGATAAAACAATGGGCCTAGAATCAGGAGATCTGAGTTCAAGTCCAATCTCAGATACTCACTAACTGTGTAATTCTGGACAAGTCACTTAACCTGTTTGCCTCAGTTTCCTCAAGTGTAAAAAGGAGATAATAATAACACCCCCCCTACCGAGGTTGTTGAGATTATATTAGATAATTTGTAAGGTGCTTAGCATAGTGCCGTACTATATTAGTGCTTATTCTTTCCTCCCCTTTCCCTTTGATGCAAAGGATATTTCCTTTAATAGGTTTAAAAGGTTTCCTTTTAATAGGTTGTTATCATACAAGCAAATGCATCCTCATTGAGAAAACAAACATTCACTGAAGCCTTGAAGATGCTTTTGGAACTTATGATTTAATGTTTTATTACTGTCTGTCCATCTCTCAGTGTTATACAGCTTAATTCATGCTAACTATTGTTTTGTCATTTCATTAGAAGATTCATTGTATCTCCAATGGATGTGTCATACCCCCTTGAGTTACTCTCCCAACATACACTCACATGGAACTTTTCCTTTAACTCTGCCTCTTAGAATTCCTTGTTTCCTTCAAGATTCAGCTCAAATATCACCCTATATCTATATCTATATCCACATCCATATTATATTCATATCCATATCATTCATATCTATATCTATATCTATATCCACATCCATATTATATTTATATCCATATCACTTATATCTATATCTAGCTATAGACATCCTTTCTGATTTTCCCAGGTCCTTGCATCCTCTACTTCAAAATTACATTATATTTATTTTATGTGTTATTTACACGTGAAACTACCTGTCAAAATATAAGTTGTTTTTCGAAGACATAGACTGCTTCATTTTGGCTTTTTCTTCCCATCATTTAATATAGAGTCTGACAGCAGAAGCTTGACAAAAGTTCATGGATTCATTGGAGGGAAATTCCAAATCAATGAAATCACATATCCATTTGAAGATTTGATAGATTCATCTGTTTGGTTTCAACATTTATAGACTTAGCTGAATCTCTAAATTTATGAACAAATCACAGGACAAAAGAAGGCATATCTCTGCAAATAACATAAGGTATAGAAATTCAATACCAGCACATTTTCAGTGAATTTCCAGCCAAGATGGCTGCCTGAATAGGAAGCAGACCACTCAGCTCCCAGGCATCTCCTCCTGCAAAACTCTGAAGTTCACGCCAGACAGAATAATAATCCAGTAATAAAATAAAAAAAATAGAATAAATTACTTCTTTTCCACGTTGCTCAAAAAGTCAGCCAGAAGCCCAACAGAAATAGGAAAAGAGCCCTTCTAGTAAAGCCGGCTTCAATAAAGGGCCAGTGAGACAAGACACAAGAAACAGGTAGCCTGCAAGCTTTTGTTTACAGATACAAGCAAAAGCACAGGGCTCCTCTAAGAAAACCACTGGGTGGTCAGAAAGATCCAGGGTGGGAAAACTGGGAAACCCCAGGGGGCAGCAACAGGTGGTAACCTGTGAACAGCTTGCTGCTATAGCACTCATACTGGGACAATCCAAGATGAGGGTAGTGAAGGTCCCTAATACTTTGCCTTGAGAATGAAATATTCTGTGTTTCTAAGAAGTAAAGAAATGGAAAATAATTTAACTTTGAAGGTTCATCTCACATCTATCTAATTGACAAAGAAGACAAAAGAAGAAGGGGCTTTGGGAAACAGTCATACTAGTGCACTACTGGTAGAATTGTAAATTGTTCTAACCATTCTAGAAAGGAATTTCTGAAACTATTCCCTCAAAGTTACTATATTGTCCATGATTTTTGATCTGGCCATGCTGCTTTTAGGCCTGTTACCCCAAACAAATCAAGGAAAGATTTGTAACAGCTCTTTTCATAGTAGCACCAAACAGGAAACTAAAGAAGATTCTTGCCTATTGGATAACACCTAAGAAAATTATGGTTCATGAATGTAATGGAATGTTATTACATTTAAAAAAAATAGAAAATGGATAATTTCAGAGGAACCTGGGAAGAACTCTGTAAAATGATTCAGAGAAAAAAATGAGTTGAACTAGAAGAATAATTTATGCAATAAAAACATAATAAGGAAAAAGTGATTGAAAAATATTAGAAGACTGACCTATTCAATGACAAAATAAATTGCAAACAACTGAAGATGAAGCTTGTTATACACCTCCTGAAAGAGAGTTGATAGACTTAAAATGCAAAACGAGTCATATATTTTTGAACATATCCAATGTGGGAATTTATTTTGCTAGACTGTGCTTATTTCTAATGAGTTTTCTTTTTCTATCTTTCAAAAAAATTGCTCAATTGGGGGAAACAATGGAAGAGAGATAAATGCTTATGAAATACATGATGGTTACGTCATATTTATTGTATTTTCATGTGTAATCCATCCACACATATGTACATACACATTTCATACAGAATTTTCATATTTGCATGTGAACACACACATGTACATGTGTGTGTATATCTATATATATATGTGTGTATATAGATAGATATAGACAGAGATATATAGGTATATATACACACACATACATATTTCTGCTTAGAAATGACAGGGCTGTTTTTCCTCAGAAAATCCAAGAAAATCCAAGAAATCCAAGTTGTCTTCCTTTCTCCCTGATCCCTTTTCCATTTGAAGAGCTATATAAAGTGATGCCAAAAATAAAGTATCATTGTAACATTAAAAAAAAATCACAGAACAGAATAGAAGGGAATTCAGAGGGAAGCAAAAATAAGTAGAACAATTTTGAAAGTAATTTGATTAATTTAATAAATACTTTTAAAATAAAAACATGTAGTATGAAATGGAGATTTTCATATAATTATTTTTGTGTGTTCTGTTATATATATGTATGGTAATTATTTTTTGTTTGTTTAAAATTTTTGTTATGTTTAATTTTTTTTAAATTGTGGAGTTCTGTGCTCAAATACTAGGAAGATAAAATACTTTGCTTCAAAATACAGAGACTGTTGTTTGTCCTTCATTCCTGAAGAAGACTGTTATATCGGGGAGGTGATGCCATGACATACCAGTGAATTGAATTTAAGTGAGAGAGGGCTGTGCAAAGTCACTAGCCTTACTTTTTCCTCCAGAGCCTTCTAGGTTCAGTGGGCAGATACAGATCCGGACAACTGAAGATGGCACTGGATGCAGCAGGAGACCTTTTTAAGTTAAGGTCTTTAACAGCTCTCAGTTTGACTGAGGCAATGCCTATTCTGTGATTAAGGTTTAATAAGAAATGAGGCAGAGAATGGCCTCTTTACCTAGTTAAAAAAAAAAGGAAAAGAAAAATAAATCAATCTGAGAGGGACTATGCTAAGAGCACAAATGCCTATGATACAATCCTCATATTCTTTATTGAATGGTATTCTAAAAAAATCATCACCTACAAGTCAATCTTTTGATGAGTCCAGGCATATCTCCATTTTAACAAAAATCTTTAAAAAATTACAATATTTTTGTCACTAGTATTAGTGAAGTAGTCAATTGAAACAACTTTTGTTGCTATTGCTATTCCTAAGTTCTCTAAAGAACAGGTTGAGGTTTCACCTCAAAGTAGTTATTTGATGGGGGCAATCAAAACAAACAAAAACCATCCAAAAATGTATCCTCAAAAGATTATATATGCCAACATTTTCTACCGGTAGAGGTATACTGGTTATCCCATGGCATAGTGCTTAAGGGTTGCCACAATAAAATATGTTACACATTTATTCTATTAAAAGGTAAGTGTCCCAAGTTTATTGACCTTTTATGTGATTGTAAATGACTTTGCTCTCTATTAGATATTAAAGAAACAAAACAAAAATTAACACACTGATCTATCCCTTCAAGATAAAGGTGTCATTTAAAATTATTGATATATTTAGCTTTTACATCATTTCTATTTCCCAAAATATCCTTTTTCCTCTCCTTAAATATTGCATTACTAATAACATAGAACTTAAAAAAAAATGACACATAAAGGGGAGGGATCAATTCATCAAAACTAATCAATACATCAGCCAAGTCTAGCAGCACATACAAAGATAATAAAAGCAAAAATAAAGTAATAAAAAAATAAAAATAAGTAAAATAAAGATAAAAGTAACAAAAATAACAACTAACATTCACATAGTGCTACTATATGCTAGGCACTGTGCTAAGTGTTTTATGAATATCATCTCATTAGATCCTCACAACAATCATTGGATGGAGGTGCTATTATTATCCCAATTTTACAGTGGAGGAAACATAATCACTTTCCTCCACAAAGAAGAGAGGGAATTGTATTCTCTTACCTCTTATTTGAGGAGATTCTTTGTCTTTATGATTACACAGCATGATGCTAAATTTTGGTTTTGTTGTCATGATTATTGTTCTATTTACATTGATGCAGTCATTGAATACACTGTTTTCCTAATTTTGCTTACTTCATTTGCATCAGTTCATATTAGTCTTCCCTTACTTCCCAGTATTTTTCATATCTACTTTTTATGGCATAGTAATATTCCATCAATATTCCATCAGATTCACAGAACACACTCTATTTAGAAATTTCCTAATCAGTGGGCATATGCTTTGTTTCCAGTTCTTCGCTATTATACTCAGTGCTTTAAATATGTCTGCTTTTGACTTCCTTGAGGTATAAGCTTGATGGTGATACTTTTGGATCAAAAGAAATGGACACATTAATTACCGTGTTAGTATAACTAGAAATTTCTTTCCACAATGGTTGGGACAATTCACATCTCCACCAAGTGTGTCTGCTTTCCAAAACTCTTCCAAAATTGATTTTTTTTCCTCTTTTTTATCATCTTTGCTAATTTGCAGGTGCAATTTCACAGTTGTTTTGGTTTTTATTTCTCTTGTTATTAGTGATTTGCTATAGTTTTTCAGGTTGTTTATAGTTTGCAATTTTTTTTTGAGAAGAATCATTTTTGGTGTTATTTGTATTAGTTCTGTAAGGATGTTGTTTTTAGAAAAAGTTTTAATAATGAATAAGAATGTGACTACTTTTTAAAAAAATCATGCTCTAAATAGAGAATATTTTGAAACAGATGTTTATAAATGTTTCCATCTTTATGTGATTTTGTCGGTGAAAATGATGTCACCTATTAAATCTTAATATATAAATTTTTAAAACTTGAAAACCATTTTTCTGATCTATTAAATTTTTTCCCAATTAAAAGTTAAAGTGGGTTTTGAAATCTCTTTGCTAAAAATAAAATTGTGGCAATTTTGCATTAGAAGTTTTCAGGAATAACTGATTAACATTAGGGAAGATCAAAAATTACTAGCCAAATTTCAACAGAAAACTTTGCATAACTGATTGAGAGGATTTAAAAATGAATTTCAAGGATTTAGCAAGTGCAGCAACCAATTTCTTTTGGAGCTACACAGTTCTTGTGAGGTATTTTCTTCAGTGATGATAACCATCAAAACAAAGTAACAAAATAAATGGACTATAGAACCATGTAAATGTGAATAGCTTATTTTTGAATATACATATATGGTAGTGATTGGGATAAGCATTCAAAATAATTTGGAGATCACTACTTTTAAGGACTAAGACATACTTTACTTTAACCAGTTTCATGGATGTCCTTCTAAAATGTATTAAAGTCTTTTCTAACTTTAGAAGGATTGGTAGAGAGTCAACAAGCCAACAAGCATTTTTTAGTCACTTACTATACGCCAGATACCATGCTAAGCATCAGGAATACAAAGAAATACAAAAGATAGTCCTTGCCCACAAGGACTCATTCTCATCATTTCCTGCATCATTGCTGGATTTCTTGCAAGTTCTAGGGTTTGTCTCATTATATCTGGATTGTTAATCATGTGACTAATCTCTGGATTTCGTTGTATTAACTGCTGCATTTGAGGATTGGCCATAATTAACTGTCTCATCAGATCGGGATTTGAAAGCATGCTCTGAACAAAGGGATTTTCCATAATCTGGACCATCATTTCCGGGTTGGACATGAGCTGCCGCTGCATTTGACTTTGTAGTTCAGAGAAGTTGGATGTATTCAAGCCCAAACTACTCAGTCCTGCAAGACCTCCAAGGCCACCTAAACCAAAAGGGTTACTATTTGTAGAAACTGGTGTGGAGTTACTATTGGGAGATGCTGATGTAGTAGAATTACTTCCAGTGGTATTTGTTTGCTGAACTGGATGATCCTGAGGTCTGTTTTGTGTTTTTATGACAAGGTGAACAGTAAGTCCATCATGTATTCCATGCTGGCTCAAAGTATCTTGATCTTTTAAAATTTTTCCAGCGAATATTAACACAGGTTGATCAGGATGGGACTTGAATCGTTTGGAGATTTTTTCCTTAAACTGCTGGACAGAGCTGGTCTGCTCACAGAATAATGGAGAGCATTAAAGAACACAAGGCTAGGAACAATAAGATCTGGAATTTACCCCCAGCTTTGCCACTGACTAGACAAGTGCAGTTAATCCTCAGCAAGCCATTTCACTGCTCTGGAACACATTCTCTTAATCTGTAAAATGAAGAAGTTGGCTTAGGTTCTTTTCTTGATCTCTTCTAGCTCTGACCTTCTGTGAATCCACATCTGAGAGTAATTCAGACTCTTCTTTGATGACAGTATCTTACTGAAGTATATTTGCCCCTGTGCTAAGTGACTTTAGACTAATATTGGTTATTTGATTGTCTCATTTTTCACTAATGGCTGTCAAATTTAAATGCTTTATTTAGAGTAACCTCACAATCAACTTCTAATAAGCTATCCTTGGAAGTGGTGAAGTGAAAAATAGACAGTCAAGTTGGTTAAATCAGTAACCTTCAGTTGTGGAAGTAAGCTTGAATAGGGAGTCTTTTTAGCTTCCCTGGTCCTGTGTTTATCACCTACCCCTGGGATTATGCCTAGTATTTGATAACAAGGTTATGAAATACTCTGCAGGGTAAATAGCACCTATACTGTGTTGGACTCTAGCTATCTTCTCCCATATGATTCTTTGCTTACCATACTCAGGCCACAGACTGTGTAGCTTAAATGCCAAGGGAACAAGCCCTTAGGGTCTAACAGAGTCTCAATCTGTGTAAAGATGACTTTAGTTATTGACCACATCCCTGGAGTCGGGAGATAACCACAGTAGAGAATTATGCATAGCTACCATAACTGCTTAAGGATGTTTAAGGACTGCTAACTTCTCTCTGTAGCCTTCAGTCAGGCTTATAAAAAACAGACTGATACATAGCAATCCTTAGAAAAAAGTACCCTGAAGCAAGGCAATAGGTGTCAGAAATGGGGTTTCCTGTCCATCTACCATAGGGCTATTGGAGGGATTTGCAAAGATGGTATAGGAATAAATTAGGAGAAAGAATGATTAACTGGCCCAATACCAGCACTAGTCTTTGAATCCCTGAATGTAGTTGAATGAATATCCTTAAACTCACACTGGTATTCAGCAATGGAAAGAAAATGGAGTCAAGCACAAAAGGAGCACTGAGAGAGATGCATTCCCACTACCTTGCTGATATACTCTAATCCATGTAATTTCTCCAAGTTGTTTCCTTGCTGTATTATGGGACTGTAGGAATGTTCATTCCTCTCTGTTTGCACTGAATTGGGAGCTGTTATTCAGCTTGTTGAGAAAAAACAATTTAAAAATTTAAAAAAAAAACATAATCAAAGGCAGTTTTGTCAGGTGTTTTAGAGCAGAAATATATCCATCAGACTCAGGCCTTGATTATATAACCTGGATTTTGCACCAAACTTGAGACATTTTGAATAAGACTCTCTGAATTGGCGAAAAGAATGTCAACTCGTCTACGTGACAGTTACTTTTGGGGTAAGAGGAAAGATATTCTTTATTTTTTGAGAAAGATAAACACAGTTCAAGACTGTCTTCAACACTAACTACAAAAATGAGAAATAGGAAGACTCTCTTGTACATAGGTGGTAGAAACTGGATCATCAACATGTCCTTGATTTCTAGCTTGATTCTCAAGAGATTTCAGGAAATTTACCCTTGGGTGAGATTGAGGCCTATCTCTTACCTGAACTGAGATATTTTGCTCCCAGAAGAAGGGCTCTTTCATTCTGTGTATTTTCTTGGTATATTCTAATACATAAAACTTATCTGATTTCTGTTTGCTATATGCTTGGATAAATAGGTTTCCTTGCTATTTCTGTTGGTCTTTTATATAACTTGTGTTTTATGAGAAGGGGACAAGCTGGTGGTTGCAAGCGTGATGTGCCCTTTACCCTTTTAAGAGATAGTGACAGAGACAGGGTGGAGAGGGAGAAAGGGAGAGAATTTGGAACTCAAAGTTTTAAAAAATGAATGTTAAAATTGTTTTGACATGTAACTGGGGAAAAATAAAATACTAAAAAAGAGAGAGAGAGATAGTGACCAAAGAAAGTAGTGGCTTTTTTTCTGAACCTATCATGCCCTTAGGCTAGTAATATTTAGGGAGACAAATAGATATAATTCTATTCCAGTCCCCCTTCTCTTCAAGAAGTATTGAAAGGCCAGCCTTATGGCTTGTTCTCCTGCTCCCAATGAGGCAGGGATCAGTCTTTTTTTAGAGAAGAGTGAACAAAATTTTACAGATATCTATCAAAGATTCCTATGAGCTACATTTAAGCAACCTATATGCATATATATGTATGTATGTATATAGTACATATTATATATAAAATTATATCTACTGTATAAGAACAATAAGAGAATGAGGGTAGAAAATTACAACAACAATAAAAAAAAATCCTCCGTAGTTAATGCTGACAACTAGACAGGGGATTTAGGTGAGAGAGTTGTAGCAAATGATTGGCTATGTAACATGAATGATAAGGAGAGGTTGAAGATAATGATGAAGTTACAAAATTGGGTAACTGGAAACATGATGGAACCTTCAATGGAAATAAGGAAATTCAAAAGAGAAGTGGATTTAAGTTCTTTTTTTAAAGATATTTTTCATTGGAGGATAGGGAACGGAGAGGAGAAAAGTTGTAAAACCTTGAATAGAACTAAGACAGTTGGGTGTTCATGGACATTTTTAACACCTTCCCTTTAGCTCCCTCCCAACTTTATTTGTATGATCATGCCTCATAGCACATGTACTTGTTAGTTCATTTTTGTTATTTATATATGGCATTAAAAGAAAGTACTAAAAATGGAATCAGGAAATAAAAAGAAAAGTCTTTCAGCAAAGAATTTCCAAGTAATATGATTAGGATTAAAATCAGATTTGAGTATGGTATTTTTTTTTCCATTTCTCCAGCCTGGCCAGTCTAGGAAGAAGAAAAAAATACTTCTCCAATTAGTTGCATTTGCAATGTACCCTTAGTAAATATTTTGAAGACAGCCCAGACAGTTACAGTAGGAGATATGACTCCTTACTATGAGAATAAAGAGTTACTACTACTTACATGCTATTAAGGACTTATTTGAGTGACTGCAAAAAACACCTGGGAAGAAAGACATGGAAAGAGAATCTCCACGCAGTCAGTAGAGAGATTTTTGTGTGGTTAAACTTGAACAACAGACTGAAGCTCTGATGTATGAGTATGTGAATGGGAAGCCAGTCCCATTCTGTTCCTTGAGCTCCAAGGCCTGAAACTCTAGAGACTACTGGGAGTGAATCTCCCCTGGATGAGATCATTCTTTCTCTCCTAGCTTGAACTGTGATCTTATCTTACTCATAGATGAAGGCTTTATTCACTCGTATGAATTTTTTGTTTTATTCTAATCTGCAGATCTTGTCTAATTTGTTTTTTGTTGTTCTTGGCTAAATTTATTTACTTAACTATTGTTATTTTCTATTTGTGATAGTCTTTTGTGTAACCTTTGATAGGAAGGGGCTAAGCTGGTGAATGTAATCTAAGTATTACCCTTCCCCTTAAGAGCACTCAAGACAAAGGCCTTCCTTCTGAACCATTAATACTCTTAAAACAGAAATATGTTGAGGGGTGACAGAGAGGTATAAGTTTATTCAGAAATCTTAGAAATAGGAAAGATTGTCCAACCTTTGTGATCTTGATCTTCCTTTTTTCCAACTAGGCTTTTGGCAATACAGAAATAGTCTTCTTCCTACTCTTTTGAAAGGAAGGGTGGGTTTTTAGATGTGCCTGAAAAGCCACATCTTTATGTTATCACCCTCATCCCCACCACCATACAAATAGCACACACTGAAGGAAGGACAAATTTATAAATGTGGGTAAAAATTTTCCTTACACACAGGGACTCAAAGATTCAGTCATCATCTTTTTGATTATGAATTTGCTAGCAAATATACTAGCAAAATGAATTTTTAGCAAAATATAATGGAAGAGAAATTGGCTTTGATGTTTTTTTTTTCCTGAACAGATTTTCTAAATTAGGGATCAAGAATGGAAATGATTTGAAGCACATTCAGTGCCTACCACTTTCTCTTTCTTGTTGGTTTTACAGTTCATCAAATTTTGTTGCTCTGCTTTTTTTTGCTCAATCTGACCTCCGAATGGAAGTAGCTCCAGAGCAATTAAGTTATAACTTTGAAATTAGAAAGTAAGCAATCTTAAGATTTGAAAACACTATAAAGCTTGGCTTTATCACTTTATTTGAATTGAATCTCTGAAAACCAAAAAGAAAAAAGAAAGAAGAAAGAAATGAACTTCAAGAATGTCCTGTCTGTGATAGATTTTGGCCTTGAGACCTTGGTTGGCTTGTTTTTCTCAGCTGTCAGACATTGTAATCTTGGAGTCCTGTAATGTTTTCATTAGGGAAGTCACTTCACTACGTCTCTCTAAATTATCAAATGAAGGGGTTGAACTATATGGTCTCTTTCGGCATTAAATCTGATCTTTCAATCATCAAATTGATATCAGCAGAGATTAAAATAATGAGGCAGTGTGATATAATGAAATGGGTGGACTTCAGTTCATAAGAGACCTAGATTCTGTGTCTGATGCTTGTCAGAACCACGTAGGTTTCTTCTCTTTGCCTTGAGTTTCCTCACCTGTAGCTTATAGTGCCTACTTTACAGAATCATGAGAAATTAAAAAACAAAACAAAACAAAACCCAAAGTGACTTGCCTACAGTGAAACCGTGTCAGGTATTATCTATCTTATTTTCTGCTTCTTTTTCCTAAAAAGTTATTTTTTGAAATTTAGAGTCTATATCCTTAAGTCTTAGCCAACTTGCTGGTGCCTAACTCCATGTAAAAGCAGCCAGGAAATTATATATTGTTATATTCTTATCTGCAGATCTTTTCTAATTTGTTTTTTGTTGTTCTTGGTTAAATTGATTTACTTAACTATTGTTATTTTCTATTTGTCTAAGCTGGCGAATGTCATCTAAGTGAAATAATGCCCCTCCCTTACTATGAGACAATCTCCAGATAAAGGGGGACACTTTTAATGACTTTCAAGCTTAATTTCATGGACACTAGTAACCCAAAATAGGACTTGCAGAAGGCAGCTCTTCTCATGGGTTAGGAGGACTTGGGAAGTTTAAAAAAAAAGTAGGAATCTGATTCCAAATCTGAAAATACCTGGTAGACTTTTAAGATCTGCAGTTTTGTATTATTAATTTGTCACTTTGGTGCTCGATATGGAATGTATTACAATGAATAAGTGGTATATCATATGAATGAAAGGTGAGGATTGAAGCTTAGAGAAGAAAAGACAAACTAAACAAAAGTTAATTGGTGCAAAGACATCCTATGTGAGAGAGGTAAACTAAATGAACATTGCTTATATTGATGTTAATCTAGAAATTCTATTTTGGAAGTATTCACAGATAAACATTACAACTTTCTGGGGTTTTCATGTTATCTGCCTAACTCTGGAAATATGTCTGGTACTTGACTCTACAGAGGGAAAAAAACACTGTTTGCGGTAAACACCATCTGGATTGGGATGAGCTCAAGCCAGCTCTGTTCTGTAGATAATTCTTTGCCTAGAGATCCTATTTAAGCCTCTTTCTCAATCCTATATTCAGAAGATTAGGGTGTATAGGGTGCTCAGGGAGGATTAGCACCTCTGGTGTCAGGGTTTACCAAGCCTTTTTCAGGGCTGCTTATTTACCTTTCATGTCTACCTTTCACCCAGCTCTCACCTATATCTCCAAGAAGCTATAGAATGCTCAGCAGCCACACCTGGTAAAACTATCTTGGCAGGTGGGCTAACCTAGTTTGAGTGTAACCTCAGGCCTCAAATCCATGGGTTGGGGCATGTCAAGATTTAACCTGGGGAATGAGCAGATGAAAGCAATTTGTTCCAATGGCCATGAAGGCAGCTGAGGCAGGTGCTGTGGAGCTCTTAAGAGCTTGGTCAGACTTCAAAAATGCTAAGGTCATCTACTGAGTCCCAGGTCTTGACTTTTGGATTGTGATAACTCTGGAAGAAAGAATGAGTCTGATGACTTTGTGCAACTCTGCCTCACTTAAACCCAATTCACTCACAAGTCAAGACATTACTCATCACATAGTGATTTCATTGGAGCTCTCTGAAAACAAAGGATGAACAACAGCAATATTCAAAAGACTGGTCCTTTGACTAACCAAATTAGTCCCAGCCTGCATGGGGCAGTCTGCTGCCACTGACCCCAGGGAATGGGAATGATTTAGTAGGGGAACTACATGGAGCAGCCATGTTCAAGTGGAGGAGCCATGTGTGTGTAGAGCCACCTAAAGATTGCTGACTGATCTTTATGTTCTTTACTAAAGCCTAGACAAACAAACAAACCATTACTATGTTCTCTGTGTCAGACTACAAAATCGTTTGAATTGAGTACCAAGACACCATTTTTCCATATTACTTACTCTAGGTTGAATAGTTCTGGCCTGAGGTCAGCTCCATTCCCCTGTCACAGAGGAATGTGAGTGGACTTTGGGACAGAGGTTTTCCTAGCAGGTCAGAATCTTTTGGGTTTGGTCTGTTACCTTAGGATTTGATTTCATTTTTTCAAAGTGTCACCATATCACTGAAGTGTTTTTCTGTCTTTTTTTTGTCCGAATTATGATAAAGCAGTTCAAAGCATTGAATTAATTATCATCATAATATAAACACACACTTAATTGAAAATAAGATGTCTTTAAATATTAATATTCAAACTAGCATTGAAATCAAAATGAGATGAAGGAGGAGATATTTTTACAGTGGAATGCCCCTAGAGCAAGGGTTCTTAACATGTCCATGGATAGGTTTCAGGAATTCTGTGAACTTGAATTGGAAAAATACATCTTTATTTTCACTATCCTCTAATTGAAATTTAGCATTTCCTTCAATTATAAGTCAAAAAAGAAAACAACAACAAGAGAAGGGATTCATGGGTTTCATCAGACGGTCAGAGGAGTCTATGACAAAAAAAAAAAAAAAGACTTAAGAACCACTGCCCTAAAAGAATTAATAATGTTTCAGATATACTTGGTTTGTTAGGCAGAAAATATCTGTATAATAAATGACTTTTTGATTTTTAAGCCCTTTTGTAAGCCTCTTGTTTCTTCTTAGTGTGCTTATTCAGAAGCATTACTTTTTTTCTTTCTTTTTACCTCTCTTTTGGCACATTCACTTATCATGATTTGTTTAGCCATTTCCCAAATAATGGGTACTCCCTTAGTTTTGAAGTTCCTTGCTATCCTCAAAGAACTGATACATACATATGTATTTAAATACACACACATATACATATATACACACTACATATATACTCACATTATATTTTATAGTATATCTATATCTAACTATCTATCTATCTATCTATCTATCTATCTATCTGTCTATATTTCCTGATAGGTCCTTTTCTATTTATTTGATCTCTGTAGGAAGTTGACCTTGTAGTGATATCACTGGATTAAGGAGATGGATAGCTGAACGAGTTTTTAGCCCCTTAATTTTTGATAAAGCTTCTTCTAAGTCTTCACTGTATTATATATGAATCCAGTTGTTGTTGTTCTTTCTTCTTGTATAATTGTTCCAACATCTAGCCCTTAACAGCTGCTTATATCTCACCTTTTATCTGTGAGAGATTATGGAATGCTAAGAATGTATAGAATCCCAAACAAGGTACTAATTTTCTTTCTGTAACTTACTTTGCAGTGTTGGTGGAGAGCAAAGCGGGATGAAAAATTCACTCCGTGTCAGAAGCTCTACATCTAATTTTTGATTTTGTAAGTATCATTATTAGGCTTCTCTTTAGATTTACTGAATTATTTACAAACAGGTTTTGTTGCATTTGTTTTAGTTTAAAAAATGTAACTCATTAAAGGATGAATATCTGATTTGAATTTTGGGGGGAAATGTTTTATTTTATTCCATTTTAGGCATCTTCCTTTCATGCTCTCTCAATATTTTGGCACTCACAGAGACCTGACTACCCACTGGATACTACTGAATTCCTGGCCATCCTTTTTAATATTAGTTGCGTTTTCTTACATATCATATCTATCCTTTCTCCCTCTGCCACCAAAGAACTGGTCTTAGAGGTGTAGTTGAATGCTCTCTTTCCCAAGTCTGGACTCTCTCTCTAACACTATAACTAGCAATTTCACTTTTATTCATATTTACCATTCAATTCAGATCCTGGTAGCTGTAATACACCAGCATCCAGGACGTTCTTCCTTCTTTTTCAAAGAATTTAGCCTGGCTCATAGTCTCACTCTCCACCCTAACTTCGAGACCTTGGCTTACATGATGATGTGTTCCTCAATATACTCAACTCACATGACTCAGCTTCCATGTCCCACTTCTCTACTTCACCTTAGCTATATAGAAGGACATAACATCCTTGATCTTGCCATTATTCAAAAGTTCCCCATTTCCGTTATCAAGAATTTTAGAGTTCTTTTACCTGCTACTAATCTCTTAGCCTTCAATCTCTGCCTATACTTTACTACTCCTAAACCTATTTTATGTCTTTATTGTATCCTTTGATTTATCCATCCCTAGGTACTTTCCCAGAACAGAATACCCATCAGCTTTATCTTGCCTACATTCTCTTTTCTTCCTAATCATACCCCACAATGAGCTTATTCCATGCCACATTATCCTCTACTTTTATATCCCTTGCTTCCTTGTTTTAAAGTTACCATTTGTGCCTCACCAAACTACAGTGTTGGATTACTATATTGACATCTGCCTTCTCAATATGATAGTGAATGGAACTGGAAGAACTGGGCTGACTGGATATACTTCAAATTTATTTAATCTCAGATAGGCTTTCACAAAAGCCAAGAATTCCCTTTACTCCTCTCTGATTGATCCTTTATCCCATTTTCCACAGAGAGCCCTTTTCTTCCAGCCTTCTTCAGAAGATTTGGTTTACACTCAAACCCCCTTTCTCCATAGTCTTCATTTTCTACCTGTCTACTGGTTTCTTTGATGTTTACAAACATGTTCAAGTTACCCAACTCCTATCCTTAAAAAAACAACAACAAAACAAAACAACTTAATCTTATTTCTATTAACTATTACTCTATGTCTCTTCTCCTTTCCTTAGCCAAATTCCTTATAAAAACAGTTTATACTCATTATGTCTGATTCCTCTCACTACTCTCTTCTAAACCCTTTGCTCTCTGTCTCTTGACTTCATTATTCAACTTAAACTACTCTTTCCAAAGTTATCAATAATCTCTCTCTTAAAATTTTTTCATATGAATTTAAACATAAAAAACCATGAACATTTCTATAAAAAGAACAATTAAGGAGATTGCATATAAAATTTCTTTTATGTAAGCTTTGTTTTCAAGTTTATATTAAATTTAACAATAGTAATAAAACTGCCTTCCTTGCCTGTGCCCCCTGCTAAACTTCATTGTATTTTATTTTGCATATTTTAAATGTTTTATAAATACTTTTTTTCTTTCTTCCTTTTCCCATTACTGTCCCTATTCCCTACCAGAGGCAACTAGATGGTGCAGTGATTAAAGGGCTGGACCTGGACTCAGGAACATCTGAGTTCAAATCCAACCTCAGCCATTTACTAGCTTTATGACCCTTAACTCCTATTTGCTTCAGTTTTCTCAATTGTAAAATGAGAATAATTACAACACCTACCTCACACAGTTGTTATGAGGGTGAAGTGAGATAATATTTGTAAAATGCTTAGCAGAGTGTCTGGCTTGTGGTTTTCAGTTGTCAATCAATAAACATTTATTAAGCTCCTAGTATGTGCCAGGCAATGTGCTAAGTGTTGGGGATGTATAAAATAGGGCATAAAATAATCCTTGATTTCAAGGTGATCTCAATATAGTGGGAGAAGACACACAAAAAGAAGCTTAAAAGGATGGGGTACCTATCATGAAGTTGTGATAAAGTCCTGTGGCAGGTATAGGAAATGATCTGAGGAAGTGTGAGTTGCAGAATTGATTTCATATTGCACTATTGTGAGTTTCTGAAGACCGTGAAATCCAGGAAGAAAACTGTGTGAGAAATGGTATAGTGCCCTCCTAAAATGGTAGAGATCGGGAACAGCTCTTCAATGTCCACCCTTCACTATCTCCAATCAAAGGGAAGGAGGTACCCTAGGGATATCAGCAGGCTCTATGTTTATTCACTTTCCTTCCCCTACCCACCAACACCCCCTCTCTCTCTCAATAGAAACTTTCCCTTATAAAAAATAAGTATGCTCAAGCAAAAAAAAAAATGACAAATTGTCTATGTTTAGAAAGATATCTCATTCTGTATCTCTAGTGCACTATCTTACTGCAGTGATCAGTTTTAAAGTCTTTGGAAAATGTATTCCTCATACAATGTTGAGGATCTATTTACCTCCATCTGAATTAGTTTATACAAGTATTCCCAGGTTTCTCTGAATCTGTCATATTCATAATCTCTCACAGCATTCCGCTATATATACTTATTTTTTTTCAGCCTTTCCCAGTTGAGAGATATCTACTTTATCTTCAGTTTATTGCTACAGCAAAAAGTACTACTATAAATATTTTTGTACCTATGGGTCTGTCCTCCTCTGACTTTGATCCCTTTGGGGTCTATGCCTACTTATGCTAGTAATTGACAAAGCAATCTATAACATAAAAAGTTAAGATCTACTTCAGACAGACAATCAGATAGATAGATATAGATAATTTTTAAACATTTATTATGAGCCAGGCACTATGTTAAGTGCTGAAGATATAAATACAAGCAAACAAGGCAGTCTCTGCACTCAAAAAGCATACATTCTAATGGAGAAATATACCATATAGAAGGGAGCGAGATATGATGGGGGTTGGTGGCCATGGTATAAAAGTGGTAGTATGGAAGCAGCTAGCAGTGAAGTGAATACAGCATGGGCCCTGGAGTCAGGCGGATTTGAGTTCAAATCTGGCCTTGGGCACTTAACACTTACTAACTGTGTGACCCCGGGCAAGTCACTTAACCCCATTGCCTAGCCAAAAAATAATAAAAAAAAAGTTGTAGCATAATTGGGAAATACCTGAGAAGTGGTATGGATGCTGTGTTCAGGGCAAGATGAGACAAAAACCTATCAGAGCCCAACTTCTCAAAGATAAAGTATAAGAGAAAGGTATGGGAATAATGGCTCAAGCTATGAGTTCATAGCTTGAGGGCTGAAAAGTGATATAGATATCTGCCTTCAGACAAGATGAAGTTAAGGCTCACCTATCTGCTGAAGTTCACAGTGATATCTTAATTGCCAAATTTAATGAACTTTCCTTAATCTACTCGACCTCTATGGCCTTTGACACTCTTTACTACTATCTCCTCTTATTCTCTCCTCTTGAGGTTTTTGTGATTTTGATTTCTCCTGGTTTTCTTCAAAACTGTCTAACCATTCCTCAGTTTCCTTTGCTGGTTCATCATCTATGTCACATCCAAATAAGTGTGGGTATACCCAAAAGGCCTGTCTTGGGTTGCCTTATTTTTCTCCCTCATTTAGGGACCTCATAAGCTCCTATAAATTCAATTATTGTCTCTAAACAGATGATTTCCAGATCCATATATACAGCCCAAGTGTTTCTCCTAATCTCTAGTTTCATATTATAACCTACCTATTGGCCCTTTTGAATCAGATGTCCTATAGGTATCTCAAACTCAAATGTCTAAATCAGAATTAAATATATTTACACACAAACCCACCCTCCTCTGAACTTCCCTGTTTCTGCTGAGGAAACCATTCTTCCAATTGTTCAGGGTCTTGACCTTGTTATCTTCCTTTATTCCTCATTCTCTCTCACTCTACTACATGCTTTTTAAATCTTATAAATTCTTTCTCCAGTATATCTTTCACATATGTCCCCTTCTCTACTCACACAGGAACCACCCTATTTCATGCTCTTATCACCTCTTGCTGGATTAGCACAATAACCTCCTAAATATTCTGCCTAATTATTCAGCACAGACTTTCTTCTCCTCAGTGCATCCTCTACATAACTGTCAAAATGGTTTTCTTAAAGCTGAGGTGTGAGCATTTCATCTCCCTACTTGATAGACTCCAATGATTTGCGATGCCTCTGAAATCAAACAAGACATTTGAAACTCTTTACAGCCTGTGTCTCATCTACCTTTCAAGGCTTGTGATACAATATTCCCCACCATGAGCTTTACAATCCAGTCTTACTGGTATTCTTTTTGTCATCATCTACTGCACGTTCTCTCCAGTCTTTGTGCTTTTGCACTTGTTGATCCTATACATGGAATCATCTCCCTTCTCTTTTCTCTTAGAATTCCTGACTTCCTTTAAGATTCAGCCCAAGCTCTACCTTTCGTATGAGGCCTTTTTTCTCTCTCTCTCCATATTCTTCTTCATCTCCCTCCAAAGGTTAAATTGTATTTGCTTTGTTTGTATTATATATACATATATATAATAACCATATACATATATAAACATGTACCTTTTACACAAAAATACATAAATGCACACATATACACCTACATATGCACATATATGTATGTATGTATTCATATGGTCTTCTTCATTAAAATGTAAGGTCCTTCAGGGCAGGGATTGTTTCAATTTTGTCTTTGTATCCTCAGCACCAAGCATAGTGTCTGCACCATAGTAGGTGGTTAATAAATACTTGTTGATTAATTGATTATGAAATTAATCAAATTCAATTATAATCCTTTGGATAAATATTGGAAAATGTTCTAAAGACTGGGAACCAGTTATGAATTAGATATAATATAATCTTATGTTTTCAGAAGTGCAAAATACCTTCAAATGCTCATGGGGAGGTAATTTTATTTCTTTTCTTCAAAAAACATCTGTTCTGAAAATCGTGAAACAGAACTGATCATTAAAAGAAACCATTATTCTTTTCTTGTTATCAGATAAGCTGCTTTTATACTTATTTTAATTCCTTATGGTACCTCAATGATGTGTGGTGTTCTCCTGCTGTTCTTGATAGTTGGATAATTCTTGTAAGTATGCTACAAAGGGTGACACATTGAACTTTGATTCAGATAAATAAAAAGTACTTTCTTGACTCCTTTTTCATTGTTTTTCAAAATATTCTTCCTATATAAAGTCATAGAATTTCAGAGTTAGAAGAAATCTCTGATACTAACTAATCTTTTTTTTTTTCATCCAAAGACAAGGTTTATTTTAGAACATCCATCATATTGGGCAGACTCTTAAGGAGTCTGAACATGGGTAAGCAGTGGCTAGATTATAAGAATCTGACCAGTGGCTAGATTCTAAGAATCAGAGCAGTGGCTAGATTTTAAGAATCTGAGCTGATACTGACTAATCTTATACCTCCATTTTACAAAAGAGAAAAAGATAAATTATTAAACCATTAAATAATTAACTCCAAGTTAGAAGTAGGACCAGAACCCAGGTCTTTTGACCACAAGGCAGGGATGTTGAACCTGTACTGTGTAGTACAATATCTCAATCTTGACCTTTTTTCAGTAAACAAAAAAAAAAGATACTCCTCTTTGATTCTTTCTGGCCTCAAATAAACTGAGTTCCATCTGGTGGAGTTTTCGTGTACATAATAATTGATATTCTTACATGTGTTCAAAGATATTTCCCTACTTTTATTTTCCCTTGTAGTAATAACAATATCTTCACCCATTCACCCATGAAAGGAAGTTAGGCTAATTTTTCATTAAAAGATAATTGAAATTATCCTCAAGACTTGAATTACTTGAGGAAACTAAAGGTTTAAGCTGTTGACATCACTTTCTGGTCACTGAAATACAGGGTGGCAACGAGGAGCTCCTCATAATTGGCTGGCAAACCATAATGCACATCAGGCAAGGGGGCTTCACTCAGGGGAATCAACTCAGGGTTTCCTCAATGCATATCCTTTTTTAATATCCTTCTCCTTCTATGGCTAAGAAAATCTTTCCTTAACTGTTGACTGACCTGTCTCTCATTTCAGTCTCTGAACCAAATCAATCACAAACTACCAGGGGATTATCCTCAGGTCCAGCCCAGAACACTCCCCTATACATGTTATATCTTAGTTCATATTTTCAAAAGTTCTTTCTCCTGCCCATGGAAATGAGATCATTTTCGGCACTGAAAAAAAAACACACCTTATATTTAGCATATTTTTTTAAAAAATCATAGTAGACTATTTTCATTTATATCTTTCCTCTTTTTCTCATGGTCAGTCAGACTTTTCTATCACTAGCTACCTATGTGGTATGACTTAAGGAGTACTGTAAATCTCTCCTACGTTTCCCCACTCATTTTCCATATTGTCTGAAATATAATCATATAATGATAGATCTGGAAGAGACACTAAAGTTCAGCATTTTCAAACCTTTGCTTTCAGAAATAACATTAAGTAGGACCTACTAAGTCCTAGCGAGGCTAAATGGCTTAAATTCACACATACTTCGGGTTAGTGCAAATATTTTCCCCAAATTCCCTAATGTAAATGGGATACCTTAAATAGATACTCAAGCCCTTCTAAAATCTACTTTCAACTTTAACTCACAGTCTTCATTATGGTTTTTTTTTGGTTGTTTTTTTTTTTTTTTGAGAGGCAGTTAGGGTTAAGTAACTTGCCCAGGGTCACACAGCTAGTAAACATCAAGTGTATGAGGCCACGTTGGAACTCTGGTCCTTCTGACTCCAGAACCGGTTCTCAATCCACTGTGCCACCTAGCTGCCCCTAATCACAGTCTTCATATGCTCTCTTACTCTGTCTCTACCATATTGGATCACTTGCTTTTCCCTGAGCACATTTTAGTCTCTATATTCACACACAACTCCAATATAGGAGGTTCCCCTCCCCTCAATTTCTGTATATTAATATTATAACCTTCTTTCAAGGTTATAACACAAAACATTTCTTCATCTCCCCTTTTCCTTTATTTTATCTCATAACACTGCATTTTTCTCATGCAGTTAGCTATCCAATCTTAACTTGCATTACATTTATTTGTGTACCTTACCAACAGCTCACTCATGCATTTATTAAGCACTTACTAAGTCCCTTGGTGGTAGTTTCTCATTGTTTCTCATCTCTACACTGATTCAAATCTCAGTCTACCACTCATGCCTTCTCATCCTGTACAATCTTTTCCGTGTCTTCTTGTAAATCCTCTGGACAGCTCTAACCCAACCTACTAGGAACTTTCCTCTAAATTTATTGACACCAATTAAGTGTTTAATCTTTGTTAGATGAATTAATGAATATCTTTCCACAAGATCATGAAAAAACAAAATAATAGACAGTTATAGGTGGAGAGAGCTTTAAAGATTCAATTCCTTTTTATGTATGAGAGAACTAAAGCTCAGAGTTTTACTTGAAGTCATATTGCTACTAAGTGGCAAAGTCAGCTATAAATTCAGAAGAAAGAGTATCAGGTCAAAGAAATGGGGGCACAAGACTTGTTTGGATGCAGAAGGTCCAAGGGGCTAGATCTTCAATGTTTATGGGCATTCCTCAAAAGTATTCCACAATCAAAGAGAAGTATGAGTACACAGGTTGGGAGGAGGAGAACGGAGAAAACAAACATTAAGGAAAGGATAGGTAGGAGAGTACTATGCAACAAAATAATACTTCACAATTATGCCTGCCTGAGGCTGTGCTACCTCTGATGCTTTTATGATAGAGATACAAATCAGTGCATTCGTTTTCCATTGTCGAAAAGGAAACAAAAAAGTCAAATCTCATCAAACTATGTAAATATACCCTAAATACATTACAATCCACTCAAATTTTTGCCATTTGAGACACTCAGGTTGTTTCCTGGTGTTTTTTTTTTTAATTATTCTCATCACATAACTAGTCAAATGCAGTCAAGTTATCAAATTCATTCCTTTTGTTCCTTTGGAGTCATTATTCTCCAATATCTCATTACTACAAAGTTTTCTTTGCTATTTGAGGCTAGTGATAGGGTGGACATAATTTGTCTGGAAGCTTCAAGTGATGACTATAGTTAATCCTAGCCTCACATTTATACTCTTTTTTATACCCCAAGCAGTTTGTAGAAAACAAACAATTCCCTTCCAACACCCACAACAGTTGACTGGTGTCTGGTTCTCATAAAATTATCCTGACATTCACAAAGCAAATGTCCTTTAAGTTTTCACTGCAGAGTTAGGTGACCCACCAGATGTGGTATTCTGGAAAAGTCTGAAGGAAGCAGACAATGTTTACATTAACCTTTTTCAACCCTTTGCTGTGTGGGTAGCAGCATGGTGGTTAAATAAGGAGGCTTAGTCATCCAGAATCCTGTAAACACTTGACACCCTGTCAAGTAATTTATAATAGACCATCTGATTTGATAGGCTCGAATACTATGGATGAGCAGCACAGTAACAGATACAATGTTCTTGAGTATCTTCACCATTCAGGGGAATATTTTTACATTTTCTATTCTCCTTTTGGAATGAATTTTACTAACCTCAATATAAAGGGACTTGTCACTAGTGTGAAAAAGGGACAAAGTGTTCATGCTGATTTAAATGTAGTTGGGCTCAAAGCCTAGCAAGATTTTACTGGTTTATATACAAATGTGTATACACACGCACACGCACACATATACATATGTAATATATATCATCTGACACATACACAAAGATGTAAACATATATAAAGCGCTTATGTAGGAAAGGCAAGGAATGTGGTTCATGTAGGAGATAGACATAGACCTTTTTATCTTTTGTCCTGGTTTAGAGTAATCAGCATAGCAGTTTCAAAACATGCATCTTCCCTTTTTCTCACCTCCCCACCACAATTTAGGGGAGGGATTCTTAAGTTTTTGTGCCATGGAACCCTTTGGCATGCTTCTCACAATAATGTTTTTAAATGAATAAAGCAAAATACATAGGACTAAAAAAGAAACATTATATTGAAATATGAGTATCAAAATGTTTTAATAAGTCAAGTTCATAAGAACTGATTAAGGATCACAGCTTGAGATCCCCTGCTTTAAGGAATCATATTCACCTATCTCTATAGAGTTTGTATGGGAGAATTTCCTGAAATGAAGCTGAAGTTATAGGATCCACAATTGAGAATTCAATGGTGATTTACATGGACTTTTTACCCCTAAGTTAGAAAGTAGTCTCAAACAAGGACACGAGGCATAGCAACCAGACAGTATGGTTCAAAAATTAGGATTAAACCAAAGGACACTAGCTAGCTTGCTTTTTGTCTGAGAGTTTAGAAACTTGAACAAGGATTCTTGTGTGAAAGAAGAGCTTCTTCTAGCAAAGGTTCTGAAAGAAACATTTAAACCAATATTGTGGGAAGAGGGAGGATTTTTTTTCCCCTCTCTGAAGAAGTGTTTTTTTTCTAGTCTATTGATTCTGTATTCAAGAATGACCTCCTTTTCCTTAAAAACCTTGAGTAAAAAAAAATATATGGGCTTAAGATTATGAAGATCAGTGATAGATTCCATTCAACCTCTTATGAGGAAGAGATAACATCTCAGCTAAGGATTCCAGCTGGAGCCCTAAAATGGAAGCAGAAAATGTTCCATAGACTTACACCCATGATAACCACCCAATGGAGATTATCGGTGACCACAGGACCAGCAAAGCTATGTGGATCATCTGTTTCAAGAGGCCAGAAGGGAGCAATACCATACAGAAACTACGGCTAGAGATACTAAGCCAAGAACAGACCTGGGAGAAATAGCATGGTGACATCATTAAAAGATAAAGGAGGCCCTGGGAACATCAAGAATGTGAGTTATTCCTTCACTTGTGGAGTACCCAGCCTCAGATACTCTCTGTGTATGCATAGTGGCACAGTGGCTAGAGCACTTTATCTGGAGTTAGGAAGAACTGCATTAAAATCTGACCTCAGATACTACCTGTGTGACCCTGGACAAGTCATTTAAATTTTGTCTGTCTCACTTTCCTCACCTGTAAGTGCTTTGTAAACTTTTAAGTGCAATATAGTTGTTGTTACTGTTATTATTACTTGTGTACCTCATCACATGCATTCCTTATACGTGCTGACTTTTCCCTCTGATGACATATGTATTGATGGTAAGGTGTACACTGCGTTTATGGGGGTAATGTTTTATTTCTACACTTCTTATTCTGCATTTTCATTTAATGATTTTGTTTTGAACTAATTATGTTTTCTGTCTGACTGGTAAATTTAAAAGCATTAGTGGAGGCTTAAGCTATCGTTTTTAAATGGATACTGGCCAACAAAATAATCTGAACCTGAAGTGGCCTTATCCGGGAGAACACACATATGGAGTTAGTGGTGACAGCCCAGGTGCCAGATTATAAATTTCCAGAATGAGAGTGGTTGACATAATTATGTTTTTTTTCTTGTATTATGTCCTTCATAGGCAGCACTCCTTAGCAGCCAGAGAGCTGGCTTTGAAGTCAAGAAGACCTGGGTTCAGGTCCTGCCTCCTACATAATACTTGCTGTGTGACAATGATTAAGTCACTTAACTCTCATTTACCAAACCAACTTTCTAAGAGCATAATTTCTAGAGCAGGTGCTTACTTGCATTAGTAGAGGAAGTTTTCTCACTGGGAATCCCTGTAACCCATGAAATCACAGATCCAAATAAAAAAGGCAAAAAAAAAAAAACATGTTCTTCACAGGATTGATGGATATTGTGAAGTCAAGTTAAAATTTTCCTATATTCACTCATTCATCCAGCAAATATTTATTAAGCTCCTACTGTGTAAAGAGAAAGAGAGTTACCATACATTTTTAAATCTTAGATAAGACATAATCCCTGCCCTCATGTCTTCTACTAAGCAGATAAGGTACCAACAGAAAATCCATTAAAGTTTGTATAAATAAGAAAACTTTCCTTCTTTGGCTATACTTTGTATTGTAAGTGATAGATGGTTAAAGTCCAGTAAAACTAATAGTGTATCCCCAACAATGCATAAATAAAGCTACTTATGTAAATGATTACTTCTAACCTTTTTATGATTTTTTTCCCCAAGGAAATGTAAACTAAATCCAAACACCTGCTTTTTCCTACTTAAATTCTTAGCTTTACTTAAATAGCATGTGGCTTTCTTTAAAACTGATTTTCCCCTTCTTTCCCCTGTAATTTGTGGGAAAAAATGAGCACAGCAGTTATTAGTAGATTTAAATATTCTAACAGCATCTAGGCAAATAGATATCAAGCTATAAATGTGTATTTTGTCATAATGCTAGAGCAATGGAAAATTGAATCATGAAGATCTTCCTTTTTAAGTGCTTTTGACAGCGCAGAAGCAATAATTCCTATTAAAAAGTGATATGATGTGTCTCAACATGTGTCCTGGCCTGAAACTCTTATGTCAATAAACACAGCTAATCAGTATAATGTGCTGAAGGCAGGGACTGGCAGCACATACAAATGTAGAGATAACAAGCAAAGAAGCTCTTTGTCTGTTGTATTGTTTTGTTCCCCTCCCCCCCCCCCCCCCGCAATGGTACAAGGCATTAAATTTTCCGTATGAGGATTCTATTATGTTTGTACCTGTCCAAAATGTCTGTTATCCAGTTTTCTCTTATCAGCTGACTACTCTTTAGCCATCTTCTCTTCCTTAATCTTTCACATGTATCTGCCTGTCTCTTTAGTGGTTCCTTTGAATAAAGCAATATTCTACCCTTCTTTCCCAACAATGCCAGAAATATTGAGGATGTGTAGGAGAAAAGGAGAAAGAGGAAGTTGACTTGAGAATTAAAATAGATCTCTCTTCTTCAGTTGGTTAGGCTAGTCATATTCAAAGTCCTGAAATTAAAGTTTCTTCACTTAGCATTTAAGAAATTAACTGTGTGAAGATGATTATTTTGGAGAATATTTAGAAGTAGTGTTGCATGGTGGATAGAGTGTTAGTCTCAAAGCCAGAAAGATCTGGGCTCAATTGTTCTCTTTGACATACTGACATACTGATTACATGACTGTTAGCAAGTCACTTAACCTTTAAGTGTCCTAGGCCAGTGGTGTCAAACTCAAATAGAAACAGGGCCAGTAAGCCACATATAAGGATCCCTCCAGGTACAGATTGAATTAGAAAAGCACATATTACCACCATCTATGTCTTGTTTTATTTTTATTCATTTTATGAAATATTACTCAATAACATTTTAATCTAGTTCCAGCCACAATGGGAAGCATTGTTTGTGGGCCATATGTTTGATGCCTCTGCTATAGTTAATTCACTTAGACAATAAATTGCAAAGAAAGGGCTGATCTGAATTGGTAGATCTTTCTCACCTGATAGTTCCCTGAGTTAGTGGAACTGCAGGCCCAATTTTTATTCTTATCTCTCCCTGAGGATGCAACACTTCCCTGCAAACAAAAACACTCACTCAACAAGTACTTATTAAACACTTTCTATATGTAGGGCACTGTTCTTAGATGGTGATGATAAAAATCCAAAAAAGAAACAATAGAAACAGTGAAATAACTCTTTCCCAAAAGAAGATTGCATTGTGCTGGAAGATAGTATATTATGTGATAGAACATAATATTGCCATTAAAGATATAAGGACATGTAAAAGAAGCCAAGATTCAGGAAGTTTCATGTATATACATAAATATATATGTGTGTGTGTGTTCTATATGGTACAGAAGTTGTGTATACTAACCAAAGTTTGTCTGTTTTTGAATTTGTTCTGTATGACACATCAGGTATGCAAAACATGATACAAATACACAAAAATCAATTTAGTTCAATCCATAGTCAATTCAATTCAATAAACATTTATGGAGTGCCTATGTTCTAAGAACTGTGCTGGGTGTCAATGCTATAAAGATGAAAAAGAAATATAGTACATGGGAAAACCTTTGAAATACTTTTGCTATCCAAAAAATAAAACAAATTAAACCAAGAAACATAAAAGTCATAAATGCCTATCCTGAGCACCTGGATCAAACCAGGAAAATTATGTTTGTGTTACACTTGCATTTGCTCTATGTAATATTCTAATGTAAGGATGCTATTATGATATTGTTCAATATTCCTCAATATTCTTATCAAAGATACACATAAGCATCCATAATCCATTTTAAGTTTGATAGTTAATGATAGAAAGATAAACAAAATAGGTGAAAACATTTTAGCTTTGATAAGGAAATAGAATAACAATAATGTATTTCATACAATAGTCACAGAAATTTTCATTGAATCTCCATGTATTTGGCTTCATATACAACTTTTACCACCTGGCTTAAGAAAATCAAGACAATATGCTTACATTAATCTTATGTGTGTGTGTGTGTGTGTGTGTGTGTGTGTGTGTGTGTGTGTGGCAATTGGGGTAAAGTGATTTGTCCAGAGTCACACAGCTAGTAAGTGTCAAATGTCTGAGACTGGACCTGAATTCAGGTCCTCCTGACTCCAGGGCCAGTGTTCTATATAATAATCTTTTGTATTAAAACTACATTAGTCAGGAGCCAAGATGGTGGAGTAGAGGAAGTACTCAGTTGAGCTCTTCCAATATTTCCCTCCAAACAACTTTAAAACAATGCCTCAAATTGAATTCTGGAGTGGCAGAGCCAAGAAAAGGGTAAGATGAGACATTCTTCCAACCCATGACAATTTGGCAGGTTAAAATAAAAAAATAAAAGGTCTGTGACACAGAGGTGGAAGCTGGAATGGAACCTATGTGGAAGCAGCATGAGTGGTGGCACTAGGCAGTGGTGACAGAAGCAACAGCAGTTTGAGGAACTGTCAAACCAGAGACAGTAAGAAGACTGGGCTATTGGTCAGAAAAAAAAGATTGCAGGAGATCCCTGTGCTAGCACTGAATGAAGCACCAGTTTATTTGGAAATAAACTGTTTGGTAACTGCATTGCCTATACCCACTTCAGGGACACAGTTCAAGGATAGAGAAGAGTACTTTCAGGCAAGAGGGAGGAAGGAACCCTGAGAAGCAGTATCACTTCAGGTCCCAAGGGATCAGTGGCCCTTCCTAGGTGAAGACAAGAGCTCAGATCAGAAGAGCGCTGACCATGATTCTACCCAGTATCTTAGAAGCACTAAAAATTTCCAAATGCCCAGCTAATTCTTAAAACAGCAGCACAAAAAAAGCCTAAAGTTTGAGATAGTGTCCTTCACCTACTACCTCCCCCAACTACCCTACCCCACACAGACTGTGAAAAGAGCTTAATTTTATCATAAAGATAAAATTCAAGAAATAGACTGTAAACATGAGTGAACAACCAAAAAAAAAAAATGACCATAAAAAGCTACTGTTGTGACTGGGAAGATCAAGACACCAATTTAGAAGACAGTGATGTCACAACAAGCAAAGCCTCAAAGGGGAAAAAAAGTGAATTCCTGGAAGATCAAGAAATTATTTTTAATATAAAATAAGAGTAGTAGAATAAAAAGTAAGTAATGAGAGCATAAAAAGGTAAACATGGAAAAGGAATCATAAAATGGACTTAATAAAGTTAAATTGTTCACATTTCTATATGGAAAGATGATAGATGTAATTTATTGTTTTCCTTTTTTCTTTTGGTTTTAAATAGTATTTTATTTTTCCCACAATTACATATCAAGAATATTTTTAGCATTCATTTTTACAAGGTTGTGCATTCCAATTTTTTCCCTCCTTCCCTCTCCTCTTCTGAAAATGATAGCTTGATATAGTTTATACATATGCTATCAAGTGAAGCATATTTCCATATTTATCACAATTGTGGAAGAAGAAACAGATAAAAAAACACAAGAAGGAATAAAAGTGAAAAAAATAAGCTTCCATCAGCATTCAGAGTACATCACTTGTTTATCTGGATATGGGTAGCATTTTCCTTTTGTGAGTCATTTGTACTTCTCTTGGATCATTGTGCTGCTGAGAAAAGCTGAGTCATTCATAGGTGATCATCACAGGATATTGCTGATACTATGTACAATGTTTTCCATGTTCTGCTTATTTCACTTTGCATCAGTTCATACAAGTCTTTACAGGTTTTCTGAAATGTGCCTTTTCATCATTTCTTACTGCACAACAGTATTCCATTACATTCATATACCACAGCTTGTTCAACCATTGCCAATTGATGGGCATCCCCTCAATTTCCAATATTTTGCCAGTATGAATAAGGCTAATTTTTGCACATGTAGGTCTGTTCCTCCTTTTTATACTCTCTTTGAGATACAGACCTAGTAGTATTACTGGGTCAAAGGGTATGCACAATTTGGTTGTCCATTGGTCATCATTCCAAATTACTCTCCAGAATGGTTTAATCAGTTCTGAACTCCAACAACATTGCATTAATGTCTCAATTTTCCCACATCCTCTCCGACATTTATTGATTTCCTTTTTTTGTCATATTAACCAATCTGACTATTGTGAGGTAGTATTTTAGAATTGTTTAATTTGTATTTCTCTAATCAAAAGTGATTTAGATCACTTTTTCATATGCCTGTAGATATCTTTGATTTCTTCATCTGAGCATTGCCTGTTCATATCCTTTGACCATTTATCAGTTGGGGAATGGCTTGTATTCTCATAAATTTGACTCAGTTCTCTAAAGAGAGATATAATTTCTAAGAACTTTATCACAATTAGGGCAGTTAGAAGGATTCTACATAGATAGAGGGCAAAGGAATGAGTCAATTTTATTGGGATGATATATACATGTGCGTGTGTGTGTGTGTGTGTGTGTGTGTGTGTGTGTGTGTGAGAGAGAGAGAGAGAGAGAGAGAGAGAGAGAGAGAGAGAGAGAAGAGAGAGAAGAAAATAAGATAGAAGGAAATGTATGGTAAATGTGAATGGGATGAATTCACTCATAAAACAGGATATAGTAAAATGGGTTAGAAATCCAAAAATACATTGTTTGCAAGAAACACACTTGAAACAGAAACATACCCATACACACACACACACACACACACACACAGTTAAAATAAGGGGCTAGCACAGAATCTCTTATTCTTCAGCCAAAGTAAAAAAGACAAGGGTAGAAATAATTATCTCAGACAAAGCAAAAGAAAAAAAAATCTCTAATGAAAAGAGATAAGCAGGGAAACTATCTTTCTAAAAACACCATATAAAATGAAGTAACATCAATATTAAACTTTACACTCACTAGGAGCCATTGAAACCCAGAACAATTGTTTCTGTTCTGACCAGAAACTCTGAGGGTCTTTCTCTCCTAGATTTATTCTTTTGTGAAGGCAAACTAAACCATCTTTTGCCTCAATTCTTACCTAGCCTTTAACTACTGAATGGGCATTGCCTTAGACAAACTGGGACTGGGGAAAGGCCTTACCTTGAAATGGCCAAAGTCTTCCATTGCATCTGGAATCATCACTTGTCATCTTGACCCATGTCTTATCACTGTACTCAGATGTCTCTGGAGGAGAGAGTGAGGTTGATGACTCTGCTTAGCTCTGCCTCACTTAAATATAGTTCATTTAAAAGTCAAGACATAATGCTGCTGATGTCATTGGTCCTCTTTGAGAACAAAGGATGAACAGCAATCAATTCTAAGTACATATGAATCATATAGTATAGCATCTGAATTCTTAAAGGAAAAGTGAAATGAACTACAAGAGGAAATAGACAGTAAAACTATAGTAATGTATAATATATGTATATATTTACATGTACACACACATCTATCTATCTATATACATACATATATACTTTTATCTTTTAGTATTTAAATGAGAAATTGCCTCAAATTTATGTCTTCAGGTATCTTCTACCCTCTTAGCTTTGGAAAAATGTCTTATAATTTCAATAATTTTAAGTAAGCAGATTGATGTTTCAGTTTATTAATGTTATATTGAATGGCAAGCAGATAATTTTTATATTCTCATTAGAAGGTAAAATTTGAGTATTTTACATACATACATTTTATATATATATATATATATATATATATATATATATACACACACATACTAGACCTCAACTTTCTCTTGTCAGAACTAGATAAATCTAACTTTCAAATAAATAAAAAATAAGTCAAGGAGGTGAATAGAATCTTAGAAAAGAGATATAACCTCTGGTGAATGGCAATATAAAGGAATATATATATATATACACATATATATGTATATGTGTATATATATATATATACATACATATATATATATATTTTCTCAGCTGTACATGACACCTTCACAAAAATTGACCATTTGTTAGGACATAAAAACCTCACAACTAAATGCAGAAAAGCAGAAATATTAATGTACCATTTTCACACCATAAAGCAACAAAAATTTCATTCAATAAAGGGCCATTAAACATAGATTAAATATTAATTGGAAACCAAATAATCTTAACCTAAAGAAATGAGTAGGTCAAAGGAAAAAAAATCATAAAAACAATCAATAATTTCATTAAATAGAATGTAAATAGTGAGACAACATTCCAAGATTTGTGAGATATAGCCAAAATAGTACTTATGGGAGCATTTATTTCTCTAAATGCATATGTCAATAAAAGAGAGAAAGATAAATCCATGCATGCAACTAGAAAAAGAACTGATAAAAAACTCTCAATTAAATACCAAAATGGAAATCCTAAAAATCAGAAGAGAGATCAATAAGGTTGAAAGTTAAAAAAAAAATGACCTCATAAAACTAGAAGCTGGTTTTACGAAAAACTCAAAGTTTTTAAAATGAATATTAGTTTTTAACATATAATTGGAAAATATTTAATGAAATAAATATATATTAAAATTGTATTAGTCATCATAACATGTTAGGAATTATCTTTTAGTATTTAAATGAGAAATTATTTCAAATGTATGTCTTCAGGTATCCTCCACCCTCTTAACTTTGGAAAAATGTCTTACAATTTCAATAATGTTAAGTAAGCAGATTGATGTTTCAGTTTATTAATAGGTATGCTGAAAGGCAAGCAGATAACTTTTATTTTATTTCTCATTAGAAGCTAAAATTTGAGTATGAGCTATGTATATTGGCATTCATTTATGGTAAATAAACAATATAATATGATAGATAGATTCTTGGTCCTCCAAAACTAGTAACTGGAGAACTCTTTTTTATTTACTAACAGTAAGGACTGCTGCTGGTCCCATCCATGTACTCAGTTTGGATCAGCTTCATTCATGTGCAAGGCTGACCATAAGAAGAAGATTCCAAACTTTTCTCATACTCTTAAACTTGTTAAATTCCATTTTCTAGCAGCTTAGGAACATATTGTTTAAAACTTACATTGACTCATGCTAGTTGTATTCCCAAAGGGAAGAGTAGAAAGGAACTCAATATTCAATATACGTCAGATCTAGGACAGGTATCTATCTCCCTCCCTCCCCCAATTCACTGATAAATAACAATCTACTTTGCCAGAAAGGCTTAAAATAGGATTCAATTCCTTAACTTCACACTAAATTTTATACTTTTCTGGGTACTTGATACCTAAACTTCATCTAAACAAAAGGCATAGAAATGTTGAGTGTTCATTTTTATGTTTCCCCTTGAGGTAAATGTCTTCTGTCAAGCTAGTCCAAGGCTTGGGTTTATCCTCTTATTAATCCAAAGAGTACCAGCAACTCCACTCATCAGACCCAGTGCCTTATCCAATCCACTTCCTGGAGTCACTCACTTTTTTTAAAAAAGTCCACTGAGTCATTGACTCTTCCTGCTTGTTGGCCAATAATAGCCTCATCAATTTAAAGTGCTGAGGGCTCTCAGTGCTAAGACATATGCATCTGGCCAGTTGGAAACAAGAAAAGCAGTTTTGCATATACCCTTTCCACCTCTAGGTAAAGATTGTATCACCCACACCATGGGTGCAAGGCAAAAATACACAGCTCACTTCACAGTTGAAGACTGTCAAATACCCTTTCTTATAGCATCTTCAGACCATCTATTGGCAAATTTAAGCTATGAATCAGTGATTTGGATTTACTATGATGACTATCAGGGAATTGTTTCATTACTTATTAATATCTACAATGTGCGAAGAACTAAATGAAAAACACTGAATTATAGATAAAGATTAAGAAGACTTGGTCATTGACTTCAGATTCTACCACATCCTTATGGTTATGTAGCAGCACAGTCTGACTAAATGAAAATAATTTAAACAATTACCTTGGAATGCATTAAGAGAGAGGCATCATCTTTGGGACTGGTCAGATGAGATCTCTTGTGTTGTGTTCAATTCTGGATGCCATATTTTAGAAAAGACACTGACAAACTGGAATGTTTCTAAAGGATGATCCAAATGATAAAAGGCCTTGGGGTTATGTCATGTAAAGAGCTATTGAAGGACCTAGAATGTTTGACCTGGAGAAAAGAAAACCTAGGAGAAACATGATAACTCTCTTCAAGTATATGAAAGATTATCACTTGGAAGAGGGTTTTCTGTTTGACTCTAAAGGTTATGACTTGAAATGGGTGGAAGTTTCAAAGAGTTACACATAAGTTTGATGTAAGGAAAAACTTCAGAACAATTAAAGCTGTTCAAAATAAAGATAGACTATCTCAGGAGGTAGAGGTTTATCTTTCCTTGGAGGGCTTTAAGCAAAGGCTGATGATGATGACAACATCTTTTTGAGATTTATTAGTCAGGTATTGGCAGTGCCTAGATGACTAATGACATTCTTTGCAATTCTCAAATTCTGTGATTCTGTCATGCTTCGCTTCTATAGTGCAATGTCTTTATTTATAAAATATAGAAGTGCCCTTTGCCTCATTGAGGATATTTGATGGATTTATGCTTTGAGGTCTTAAGAGGAAAGATTCTAAACCAATATTTTTTGTGACACCATTAAATATAATATGAGATACTAAGTGGAAATCTTTTAATACTTTCCTGAAATGAAACTAGAAGTCACAATTCAAACTAAACATAATTAATTCTGTGACTTTGACAGGGGTATTCAAATTGATGTACGGCCATTCTTTCCTTCCTTCCTTCCTTCCTTCCTTCCTTCCTTCCTTCCTTCCTTCCTTCCTTCCTTCCTTCCTTCCTTCCTTTCTTCTTACCTTGTAGTACTGCTTTTTTTATTATTTCTCTTTTTTAATTAAGAAAAAATATTTTTTCTCCTCACTTCCTCTTTATAAACAAAAATAAAACCCTTGTAACAAATATACTTGAATCTATCCCTCTTCTTCCCTCTCCTTTGTTATCTGTTTCTCTGTGAGTGAAATGTATTTCTGTTCCCATTATTGAATATATCTTCCCTCCTTTCATCAGTTCAGATGAAAGTGAGGTTTCAGGTATTGCTTGCTCCCCCATTTCTTTTTTCTTGTTTGTGTAGTCTTCTAATTATGTATCCTGGTTATGTAAGATAATTTTCTCCATCATTCCTCTCCCTTCTTATTCCTTTCCATTTTTCTTTTAAGATCATGAAAACATAATAAAAATACTCCAGGCCATCTGTCTTCTATGACCACCAATTATATTAGAGTTCTGAGGGGCACATATGTTATCTCTCCTTTTAATATGTAGACATTTCATGCTAGTTTAACACTTTATGATTGCTCACTCATATTTACCTTTCCATGTTTCTCTTGAGTCCTGTATTTGTATTTTAAATTTACTACTCTTCTCTGGTTATTTCATTAGGAATGGTTAGAAGTCCTCTATTTCATTAATAATTAATTATTTTCTCTTGTAGGATTATATTATGTTTGCTGGGCAAGTTATTCTTGGTTGTAAGCCTATAAATTTTCCCTTTTGGGTTATCATATTCCAAGCTTTCCCCCACTACTTTATAGTGGTGATCCTGACTATATTTCCTTGGTACTTGAAATCTTTCTTTCTCGCTGCTTGCAATATTTTTTCTTCCACCTGGAAGCTATGGATTTTGGAGATAATGTTACAGGAAATTTTTATTTGAGAGTTTATTTCAGAAGGTTACTTGTAGATTTTTTTTTTTGTTATTTTCCACTTTGCCCTCTGGTTCTAAGAAATCTGGACAGTTTTCTTTCATGATATTTTGAAGTATGATGTCTAGGTTTCTTTTTTGTTCATTTATGGCTTTCTGCTAGTATGATTCTTAACGTATCTCTTTTTGATCTGTTTTCAAATTCAATTGTTTTTAATGTGAGATTTACATTTCTTTTTTCCCATTCTTTTGACTTTGTTTAAACATTTCTTGTCTCATGAAATTACACTTTTATCATCTCCCTTTTAACATGTAAATACTCAATACTTATTTAGTTCCTTATTATTGCTCACTTGCATTTACTTTTTTGTGTTGTTATTTGGTACATTTTAATTTTCAAGGAGTCTGTTACTTGGGTATCATGTTGTACTGCTTATGCTAAGCTGTTACTTCTCTTTTCCAGTCTTTAAAATCTCATTCTTTTCCTGTTCTTTTGCAGTGCTATCATTTCATTTTATAAGTTATTTTGAAACTTATTAAAATCCCTTTGTTTGATTTTCTTCAGGAGCTCTAGTTGAACTTGTATATAAACAGTTTTGTGCTCATATTACAAGTATTTTTTTTTCTCTTTGAGGCCTCAATTGTATGTGTTTGGGAATCATTCTCTTCTTCTGGATTTCTGTATGTGATGTCCTTGTTGTCATAATAATTATGGTAACTTTGTTTTCTCATTCTTCTAGACGTACTTCCCAACTCATGCTTTATGTTAGGACCAGTCTCCGCTCAATTCTGGAGGAAGATCTGGGCCTTATTTAGATCTGTTTTGTTTTGCTTGTGTCCTGCTCCTTTCTCCTCTAAGTATTGATTAATCATTGTATTCTTCAGGGATCTTAATGATAGCTTAGACTGGGGAACTATAAGCTTTCAGTTCACCTAAAGCAGTCTAATCCAAGGTGAAGTCTGATTGCTGTTAAATTTCGTAAGCACCTGACTTAAGTTTAAATCTGAGCAACACAACTTCTGATTCTGGCCCAACCACTGCTAGCAAAGTGGAAGGCTCTGTAGGTTCAGGGTGGCAGAACTCTCCTCTTGGGCAAAACTTCCTGCCCTGGTTATTCTATAGGAAGCTTCAGACTAGAATGGCGGTTGGATCTAAGATCCTACTAAGTCCTTCCTGTGGCTTATTTAGGTTCCTACTCCTTGCCCATTACAAAGCCTTGATACAAGATTGCTCCTTGCTCTTTGCAAGGACTTCTGCACATGAGAGTTCCTTGCACTGGGTCTATGACCCATATATGGCTTTTAAGCAACAGAGTCACCAATGGGCACCTATTCTTACTCTCTACACATCAATAGGCCCCTCATGTTGGTTTTTGGGCATCTTCTTATCATAGAACATAGAACCTTTTCAGTCCCCAATCTGGAAGGTTCTACGGCAGAGCCCTCCTGGCAAGAAATTATCCCCCTCCTGAATAGACTTCTGTTTCCTTATGTTGACCTAGATGAGGAAACTCATTGTTATTTCTCCTTGTATTTCCTGATCAGAACTAGTTCCAGTGCAATTTCTACATCTTTGTGAAGTAATTGAAGGGAGATATGGGCTATACTGCTTCTTCCTGCTTTAATATCTTGTCTGGTCCCTGGGATCAGGCATTCAGTAGGTATTGTGTTAAGTGCTGGGATACAAAAAGAGGCAAGGAGCCCTCAAGAAGCTCATAATCTAATGGGGGAGACTACAAAAAATAAATATGTACAAACAAGTTACAAATAGGATAAATAGGGAATAATTAAGCAAGTGAAGGCACTAGAATTAAGAAGGATTAAAAAAAAAGTTACCTTAGAAGATGGGATTTTAGTTAGGACTTAAAGGAAGCCAGCAAAGCCAGTAGGCAGAGATGAGAAAGGAGAACATTTCAGGAATGGGCAACATTAGAGAAAATGTCTGGAGCTAAGAGGTGCAATGTTTTGTTTGTGGAATAGCAAGGAGATCAGTGCTACTGATTCAAATTGTGGAGAGGAGTATGAAGACAGAAAGGGTACAAAGGAACAAGGTTATGAAGGGCTTTGCATACCACACAAAACATTTTTCATTTGATCTTGAAGATAATGAAGAACCACTTGAATTTACTGAGTAGTAGGAGTGATATAGTCTGACCTGTGCTTTAGGAAAATCACTTTAGAGACCGAATACAGGATGGTTTGAAATGAAAAAGAGATATGATGCAGGCACAGCCAACAGGAGGCCTTTGCAATAGTCCAGTCATGAATGAGATGAAATGATGAGGCGCTCTAGCATACGGGTGGCAATATCAGAGAAGAGAAAGGAATTAATTTGAGAGATGTTGCAGGGGTGAATTGAGAGGCTTTGGCAACAGATTGGACATGGGTGGCGAGAGAGTAACTAATGAAGACTCCCAGGTTGTGAGTCTGAAACATTGGAATGATGGTGGTGCACTCAACAGTAATAGGGAAGCTAGGAACAGGGGAAGGTTTAGATGAAAAGATGATGAGTCCTGTTTTGGACATGTGTAGTTTAAGAAGTCTAATAGACATCCAGTTAGTGATGTCTGAAAGGCAGCTGAAAATGTCAGATTGAAGGTCAGTAGAAAAGTTAGGGCAGGATAGGTAGACTTCAGAACCATCAGCTTAGAGATCTTAATTATATTTATGAATTCCATACATTCTCAAATCTACCTATTACTATGGCTTCAATTTCCTAGAATTGAAGGTGTAACTGAATTAAAATATATTGAGCAAATGGAAATATGTAATTAGACCTAGGTCAAATGCTATGCATTTTTCTTATTTTTTTTATCTTATCACTAAAATAAAAAGCACAGAACCACTGTGAGTTCTACATAAACAGTAAAAAATTCATAGCAAATATAAGAAATTAGTTTATTATTGTTCTATCATTCGTGTGTATAGCTATCTAAAACAAATGGCAAAAATAGAAATGACTATTGTATTTCTTCCAGAAAGGAAACATATGGAATAGAGGCTACTTTTTTTGTCTTATCTGGCAAATAAGAATATTTTCTCACAAATATATCGATTTACTCTTCTTTTTCTCATTCTTGACATTTCTAGACATGATTTTGGTTGCTTGGTTACAGTTTTAATTAGCTCTGTAATTGCAGATCATCTGAAGTATTGTTTTTAGATGAACTTGTTTATTTTGTGTTTCTGTATATGTTTAAAGTAGGTTCATATTCTCTAATGTCTAAGAAAATGATGCCAAGGTCATATATAAATGAGCATTACCTACTAGCTGAAAGTGAAGGAGAATTACAGTTGGCTGCTATAAAAAATGTAAAGCAAGTATAATTTTAAAGATGGGGATTTGAACTGCATCAGTGGTAAATTTTTTCCCCCTCAGGGACTCATTATGGTCTCATAACATTAATTTTTCATAAATTATGCAGATCTCATTTTAGACATTACATATTAGTAGTACTTATTGGTATCAGCCACTTCCTCTACTAAAGGCATATTCTGATGTTTCACTGAGGTGTAGAGGTGACCCTGGGTTCCTGTATGCTATGCCCATGGAGGGAAAGTTTTGGTTATGTTCTATCAGGCTACAGAGGCTCCAAGTGGGGCCCAGGCAATTGACTACATATCTGTAGGAGGACCAGTCCAGCTAAGTTTGGATGATGAGTTCTTTTGGCCACAGTAACTCATGAAAAGTACTTTCTAAGATATTGAAGTTTGCATTCTGGCAGAAGAACCTGCAGAATTAAAAACACAGATCTACGGAAGTATTAAAGAAGTATGACTGTTTCAAGTAACATTTAAAGGTAGAACAAATATGGCATGACTTACTCATGATACCCATTCTGCAAATGTTTATTTTGCTACTGAAGGGCCTATTTTAACCATTTCCAAATACTTGAATATGATAACTGGGATAATAGATGGAGTTCTGGATTTAGTATCAGTAAACCCTGATTTTGAATCCAACTTCAGCTATGTGACCTTAGGCAAATCATTCTAACCTCTTTGAGACTCATTTTCCTCTTCTGTAAATGTGACCTCCTTGTGGGCAGGGACTGTCTTTTGCCTATTTTTGTATCCGCACTGCTTAGCACGGTGCCTGGCACATAGTAGGCACTTAATAAATGTTTATTGATTTATTAATTGATGAAGGGGTTGGACTTGGTGGCCTTAATGGTTCTTTCCAGTTATCTTCTATAAGTCCATAAATGTTGAACTCTAGCTTGATAAAGAAATATAAATATGATGCTATTTTAAATTCTTGCCAAAACTAGAGGAAATATTATTAAGGTTACAAAGCCTATTTATTTATAACATCTTATTGAAGATAAAATATTGGAGAAAGATATATCAAAAGCATCATATATATGTATAAAAATACCTACACATATATACATATTTAATATCTATGCATATTTAATTTGAATAATATAACTTAATAACTAGTTTATAAATATTCTCATATTTGGATTTAGGCTGTTTTTTAAACTGCATATTCAAATTACAATTAAAACTGACATAAAAACTGTAACAAATTTTACATTATTCACAGTGCAAAGGGGAATGTTTAGATTTGATTTTAATGATACTGTATGAATATCCATTCTTCATTAGGCAGTAAAATACCGGTTATGTTGGACTTTAGGAACAGAGACTCTTTTCCTAATTAAAAGCTTTAATTATTAGATCTCCTCAGTTGTAGCAATAGTTTCACGGAGACACGCTGTTGCTTAATGACAAATATTTTAAAAATTGCTTTTATAGTAGCACCATATCTACATTCCATACCTGGAGTACGCTACACTGTCACCTCCACCTCTTGGTTTCCTTCAAGATCCAGAACAATTCTCACTTTTGACCTTTCCTTGTCCCCCTCCAGATGCTAGTGTCTTCCCCTCTAAAATTACCCTCTATCTACTCTCTCTCTCTCTGTGTCTCTCTGTCTCTGTCTGTCTGTCTGTCTCTGTCTCTCTCTCTCTCTCTCTCTCTCTCTCTCTATATATATATATATCTTGTATATAGTTACTTACATATTGCCTCCATCATTAGAAGATAAATTCTTTGAGAGCAGAGTCCTTTTTTGCCTTACTTTGTACCCCTTGGGCTTAGTACAATGCTTGGCACATATTAAGCACTTTATAAATGCTTGATGACTGACTGATACTCATTCACAGATCTTTCTTTCGTGGAAGATTCTAAATCAAATAGGCAAGAAAAGTTTTTGATAGTCAATGCCAATGACAATTTCTCAAGATTTCTTGTAGAGAAAATACCAAAAAGCACAGCTTTTACTGTGCTTAAGAGAGTTGCTCTGTTCACATTTGGGAATTCATGAAAATAAATTAGAAAGAGGCTTTTCACTTAATTTAAATTTGAATTAACTCTGTTTTTCATAAAATAGAAACAGATGCTTTCATATAACCCTTTAGAAGGATGATAAATCTTATTTAAAAAACATTTGTACATAAGCATCATTTCTTTATAGGATTACCATCGTTCAATGGATAGAGTGATGGATTTCACACAGGTTCAAATCCCTTTTTGTACTAGCCAGGTCACCATAAAGATGACTTAAACTGTCCAAGACTCAGTTTCTTTATCTAGAGAATGGGAATAATATCTGCAGTACCTACATCACAAGATTATTTTGCTATGAAAATTAACATATAAAAAGGATTTTTTAAACCTGAAAGCACCATACAAATGTAAGTTATTATCTTATTCATAGGATTGTAATTTTAGAACTGCAAGAGATCTTGGAGGCCATCAAGTCCAATCCCATAATTTTAGAGATGGGGAAATGGGGCACAGAGTGGTTAAATTACTTGTGATCATACAGTTAGTATGTGTCTAAGGTTCCTGGTTCTCTTTCTATCTGTTTACTGCTCCTTCTCAGTCCCTTTTCTTGGATTTTCAATTCATTCCCACTAATGTGAGTGTCCTATAGGGCTTTCTCTTGTGCCTTCTTCTCTTCTCCCTCTAAACTATTTTACTTGGTGATCTGATCAGCTCCCAGGGCTTCAATTATTATTTCTTTTTAATAATAATAACAATAATAATAAAAGGTACACCTAAAACATCACCTCTTCCTAATTTCTCTTTTATTTTTGAGGGTATCACCCTCCTTCTATTCATTGAAGCTTAAAACCTGGGAGTCATCCTCCAGTCTTCATTTTTAATCCTCCATATCCAATTTCTTGCCAAGGGGTATCAATTTAATGCATCTTGCATGTGCCCTCTTCTCTCCTCTGACACTGCCACCACTGCTCTGATTTAGGCCCTCCTCACCTCACGCCTAGATTACTTCAATAGCCTGTACATTGGTATTCTTGCTACAAGTGTTTTCCCACTTCAGTCCATCTTCCACTTAGCTATCAAAGTGATCTTCCTAAAGCAGACATCTAATCATGTCAAATCTTGGCCCACAGTCAATCTCCAATGACTCCTTATCACCTCCAGGGTCCTCTGTTTGGCATTCAAAGCCCTCCATAACCTGACTCCTGTCTTTCTAGTTTTCTTATACTTTATCCCCATGGATAAAGTCCAGTGAGTATCAAATTTGATTGAAAGCTCAAACCTCAGGTACTAGCCTGACCTATTCAATCCTGGTTCACTCCATTTGGAAACTGAAAGAATAGTTGTGCCTCTGACACAAGTAGACACATTTGAAAGAGAGTAATATTAAGAGGGGGGGATAACAGTCCTGTTTAGGACATGTTGAGTTTCAGATGCCTCTGAAACTGCAGTCCAATGACACTGTTCTTCTTGTTCTTCCCTTCATTGCACCTTCTGACTGCAGGTGTTTTCACTAGCTGCCCTCTATGCTTTGATAAATGCTTATTCATTGTTAGACTGACTAACTCCAAGTCCAGAAACTTATTCACACCCAGGACAAATTTCTTTTCTGTTTTATGTATGAGACTAATAGTATTTAATATTTTAAGATAAATATTTTTAAAACAAAATAAATTATTACCACCACTATCATCACTAATGTTCTAATGAAAATAGGCAGCACCAAGAGAAAACATGGTAATAGAGAACAAAATATACATAAACCAGAAATACTGTTAGCCAGAAAAAAAACTCATTGTATTTAAGCAAAAGGAAGAATATAGAAACGCCATACCTCAACACTTAATTGTCCTTCTGGTACCTAGCAAAACCTTTTTGGAGAGTGCAATGTAGGTCACTATAAGATAACTACTTTTGTATATGTATATTAATTAATTAGAAAAAGAATGATCCCATTATGAGCTGATTCTGCAAGATAAAGGAGAATGGTCAATAGTGTCACTCTATAAAATAATGGCTGAAGTCAATTAATGGAAAAAAAAATCAACTCATCAGGCCTGGACTGTTTATTATTCTGGTCTCAAAAACAAAAGAAATGAGAAATAAAAACAAAAGATGTTCATATTCCTTGACTTTAGTCCCTCTCTTCTCATTTACTGCTCAATTCTTTGCATTCTGGATCTGATCTCATCCCAGAAATGAAAGTATTCTCTCTACAGTTATTAAGTTTATCTTCATTGCAAAATTTAATGGTCCCTATCCTTCTTGACTTCTCTACTGAATTTGACACTGTTGACAAAACTTCTCCTCATGAATACTCTCTCCTCTCATGTGTTCTACTCTCTTTCTTCTCTCTTCTTACCTATCTGACCACTGGTTCTCAGTCTCATTTACTGGGTCATCATTTAAACCAACAGTGTCAAATTCAAATAGAAATGGGCGCCACTAAACAATACATAAAGATTCCTTAATTTTAAAATAACATTATATAAGTTTTATTCTATTTTCTTTATTTTTGAAATATTTTGCAAATATATTTTAATCTGCCTCCAGCACCCCTGGGGAGTACTGTAGGCTGTATGTTGTCATGATAAAAGTCTGTGATGAAGAAAATCCAAGGCACAAAATTCTGTGCACAATGTATTTATTAGTAAGGCTTGCAGTCGCTAATAATAGAGTTCAACGGTCCCTTGGTGACCAGAGACACACATTGCAATCAGAGCAGCTTTTTATATAGTTTGGTGGTTACTATAAGGTCCAGTAACACAAACTAAACTAAGACTGTGATTAGTCTATATGAAAGTAGAAGAGTGGACTGTAGTTCACACTGACTGGCAAAAGAAGATATCCAGAATTCATAGCAATGGGGAAAATACAAAGTTGAATAACACCCTCTGGAAAGTCCTGTGCCAGACACTACTCAATATCAGAGAGACCCAGTGGTAGGCAAACCATCTCCTGACCAGGTTGAATCATCTTCCTTCTACCTTCCTTATCTCTCCTATGAGACAGAAACAAATTGTAGCCCTTAAAATTAGGGTACCTGAACTCTTACAAACTCTACTCCTGAGGCCTATACAGTGATTAACTAGAATTTCTTTACAATCAATGAGTAAGCAATAATCAATTTCACAATGTCACTGTGGGGTGGAGGGGGAGTTGTGTTTGACACCTCTGATTTATATCATGTTTTCTATATCTCCAAGGCTCTATCCTAATCTCTAATCTCTTCTCTCTTGATGCTCTTTCTTGGTGACTTTAGCAACCTCCATAGTGTTAATTGTAAATTATAGACCTCTATACAGATAACTTATCTATATATCTAGTACCACCAGTCTCTTCCTGAACTTGAACCACATATCACCAGTTGCCTATTCAGTGTTTCAAACTGAATATCTCAGAGGCATCTGAAACTCAACATGTCCTAAACAGGACTGTTATCCCCCCCCCTTAATATTACTCTCTTTCAAATCTACTTGTGTCAAAGGCACAACTATTCTTTCAGTTTCCAAATGGAGTGAACCAGGATTGAATAGGTCAGGCTAGTACCTGAGGTTTGATCTTTCAATCAAATTTGATACTCATAGATCATCTAAGAGTTAATAAAAGGAGATTTTTCTTAGCTTTAGCTGGGAAAAGCCATTTAGAGCAGAAAAAGGTCAGGATACAACATTGATCTTGTTGAGTGCAGCCTATCAGCTTCTGCATTCCCCATAATGGTAGGAAGGTCAAACCTTTGGGCCTAGCTGAAGACCCTCATGCCTTTTTGTATGCAGGTGATCAGAAAGTTACCTTTGGCCTTAGTCTACTAAATTAATTAAGTCTTAAAGACAGTTAAAATACATTTTAAGAAAAATAACTAGCCTAGACCACATGAGAAGGGATGCTGGTAAATAAATAAATACACACATACATACATACATACATACATACATACATACATACATACACATACCTATACCTATACTTATAGCTATACCTATACTGTATGTGTGTGTGTGTGTGTGTGTGTGTATACATTTCCCCCTACCAAATCCAGGTTCATGACCTGTGTGATATCCAGTACTCCTCACTTTCCCTCACATAGCCAATCAACTGCCATATCATGCAGCTTCTATCTCCATAGCAACTCTTACATCTAATGCCTTCATCATTGTCTCTAGTAACTCATCTTCCTGTAAGATTATATCAAATCTGAAAATCATATCTCTTCAGGATTCCCTGGCCTTGGGACCCCTTCTTTCCTTTGATTGGAAGGGGTGAAGGATAGACATTGGAGAGCTCCTCCCTGCTCATTCAATTAATGAAGGGATAGAGTGCAACCATCTCATTATTTCCCACCCAATTACAGCTCTTTATCAGGTCCCCATAATGGATACCCTTTACCCACTTTTCAGCTTCTTGGTTGCTATCTTACCACATTAGATTGTGAACTACTTGTGGACAGGGATTCTTTTGCTTCCCCCCACCCCCAACACTTATCACAGTGTTTGGCATATAGTAGGTGTTTAATAATTTTTATTGCCTGACTGACTATTCTCTCTACTCCCTTAATTCGGGCCATTATCACCTCTTCCTGTATTGGAAAGGCCTCCTAATTAGTCCCCATCTAAAGTCTTTCTCCATGTCAAACAATCCTCTACACAGCTGCCAAATTAGTTTCTCTAAAGTATGGGCACGAGCACATTATTCCACTACTAAATTAAACTCCAGTGGCTCTTTATTCTTTACGATAAGATATAAATTCCTTTGTTTGACTTTTAAAGCCTTTCATAACCCAGGCCCCACCTATATTTACAATTACACCATATATTATTACTCCCCTTCCTACACTTTACAATCCATTCAAACTAGCTTTCTCTTTGTTCCTAACACACGATACTCTTTCCTGTCTCTGCTTTGGCACTGGTCATCTGCTATGGCTAGAATACACTTCATGCTAACCTCTGGCTCATAGCATTCCTTTCTTTGCTAAAGATCCAGTTCAAACACAATCTCTTACATGAATCTTTTCCTGATGCTCCTAATTTCTAGTACCCTCCTTCCAAATGCGATGTATATTATGACGATTTTATTTTTTTGTACTATGTATTTATATGCAGCTAGGTGGTTCAATGATTAGAACACCAGTCCTGGAGTCAGGAAGAACTAAGTTCAAATCTGGACTCACACATTTAACAGTTGTGTGATCCTGGGCAAATCACTTAACCTTTGTTTGCTTCAGTTTCCTCACTTACAAAATAGGGATAATAATAGCACTTATATTACACGATTGTTATGAGGATCAAATAAGATAATAATTGTAAAGTTCTTAGCATAGTGCCTGGCATATATTATTGATAATAGATATACTATATATAATTATTTATGTACTTCTTGCATTCCCCAATATAATATAAGCTTCTTATGAGTAGGAATTGTTTTATTTTTCATATTTTCATCTCTGGTACATGATGCAAGTTTAATAAATCCTGGTTGGTTGATTGATTTTTTTTATTTTTTCCTCCCTCCAGATACAAATTATTTTGTTTTGCTGACAATGATTAATAAGAATATCAGCTATTAGTTCAATAAATCATTGAGTTGTGAAGAGCACAGGTATATTTATTTATTTGCAGATACCTGTAGGACAATCCTATAGCAGCCTGCACAACATATGGCCTGCAGTTCACTTGTGGCCTGTCAAAGTATTTTGAGCAGCCTGCAAAAAATGTAGGGTTGCCACCACATAGTCTCCTGTTTGTCACATGACTAGCAGCAATCAACCATCATCAATCTCTAGTCTAACCTATTTGTGGCCTGAAGAAGTTTTGCCTATTCTAATTTTGGCCCCTACCTACTGCCAACTTTAGCAGGTCTGATCTCTAGAATGCTCAAAAAGGACATATCCAAGTAGATAAAGGGTTAAATCTCCAGTGGTAAAAGATGATTGGGAATAATAATTTCTACTTTTCTGTGACCTTCCTCCCCCCAACTAAGTGTAAACCACTGTATAGATGTTACTAACAATGGTCAATGAATGCAAGTGACATGTGAAAAGTTTGAAAGAACAAGATGATTATCCTACATAGAAAGTTGAAAGTGTTAAGGACAGTTTTAAACTGGTTCAAAAAACCATATCATCCTAATCAAAATTGCTGAAGCTTTAGAAATTCTGGCTTCATAGTGGGAACATCATGTGAAAAAGGGTGAGAAAAAAATTGTACCCTTGGCACCTAGGGTACTGTATCAGACTTTAACTTTTTCCATCATTTTTATAATTTGCTTTGCATTACTTACAGTTCCAATTTTGTGATTTTTAAATAAGTGACTATTGGTCTTAAAGGAATTGTCTTTTGTAACAACAAGAAGTTTGGGATCACTGAAAGTACAGCTCTTGTCCTGAATATGCTGTCCAATAATCTCCTTTGTAGATTCAATTTTATGTCTAGTTCATGACCCATATGTACCCTGGTAAATAAAAAACAATTATTGATGGAATAATTTGACAGTCTAGACATTGAGCTTTCTGGATAATCCCAACAATTTCAGTTGTCCAATATAGTTTTCCAATTTGGTTGGTTAGTCCAATATTTCCCCCATTTCTGTGGACTTCACAAAAGTGACTACTTTTGGAGAATTTAAAGTATTATTTAGAGATTTTTTCATCAACAGAAAAATCTTTCTTTGGGGTATTGTATACAGTAAATATTTTTAATGTGTCTGTCCCTATCCAAGTATTTTTCTCCAACTTCTCTCTGTAAATGCAAATTCCTACATTAGACCAAAAGAACAGAGAATTAGAATCATAAGGTATCATCTCATCCAGGACCATAATTTTACAAATGATAAAATTTAGGTCCAGACAGTTTCAGTGACTTGCCTAAGGTCATATAGGTAGCAAGTTGTGGATCTATAATGTGAACCCAGTGATTTTGTCTCTGAACTCAGTACTTTTTCCATTGCACCATAATGCCTTTGTAAAATGTCCTGTTGAAAAATCTAATGAGCAGTAGAACACATACTGGATACTTAATAAGAATCTTTTTATCTAGAAATAATTCAAACCTAGGCAAAATTATGAAGAAGAAAAAGTTTTATTTGCTTTCTCTCCCTTTTCTTCTCAGGTTACTTAACCATGATAATCTATTATTTGTGGCATGATGGATAGAGTGCTGAACTTGGAATGAGGAAAACCTATGTTTAAATTCTGCCTTAAACACTTACTAGATATGTGATCCTGGGCAAGTCACTTAAACTCTCTGATCCTAATTTTTCTGCTATGATAAAAATCACTTACCTCAACAGGATTGTTGAGAGTATCAACCAAGATAATGAGATATGTTATGTGAAGCACTTTAAAAGCTTAAAGTGCTCTACACTGAGTTAGTATAATGGACAACAAACAGATAGCTTTTCCCCTCTCTGGCATATCCATAAAAGTTGGTGAAGCTTATAGCATTATGCTGATTTCAAATAAGGCTTCAAATTTTTATCTATTATTCATTATTTTCATAAAAATCACTTGTATATTTAATATTTTTCCCTGAAAAAGTATACTTGTTTAGCATACCTAAAATGTAGCTACAGATTATTTCTTGTCCCATTTTACCCATGGGATACCCTTATACCCTTGTCAGATAATATAGTAGTCAGGCAGCAGGCTCAGATTCCAAATGCCCCAGTATTACCTTTCCTATATGGAAATATCTCCTGTGTTTCTCATGGGTAGCAACTAGATTTTCTAGGATGTTGTTTGAATGAAAATCCACAAAATGTATCATAAGTAACATTGTACATCCCATAATTTTATAGACCTTGAGATAATCATTTAAAAAGGTTTTGGTCAATTTTGGCCCCCACCCCACCCTCAAAATCACTTAGAGGCTGTGCAACATGAATTCCCAGTAGTTTGAGAAAATTTTGAAGTCTAGCTCTCACAGAAAACACCATCCAGGGGTAAGAGTCTTATGGTGAGTAATACAGGACTTTTTGAGGGAGGAAAAAACAACAAAGAGCTCATAAGGAAGAAAACTAAATTAAAGATTTTGAGCATAAACAGATAAACCAACAGGGAAGATATTAATGACAGAAGAGTCCACATATCTATGACTAAATATTACAAGACATAAGAAAATTGATTAATACCTAATGAGGCAGAGGACTCTGTGGATTGCCAAGAAAGCATGGAATCACAGAATGATATTCTTGACTGGTTTAGAGAAATAAGAAATATAAAAATAGAATTTATGTCTGGTATAGCAGAAATAATTTGCAGAATGGGAAAAAAGCCTTGCATCAATAGGGGTTGTTTTACCAGATTTAAAAAAAATGAGAATAACTTATTAGAAATGCAAATATACAGAAGTTGAAGACTATAAGAAAGGAGCAAAAAAATTAACTACTGAGGTAAAGGAGTGCTATCCTTTCTTAAGTATTCTACTATTATTTTTATGCATGCATTGGTCAGTGAACTCAATGATATTCTGTGGTAATATTAAATGAGATTTTAAAAAAATGTCCTCTTGGGCTTTGTTACTGATATAAACCAAGACAGAGGGTTTTCTGGGTTTATTTTGTATCAGACTCACTAGTTATTTGAAATTTATTTTTAGCTAAAAATGCCACTTTAACTCATCATTTTGACAATATTTTTCATTAAACCAAATTTAACATGCAATGTGTAATTGTATGCAATATATAATTGTAATTTAATGTTTAAAAAATTTAGGACTTCTTTTTTTCTTCCAGGAATTTGTAATTTTATTTGGGATAAATTTTCATTTTTAAATTACTACATTTTCTTGTCTCTGCTGACCCATTTTCAAATAAAGCAACTGAATACAGTAAAATTCCACTAAAATTTCAATCACTTTATCATAAATACAGAAATGCCCAAGATATTTTTCATATTTAATTCATAGTCTTAAGAGAATTTCATGTTATGGACATATTTTTATGACCTCTTAAAAGATAATTTACCTTTTTAGTCTAGAAGATAAACATCGAATTTTATTTTTAGTTAAGATCACAGCATCTATGTGGTGTAATGCATGGAGTGCTGGACTTGGAGTCAGAAAGACCTGAGTTCGTTCAAATCCTTCTTCAGACAGTCATTAGCTGTATGACCTTGGGCAAGTCACTTAATATCTTTCACCCTCTTTAAAATGAGGATAATAACAGTACCTACTTTCTAGATTATAATAAGGATTGAAAAAGATAACACATGTAAAATATGTCAAAACTTATATAACTTTATAAAAGCTAGTTGTCATTATCATCATCATCATCATTGATTAAATCATTTAGGTCTGTTTGACTAATTGTATAAAACAGGTATTAGAGATAATAGTAGATTTAAATATTGTACAATAGTATGCTTAGACTTAGAGGTAATTCTATATATATATATATATATATATACATTTTAAATTCTTTTTTTTATTTTTAGTTTTCAACATTTACTTCCACAAGATTTTGAGTTCCAAATTTTCATCCCATCTCACCCCTCCCCCCACCACAGGATGGCATGCATTCTGAATACCCCTTCCCCTAGTCTGCTTTCCCTGCTATCTCTTACCCCCTTCCCCTTCTATTTTCCTGTAGGGCAGGATAGATTTTTGTAACCCATTTCCTGTATTTCTTATTTCCCAGTTGCATGTGAAAACATTTTTTTTGAACATGTGTTTTTAAAACTTTGGGTTCCAAATTTTCTCCCTTCCTCCCTCCCCACCCACCCTCATTGAAAAGGCAAGCAACTCAATATAGGCTATACATCTGCAGTTACGCAAAACACTTCCATAGTAGACATGCTGTGGAAAACTAACTATTTCCTTTAATCCTATCCCTCCCCCCCCATTTATTCTATTCTTTCTTTTGACCCTGTCTCTCCTCAGAAGTATTTGCTTCTGATTACCCCCTTTCCCAATCCGTCCTCCTCTCTATCATCCCCCTACTCTCTTGTCCCCTTCCCCTCCTATTTTCCTACAGGGTAAGACAGATTTCCATACCCAACTGAGTGTGTATGCTATACCCTCCTTAAGTCAAATCCTATGAGAATAAGATTCACTCATTTCCTCTCACCTGCCCCCAGTTCCCCTCCACTGCAAAAGCCTTTTCTGTTTTTTTTTTGTGAGAAAATTTACCCCATTCTACCTTTCCCTTTCTCCTTCTCCTAGTATAATCCTCTCTCACCCCTTAATTTTATTCCCCAGATATGACCCCTTCTTTTTCAACTCACCCTGTGCCCTCTATCTGTCTATCTATCTATCTATCTATCTATCTATCTATCTATCTATCTATCT
>NW_020954570.1:5980212-6013657 GCF_900497805.2 Vombatus ursinus | reverse complement strand
TCTATCTATCTATCTATCTATCTATCTATCTATCTATCTATCTATCTATCTATCTATCCATCTATCTATCTATCTATCTATCTATCTATCTATCTATCTATCTATCTATCTATCTATATACATACATATAATTTTTTCCCTCCAACTACCCTAATACTGACAAAAGTCTCATGAGTTGCAAATATCATCTTTCCATGCAGGAATGTAAACAGTTCAACCTTAATAAGTCTCTTATGATTTCTCTTTCCTGTTTACCTCTTCATGTTCCACTTGAGTCTTGCATTTGAAAGTCAAATTTTCTATTCAGCTCTGGTCTTTTCATCAAGAATGCTTGAAAGTCCTCTATTTCACTGAATGACCACTTTTTTTCCCCGGCAGGATTATACTCAGTTTTGCTGGGTAGGTGATTCTTGGTTGTAATCCTATCTCCTTTGCCCTCCAGAATATTATATTCTATGCCCTGCAGTTCCTTAATGTAGAAGCAGCTAATCCTGAGTTATCCTGATTGCGTTTCCACAATACTTGAATTATTTATTTGTGGCTGCTTGTAATATTTTCTCCTTGACCTGGTAACTCTGGAATTTGGCTACAATATTCCTAGGAGTTTTCCTTTGGGGATCTCTTTCAAGAGGAGATTGGTGGATTCTTTCAATTTCTATTTTGCCCTCTGGTTCTAAACTATCAGGGCAGTTTTCCTTGATAATTTCTTGAAAGATGATGTCTAGGATCTTTTTTGATCATGGCTTTCAGATAGTCCAATAATTTTTAAATTCTCTCTCCTGGATCTATTTTCCAAGTCAGTTGTTTTTCCAATGAGATATTTCACATTGTTTTCTAATTTTTCTTTCTTTTGGATTTGTTTTACAGTGTCTTGATTTCTCATAAAGTCACTAGCTTCCAATTTCTCTATTCTAATTTTTAAGGAAGTATTTTCTTCAGTGATCTTTTGGACTTCCTTTTCCATTTGTCCAGTTTTGCTCTTTAGGGCATTCTTTTCTTCATTGGCTTTTTGGACTTCTTTTGCCATTTGGTTTAGGCTAATTTTTAAGGCATTATTTTCTTCAGTATTTCTTTGGGTCTCCTTTAGCAAGCTGTTAACTTGCTTTTCATGGTTTTCTTGCATCACTCTCATTTCTCTTCCCAGTTTTTCCTCTACTTCTCTTGCTTCTCAAAATCCCTTTTGAGCTCTTCCAAGGTCTGGGACTGATTCATATTTTTCTTGGAAGTTTTGAATGTGGGAGCTTTGACTTTGTTTTCTTCTTCTGGTTGTATGTTTTGATCTTCTTTGTCACCAAAGTCAGATAATATAGTCTGACTCTTTTTGCCCTGCTTGCTCATGATCCCAACCAATTACTTGAGTTTTAAATTCTTTGTTAAGGTATGAGTCTGTTTCCAATGTGGAGAATGTTCTGTCCCAAGCTTCTGGGGTTTGTACAACTGTTTTCAGAGATACTTCTAGGGACCTGAAAAGTGTCAGTTCTTCCAAGGTGCTATGATAAGGGGCAAGGTGTTTCCTCTCCACTGCCACAACAAGCTCCACCACACTAGCACTCCTCCTCACCCCAGGACTGCCCCACAGAACTGTGACCCAGATCCAAGGAAGGGCAAAGCAAGAGATTCCTGCCTCAGCTCTGGCAAAGAGATCTTTGCAACCACCCTCTGATCAGCCACTCGATTCCCCCTCAGTCCGTGGGCCAGAAGCTCAGGAGCTAGCCGCTGCACTCGGGGCAGCTGAGATCTAGCTTCTTCTCTCACCGCAGTCACAGACTTTTCCCACTGACCTTCTAAGTTGTCTTTGGTATTCGTGGGTTGAGAAGTCTGGAAACCGCCACAGCTGCCTGTGAGTCAGTCCTCTGAGGCCTGCTCCAGGGTCGCTGTGGCCTGTGTGTCCACGCCAAACTGCGTTCCTCTCCCCGCCTGGTGCGATATACCTTTCCAATCAACCATCCGGGCTGTCTTGGGCTGGAAATTTGTTTCACTCTTTTCGTGGGTTCTGTTGCTTTAGAATTTGTTTACAGTCATTTTTTGTAGGTATTTGGAGGGATTTGGGGGAGAGCTCTAGCAAGTCACTGCTTTCCCTCCACCATCTTGGCTCTGCCCCCCTAGATATATTTTTAAAGCAAAAATATCACTCCATAGAAAAGCTATTTTCTTCTCTAACAGAAATCATAAATAATTTAGGTATCTTGGTAGTTAGTTTTTTCCCCATATATTATTTTTTATTTATATTGATTTTCTTTTATTTATTTTTTACATTTTTTTAAAAAATGATCTTGATAAAATTTAGGTATCTTAGTAGTTAGTTTTTTCCCCATATATTATTTTTTCTTTATATTGATTTTCTTTTATTTATTTTTTACATTCTTTCAAAAAATGAGGCCTGAATTCTTTCTCTTCATTCCATCCCTCTCCTGTTCATTGAGAGAGCAAGAAATGAAATCATTTACAATTGTGAAATCATGCAAAATATATTTCCATTTTAGCCATGATGCAAAAAAAGCAAGAAAAATAAAGAAAGTGAAAAATTATGCTTCAATCTGCATTCAAATTTCATTAATTCTCTCTTGAGAAATGGATAGGATTTTTCATCATGTGTTTTGGAATTGTCTTAGATCATTGTCATGATCAGAGTAGCTAAGTCTTTTCAAGTAGGTCATCATTATAATACTGAAATTACTGTATACAATGATCTCCTGGCTCTTTTCACTTCATTTTGTATCAATTCATGTAAGTCTTCCCAGGTTTTTTCTGAAAGCATCTTCCTTGTCATTTCTTATAGCACAATAGTATTTCATCACAATCATATACCAGAATTTGTTTAGCCATTCTTTCATTGATGAGCATTCCTTCAATTTCCAATTTTTTGCCACCACAAAAAGAGCTGCTACAAATATTTTTGTACAGATAGGTCCTTTTCCCTTTTCTCTGATCTTTTTTGGAATATAGTTTGAGTAGTGGTATTGCTGGGTAAAGGGTGCATGTAGTTTTATAGCCCTTTGGGCAGTTTGTTCTCCAAAATGGTTGAACCAGTTAATAACTCCACCAATAGTCCGTGTCTCATTTTTTCACATATTCTAATATTAGTGACTTTTGTTTTTTATTATATTAGCCAATCTAATAGATATGAGATGGCTTCAGAATTGTTTTAATTTGCAATTCTCTAGCCAGTAGTGATTTAGAGCATTTTTCCATGTGACTGTAGAGAGCTTTCATTTCTTCTTCTGAAAACCTGGTAGTTACTTTCTACAAACATAGAGCTAAAACTGGATGGAACCTCAGAGTACAAGCCCTTCCTTTTACACTTGAGGAAGGTGAAGTCTAAAGAGATAAAATGACTTTAGATGATTAACATGTACTTAGGAGGCAGATTGAAAATTTACATAAAACATATTGACATTATCAAAGCATAAAACAATTGAGAAAGCAGTATTGGAAACTATGGTGCTTATCAAAAAGGATATAGCACTTAAGTAACAGAATAGTTTGCTATGTGTTGAATTTCATTGTATGAACATGTCCAATATCTGATTATGCATGAACATGTCCCAGCTGGCCCTACTGAAGAACACCTAATTTAATTCTCGCATTTGTAAGCAAAAACAAGCCAAATGAGGACTTCTCCCTATACCCCTCTTCCTCCCCCCTTCACTACTCCTCTTCAACAAAATCATACTTCATTACTACCTTACATCATATAATGTGTTCATATACTTCTCCAACTTCACGTGTTTCTCAACAATGGTGTACTTTAATGACTCCAAGCTTTTTCTTAAAACTAAGGACTACCTTTTAAATGCCCATATTCTTTCAGTGATACTATAAGTGTTTGAAGCATTGCATATCATGGTCTCTGAAAAATTATGTTTGCATGTTAACCTCCAGATCTTATTGAGAAGGTTTCAAGTTTACCCTTATTACAGCTAATGCTTGCTCTTGGTTTTAAATAAATACTACCTATTTTAGGAGAGACTCTATTAAATACATACTTTAAAATGTTTTGAATAGGATGGGGAATGTATTTTTCAAAGGTTTTTCTGCATTTATTTATACAATCATCTAATTTAGTTTTTATTATTTTTGTTTTTATTATTGATATGGTCAATTATGCTGATAGCTTTCCTGATATTGAACGAGCTTTGCATTCCTGGTTTAAATCCCACCTAGTCATTGCATATATTCTTTGTGGTATATTACTATAATCTCCTTGCTAGTATTTTATTTAAAAGTTTTTATAAGTATTCATTAGGGAAATTGGTCTATTGTTTTTCCCCCTTTGTTCTCCCTCATTTAGATATCAAAACCATATCTGTGTTATAAAAAGAATTTAGTAGAACTGTTTCCATTTTTATATCCACTTCTGAGTCATAGTTCAAGGGTAGGGAGAAACACTTTTGGTCAAGAGGTAGTGGAAGCCCAGAGAGGGCAATATCACTTCCTATCACAAGGGAAGAATGGCCATAAGGAGAAGCTTTTATTGCCGTTTCAGGGGATCAGATGTCTTCCTGGGTAAGGAGCAGAGTGCAGACCAAGAGAGCAGTCACTACCTTTCCCCAGATCACATCAGCAATAAAGTGGAATGGAAAATGAGCAAAAGACAAAAAAGGACCTGACTGCTAAAAGCTATTAGGGTGACAGGGAAGATCAAGATACCAACTCAGAAGATAAAGAAGTCAAAATAGCTTCAAGAAAAAGCTCAAAGAAAAAATGTAGGAATTGGATACAAGCCCAACAAGTATTCCTGGAAGAGCTAAAAGTGATTTAAAAAATAAAACAGGAGCAGTTGAGGAAAAATTAGGTAAATAAATGAAAGCAAAGGAAGAAATTATGAAAAGACAATTAACAGTCTGATAAAAGATGTGGAAAATATTGAAGAAAATAACACCTTAAAAAAAGAATTGGCCAAATGGAAAAAGAGGCAAAAAAAATTTTCACTGAAGAAAAGAATTCCTTAAAAATTATAATTGGGCAAGTAGAAGCTAATGACTCTATGAGACATTAAGAAACAATAAAATAAAATCAAAAGATTGAAAAACAGAAGAAAATGTGAAATATATGATAGAAAATTAAAAAAAAACAATTAACTTGTAGAGTAGATCAAAGACCCTTTCTTTACCTAATTTTAAAAAATAGTTCATATAGTATTGGGATTAAATGTTCTTAAATGTTTGGGAGAATTCACTTGTAAAGCTATCTGGTCCTGGAAATTTTTTCTTAGGGAGCTCATTGACAGCTTGTTCAATTTCTTTTTCTAAGATAGTTTATTTAAGCATTTTATTTCCTCTTCTGTTAATCTGGGCAGTTTTTTTTAAGTTTCCTTAGATGGTCAGTTTTATTGGCATATAGTTGGGTAAAATAATTCCTAATAATGTTATAATTTCACTTTCATTAGTGATGTATTCACCCTTTTCATGTTTGATACTAATAATTTGTTTTCTTTCTTTTTTAAAAAATCTAATCAACCAATAGTTTATTCTTTTTCTTGATGTATGTTAAGTACTGCTTTGGCTGGATACCACAAATTTTGGAATGTTATCTTGTCATTTTCTTTAATGAAATTATTGATTGTGTAATTTGTTCTTTGACTCATTCTTTAGGGTTAAATTATTTAGTTTCTAATTAACTTCTAATCTATACTTCTATAGCCCTTTATTAAATATGATTTTTATCACATGATAGTCTGAAAAGGGTAAATTTAATATTTCTGTTTTTCTACATTTGTTTATGAGACTTTTATGCCTTAATACATGGGCAATTTCTGTGAAGGTGTCATGTATAGCTAAGAAAAATGTATACCCCTTTCTATTTCTATGCAATTTTCTTTCAGAGGTCTATCATATCTAACTTTTTCAAGATTCTATTCATCTCCTTAAAGTTTTTTTTATTTATTTTGTGTTTAGATTTAGCTAGCTCTGAGAAGAGAAAGTTGAAGTCCTTAACTTGTATTTTTCTATTTCCTCCTATAAATCATTTAACTTTTCTTTTAAGAATTGAGGTGCTCTGGCATTTGCTGCATATACATTTAGCATTGATATTACTTCATTATATATGATTCATTTTAGTAAGATGTAGCTTCCTTACTTATTCTTTTTAATTAGCTCTATTTTTGCTTTTGTTGTTTCTGAGATCATAATTTCTTCTCCTGTCTTTTTTAATTCAGCTAAAACGTAGTAGATTCTGCTTTGATGCTTTATTTTAACTCTGTGTATCTTTCTGTTTCAATTATTTTCTTGTTAAAAAATACTTTTGGATTCTTATTTTAATCCATTCTACTATCCATTTCTTTTTTTATAGGTGATTTCATTACATTTCACATTTGCAGTTATGATTACTAACTATGCTTTTGCCTTTATCCTATTTTCTTCTATTTATCCTTCTTTTTCTTTTCATCCTACTTTTCCTCTGATGTCTGTTATGCTTCTAACCACTTCATGCTTTTATATACTCTCTTTCTCTTATTCCTTGCCCCTGCTACATCCCTATTTGGAAAGATAGATTTCCATTACCAGCTGAATACACACACACACACACACACACACACGTATATGTGTATGTGTATATATACTCCCTTTTTGAACCTATATAGATGTGAATGAAATTCAATCATTTCCTATTCCCCACCATTACCATGTTCTCCTTCATTGTAAAAGTTCTTCCTTGCTTATAAAAGATAATATTCCTCCTTCTTCTTTTCATTTCTCTTTCTCCCAGGGCATCCCTCTTTCATACCCATCCTTTTTTATACACTGTCTCAACATAATTCACTCATTTACATAGTCTCTATTTAGAATTCTTCTAACTGCCCTAATAATCATAAAGTTCTTAGAATATACATGTGTCATGACTTTCCATATAAAAATGCAAAATGTTTAACTTTATTGAGTCCTTTATGATTTATCTTTTATTTCTGCTTTTTAATGCTTCTCTTAAGTCTTGTATTTGCAAGTCACATTTTCTATTCAGCTCTAGTCTCTTCATCAGGAATGCTTGAAAGTCCTCTATTTCACTAACTATCTGATTTTCCCCCTGATGGATTATATTCAGTTTTGTTCAGTAGATGATTCTTGGTTGTGATCCCAGATTTTCTGATTTCTGGGATATAATATTCTGAGCCTTCTGCTCCTTTAATACAGTAGGTGCTAAATCTTGTGTGATTCAGACTGTGGCTCCACAGTATTTGAATGTTTTCTTTCTGGCTGCTTGAAGTATTTTCTCTTTGACCTGGAAGCTCTGGAATTTGGTATAATATTCCTGGAAGTGTTCATTTGGGGATCTCTTTCAGAAGGTGATCAGTGGATTCTTTCCATTTTTATTTTACCCCCTGGTTCTAAGACATTGGAATAGTTTTCTTTGATAATGGAATTGCCAAACAGCATCTGATCATGCATCATGTGCTATCTTAGGGTTACCCTATAAATTTTCTCTGACCAATTCTCCAATCCATTTACTCTTTCTGGTGTTAGAGCTTCCAAAGCTGCTGCTTATCTTGCTACCACCTACTCCCACCAATGGTGCTTTATCCACATGTCACAGATCTCTCTTTCCAACATCCTAGCTTTTCTTGGGCTGGAATAATGTCTCTCTCTGCCACTCCAGAATTCAATTTGATGCAAATTAAACAAGTTAAAGGTGTTGGGAGTGGATGTTTGGAGAGTTCAGCTTAGGCCTTTCTTTATTTTGCCTTTTAGGTTCCATCTCCAGAAGTCCTCTTAAATAAATTTTTGAAAGAATTGGGAAGGGGAGAGAGAGACTATAGGGTAAAACTTATCAGACATAGAGATAAGCATGAACAAAGACTCTGATTCTATGGCTTCCATATTCTATGTTTATCTATGTCTTGCTCATTATATGTGTATCCTTTTAGTTTTCTGGTTTTTTTAATGATCTTGTATTTACTCATAAAAAACAAGGTAAGCAAGCATTTATATATTCATATAAAAGACTATTTGTCCTGTTATTCTTCAGCTTTAGAGCTTATTGGCTATTGATAGACAGTTTATGGAATATCAAGCATTTTTATGAAACATTTTAATAGTGCCAACATGGTTTAAACATTATCATACCAAAATTTCTTACAATAACCTTGACCTATTCCAAAATGCTCCCACATGGGAGAATTAAGAATGTAAAGAGAGCCAATTACAATAAATACACCCTTCATGAAAGATTAAGGATAAATCCAAGTGGAATGTTCTCCTTTCTTGAACAGAATACAATTCTTGGCATCAATGAAAGAAATTAGTGGATTATAAAATTGAAAATTCCCTAACTATTGAAATTTTTTTTTCTTCTAAGAACCATTAAGAAATAAAGAGGAGAAATAAATGGAATGAATAATAAAATCTATTAGAATTTGAGTTGGATGAAGAAATGTTTGTATATTAATTGATAAGAAGATAAAATGATAAACATATGTTTTACCCTTCTTTTTTTAATGAATTTGACAAATACAGGTCTAATTATAGTCATTTATCTTGGGCCATTTATCCTTTTGATAGGCACCTTTTGACATGTTACTCATGATCATGTCATTCTTGGAATACTCATATGATATTCTTACTTTCTGTTAAAACATTTCAGGTTTTAGAATAGGTAACTCTTCAAATACATTTTTACTTTGGAAATGTTGATATAAACCATGTAAATTAATTTTAAAACTGATCCATTGTAACACATTCACTAAACATGTCCATAAAAAGGTAATTATTTTTCTGAAAACAATATATGAATACACAAAGTTTATGCAAAATGGATTAGAGACACAAAATAACACTAGGCAGAACTTGAGCCATAGTTTGGGGGACATTTTAAACTGTGAATTCACTAACCAAAAGCACAAAAAAGTGAAAAAATGGAACTAACTAAACTACAAAAGGGCCTTTACTTACTATGTGAGAGCTGAAGCAAGAAGGAAGAGCTTGACCTTATTCATCTTCAGCTGGGAATGTGCATGTCAGGTGACAGAAATTTTTTGCTGTTCTATACATGTCTGTGAATGATCATGAAAGCTGTTTAAGTATTAAATTTGAAATTATCAATACTTTTTAATAAGCAAGTAAATTTGTAATTATGGAATCTTCAAATAATGAGGATCAACTGTTTATGCATACATGAATGCATATCCTATATGATGGAAAACTAATGAAATGTAGGAAGGATGATAAATATCATTAAGTACACTTGAATAGTCTGAGGCCACATTGAAATGTAATGGTTTATCCAGATATAATAGTTTATAGGCTTATTTTAATTCTATACTAAATAGGCAGACCAAAATGTATTGAATTAATAACTTTATTTCCCCAATTATAGAATAATTTACTTTCCTTTTAACACACTTATGCTATGTTCTCACTTGCTGAACACATGACCAGCACCACAACCAAATGTGATGCTGGAATTCTAGGAATCATACCCTACACCAACTGAAGTTCCATTTCCCTATATCCCAGGTCCCACCAGATACTACAGGAACATGTTAAATTGGATGTTGATCTCCCTTTACCCCTTTCCCTATATCTGCTAGAGGTGTTCCAAAGTCTTGTTCCATGCTGAGCCATCTATCCCAAATCCTCTTAGTCAAAGATCATCTGCTTTGCCATTCCCAAAATCCTTAGGAATTTGCCATCTGCTTTCTCCAAATCTAAGCATAAATCAATCATAAACTGAACCCTCCTTTATATTGTATGTCTCCCAATTACTGTGTGAGTCCCTTGAAAAAACTTTTTCACTATCACTGGTGCTTAGAACAGTGCTTGGCACAGAGTAAAGGCTTACTAAATATTTTCCATTCCATTCTACATCTATACAATAATAGAAATATTCTGGCAGGAAGAAAAAATAATATAAGTGTATGTAGCAGATTTCAAAGTTGGTACTACAATTTCCAGATGGGATATTTTATGCAACTGCACTGTGAACAGCATTCTGTTCTGTCTTTTGTAGCAGATATAATGCAACAAGATGCTACAAGGAAATGAACCTAAGGAGTGCCTGTATTGAAGAAGGGATGAATCCATGAAACAAGTGTAAAAAAGATTTGAAGAAAGACACCATGAAGCCCTTGAAGGCAAAGGATGCATTGATGTCTTCAGTATCATTTATGTCTCTACTAAAGAATTACCACATTTTTTTTTTCCAGGTGTCATTGTACATGAACCTCCAAGCTTGGCTATTAAAATGGGATTTTGCTAGAATGCAGATTGCAAGAATAGGAGTAATGTCCAATGAATTTAGAAAGGTGGGTTGAGGGTCTTTTTGTGTAAGGCTGTAAAATCAGCCAGAATTGTTTATGTTTTATTCTACAGACCATAGGAAGCTATGGGAGTCAGGTGAGTATGGGAGTGAAGTGATCTGATCTTTGCTTAAGAAAAATTTCATTGGCAGCAAGGTATAGCATGGACTGGAGTGGTAAGAGAGCCTGAACTAAGGTCCTTTAGCTGTGTGAATGGAGAAGACTCAAATAGGAGAGATTAAAAGATAGAAATCACAAATTTGTAAACCAATCAAATTTGTGAGTAGAAAGAGAGTCAAGCACACATCTAGAATGGTTAGCCTTGGCAAGAAGGGCCACTTCTTTCAGAGAGACTGGCAAAAAAGGAAAAAAGAATGAGATATAATGTCAAGATGTTTTGAGATGAAGAGAATGAGAGAAGAGGGAGCTCATATTAAAATAAGCTATATTATGAATTCAATAGAATATTATTTCTCCTTAAGATGTTGTGAACATAAATAATTTAGAGACACATGGGAAGACTTGTATAAATTTGACTGCAAGACAAATTAAGCAGAATCAGGAGAACAATATACACAATGACTAACTTAACATTAAAAAGTCTTACTAAAATGAAACTGAACACTGAGTTATAGAAGGACCAATCTTGGCTCCAGAAAAGATAAAATAAAACATGTCACTCCTTTTCATAGAGAGGTTGGGGAGTACTTATGAAGGATGTTGCCAGAAATGGTGACTCTGCTGGTGGTTTTTGTTCAACTTTCTTTTTTCAGCCAAAGACAAGGTTTATTAGAACATCCATCATATTGGGCAGACTCTTAAGGAGTCTGAACATGGGTAAGCGGTGGCTAGATTATAAGAATCTGAGCAGTGGCTAGATTTTAAGAATCTGAGACATGGCTAGATTATAAGAATCTAAACAGTGACTAGATTTTAAGAATCTGAGCATGTTAATGGAGACAAGATGGATCTTATATACAGAAAGACTGTGGGAGGGATCTAGGAGTGGCCAAGTAGTTTTGGGTGCCTGGAGGAGGGCTCTAAGGAGATCTGGATGGGAGTGGCTAGTAAGCTGGGGTGAATAGAACTCTTGGGACCTGGACAATGAAGCCTAGCTAGGATTAAGTGTGGGACATGGCCAGGGGCCATAGGGAGGTAAGACAATGGAGGGGAGATTGGGTGTAGCCACAATGAAAGGCTAGTTGATGGGATCATAGCCTCAGAGGAACGTGGGAAAGTCTAGGGTTTTTCCTTTCTGGGGTCCAGATTCCAACCCCATCATTCCCCCCTCAAACAAATAGGAACCCAAATTCTTTTGGGGTAAAGGGTGAAGGTCTCGGCTTCTGAAACTGCTTCCTGCTGGCAAGGGGCATAGAGCTGTACCTGCCTCAATGGGGTCCCAAAGAAGAGGTTGACTGGACTGAGCACAGGCTGCATCCAGAGAATGATGGGGTGACATTGGCTGGCACTCGCTGTTACCAACTGTAGGTGAATGGCCTGTAGTCTGGAAGACACAAATCTGACAGAAAAGACTACAGGGTCCAGATATAAAGCAGGGACTAGATTTAGGGCCCAACTTTGAGAGGATAGAACATCCTTAGCTCTGTATGGATTCAGATAATTCAGTTTTCAAGTCATATAGTATCAAATCCACTTCATAGACAAACTCTGGGATAGCCAGGTGGGTAACATTCCCTTTCAAAGGAACATAATGGGGAAACTGAGCCAGGAGGATCCCATCTTAGACTGAGGCTAAAATTGTCCTCTCAGCTTTTCCTGATGCTGACTTCAGACCAGTATCATATTCTCTGAGTAGCTTGTGGCATTTCTCTCAAGATTGTTGGATTATTGATTATGGATGGATTATGACCCATCAGACAACTCAATAAAATCCTATGAGCCTTTACCTCAAACAGCAATTTTTACTAATCACAGCCTAGGAAAAACTTTTCCAGGATTTACATAAAAAATGGTCATTAGATTTCTATACAATTGCAAATTCTCAGCAAGCCATACATAACCCAAACAAGCTTTTTGGCTAGTTTACACATTAAAACAATAACCAACAATAGCTAAATTATTTTAGTGGTAACCAAATTCTGAAAAGTTGCTTGACATAACTGATACAGAAAGTTAAGTTCACCAACTTGAAACTTGAAACAAACTCATTACCAATCAGGTGACTTCAGTTTTGTTAAATGGACTTCCAAATTACTTTACACAGAGAATCAACATCTCATCATTAACAGTTAAAACACAAATTTAAAAGAGCATACTTACCCAAGTTCAGAGGCCAGCTTCTTTATCTTGAGCAGGATGTGCTGAACCTGGGTGATGCTTCCAGACAAAGGTTGTCCTAGGGCCCAAGCTCATTGCCAGCGAGGCCCATACTGTAGCTGCTGCCCCTCCCCCTCCTTCCTTTTGCCCAGGTGGGGGAGGGCGAAATCAAAAGTACACAAGCCAAGGGAGTGGAAGAAAAGAGTGACTAGGGTTGTAAGGAGGAGTTCTAAACTCCTTAATGATCAATCACAAAACCTCCAGAATCTGCCAAGATATTTTTAGTTGTTCTAACTTTCCCTATAACTTAAGGAGGAAGATCTGGGGGGCAGAGCCAAGATGGCAGACTAAGATATGGAGGGGGAGGCAGAGCCTAGATGGCAGAGTAAAAGCAGTGACTTGCTTGAGCTCTCCCCCAAAACCCTCCAAATACCTGTAAAACATGACTCTAAACAAATTCTAGAGCAGCAGAATCCACAAAAAGACAGAGCAAAATAAATTTCCAGCCCAAGACAACCTGAATGGCTGATTAGAAAGGTCTATTGTGCCAGGCTGGGAGAGAAACACAGTTCAATGTGGATGTGCAGGCAAAACAGGCCTCAACAAACCTGGAGCAGGCCTCAGAGGACTGAATCATGGGCAGCTGCGGCAGTTTCCAAACTTCTCAACCCACAAACATCAAAGACAACTTAGAAGGTCAGTAGGAAAAGTCTGTGACCTCAGTGAGAGAAGCTCAGTCCCAGCCCCAGACCCCACACGACCCTGGGGTGGTGTTTGCTTCTGAAGCTTCCTGGCCACAGACTGAGGGGGAACCAAGTGGATGATCAGAGGGAGATTGCAGGGATCTCTTTGCTGGTTCTATAGCAGCATTCTTTTGCTCTGCTTGTGCTTGGATCTAGGTCACAGTTCTGGGTGGTGGTCCTGGGGTAAGGAGGAGTGCTGGCATGGTGGAACTTGTAGTGGTGGTGGAGAGGGAATCCTCCTCACAGTTCCAAGAAAGAAAAGAGTTCTTGTGGTCATTCATAGACCAGAGCACAGGCCAGGAAAGGAGCAAAGACTTCGCCCTTGATTGTACCGCCTTGGAAGAACTGAAGATTTACAGGTCCCTAGAATTATCTCTGAAAACAGCTGCATAAAACCCCTGAAGCTTGGGACAGTACATTCTCCACACTGGAAGCAGACTCCCACCTTAACAAAGATTTTAAAGCTCAAGTAATTGACTGGGATCATGAGCAATGTGCTCAAAAAAAGTCAGACCATTAAATCTTTCTTTGATGACAAAGAAGATCAAACCATACAACCCAAAGAAGACAACAAAGTGAAAGCTCCTACATCCAAAACCTCCAAGAAAACTATGATTTGGTCACAGGTCATGGAAGAGCTCAGAAAGGATTTTGAGAAGAAAGTAAGAGAAGGTGAGGAAAAACTGAGGAGAGAAATGAGAGTGATGCAAGAAAATCATGAAAAACTAGACATCAGCTTGCTAAAGGAACCCCCCCAAAATACTGAAGAAAATAATATCTTAAAATAGCCTAACCCAAATGGCAAAAGAGGTCCAAAAAGCCAATGAGGAAAAGAATGTCTTAAAAAGCAGAATTGTCTAAATGGAAAAAGAAGTCCAAGAGCTCACTGAAAAAAATACTTCCTTAAAAATTAGAATGGAGTAATTGGAAGCTAGTGACTTTATGAGAAATCAAGACATTTTAAAATGAAACCAAAAGAATGAAAAAAATAGAAGACAATGTGAAATATGTGAAATATCTCATTGGAGAAAACAACTGACCTGGAAAATAGATCCAGGAGACATAATTTAAAAATTATTGAACTATATGAAAGCCATGATCAAAAAAAAAAAAGAGCCTAGACATCATCTTTCAAGAAATTATCAAGGAAAACTACCCTGATATTCTAGAACCAGAGGTAAAACAGAAATTGAAAAAATCCACTGATGACCTCCTGAAAGAGATCCCCAAAGGAAAACTCCTAGGAATGTTACAGCCAAATTCCAGAATTACCATGTCAAGGAGAAAATATTGCAAGCAGCCAGAAAGAAACAATTCAAGTATTGTGGAAATGCAATCAGGATAACACAGAATTAGCAGCTCCTACACTAAGGAATTGGAGGACTTGGAATATGATATTCTGGAGGGCAAAGGAAATAGAATTACAACCAAGAATCACCTACCTAGCAAAACTGGGTATAATCCTTCAGGGAAAAAATTGACAGTCAGTGAAACAGAGGACTTTTAAGCATTCTTGATGAAAAGACAAGAGCTGAATAGAAATTTTGATTTTCAAATACAAGCCTCAAGAGAAGCATGAAGAGGTAAACAGGAAAGAGAAATCATAAGGGACTTGCTAAGGTTGAACTGTTTACATTCCTACATGGAAAGATGATATTTGTAACTCATGGGACCTATGTCAATATTAGGGTAGTTGGAGGGGAAAAAATTATATGTATGTATATATAGATATAGATACATAGATAGAGGGCACAGGGTGAGTTGAAAATGAAGGGGTCATATCTGGAGAATAAAATTAAGTGGTGAGAGAGAATTATACTGGGAGAAGGAGAAAGGGAGAAGTAGAATGGGATAAATTATCTCACATGAAACAGACAAGAAAATGCTTTTACAGTGGAGGGGAAGTGGGGGAAGGTGAGAGGGAATGAGTGGATCTTATTCTCATTGGATTTGGCTTAGGGAGGGAATAACATACACACTCAGTTGGGTATGGAAAGCTATCTTACCCTATAGGAAAATAGGGGGGAAGGGGATAAGAGAGTGGGAAGGATGATAGAGGGGAGGACAGTTTAGGGGAGGAGTAGTCAGAAGCAAAACTTCTGAGGAGGGACAGAGTCAAAAGAGAGAATAGAATAATGGGGGGGGGGATAGGATGACAGGAAATATAGTTAGCTTTCCACAGCATGACTACTATGGAAGTGTTTTGTATGACTACACAAGTATAACCTATATTGAGGATGGCTGAGGAGGGAGGAAGGAAGAAAATTTGGAACCCAAAGTTTTAAAAACAAATTTTAAAAAATTGTTTTCACATAGAACTGGGAAATAAGATATATGGGCAATGGGGTATAGGAATCTATCCTGCCCTACAGGAAGACAGAAGGGGTAGGGGATGAGAAGGGGAGGGAGAGATAGAAGGGAGGGCAGATTAAGGGAAAGGTTATTCACAATGCATGCTGTCTTGGGGTTGTAGGAGGGAAGAAATGGGGAGAAATCTTATGGATGTGAATGTTGAAAACTAAAAATAAATAAACGTAAAAAAAAGTACTTAGGGATCAGATTGCTAAAACTTTTATACTTCCTTCTATAGATAATGGTGAGTCATTGAAAGCTCAGAGTAGGAGAGTACCACACTAAAAATGAAATTTTTAAGAAATTGAGTTTGTGGTGATGTTCAAGATAGAAGAGGAAGGACTGGATCAAGGATACCAATCAAGATAATACAGGTCACATAGGCATGATTAAGATTTGAACACGTTTGTGGCATTGAAAGTGAAAAGGTATAAATGGAAAGAATAACCACTCACACATACACATACACACACACACACATACATACACACATATACACACAAACATCAAAAGTGAATGCTACAAAATAATGAAGAACAAGCGTGACTAGAAAGAAAAAAAATGTTAGAAGACACTCTTAACCTATCCCTTCTTGGAAGTAGGCAATTCATGGGTGTTGCACATTGAACCTATTCAGGCTCTTTCAATATATTGATTAATTGTGCTGCTTTTTTCCCTTTTCCCTTTAAAAATAGTATCTCTTATATGACATGGCTTTGTAGGATGGAGAGAAGGGAGAAATTTGGGGTGAAACTATGATGATATAAAAAACAAAACATATCAATAAAAATATATTTTTAAAAAGAAAGCAGAAAAAAATATGTTAGACAATCATTTAGAGGGGAAAAATCAACTTGGTGACTGTTGGGGAAGGTAGACAAGGAAAAAGCTAAGAAGATAGATAGTAACTGAAAAATTTGAACCAAAAACTTGAATTTTTAAGAGACCTAGGGAAATGTGAAAATTGAGTGAATAACATTTTGTCTTTATTTAAAAAAAAAGACTTGTTTGAATCAGATCAAATTGATCCCAAAATGGACATTAAGCTACCTGAAATAACTTTATTCCATTGATTTTTGTTATATGCATGTGTATTTAAAAAATCTAAATATATTTCTGTACTCTCTCCTGGTCAGAATGCATTTGGTTCAGTTCTTGGCCCCATAGAATATAAATGAAATTGACGAGCTGGACAGTATCCAAATGAGGGCAAGCAGTATGGTGAAAGACCTGAAGATCATGGCATTTGAGGAACAGTTGAAGAAACTTGGGTTATCAGTTACTTGGAATAAAAGAAAACAAAAGAGTTATGATAAAACTATCAAGAATTTGAAGAACTGTATTGCAAAAAGATTGATTAAATATCTTCTATTTGATGCAGAAAGACAAACCATGAGGAATGTATTCAAGCTTCAAAGAAGTATTTAAGTTTAATATAAGGAAAATCTTGTAAACCATTAAAGCTGTACAAAGGGGAAAGGAACTGCCTTAGAGAGTTGTAGGTTTCACATTGTTAGAAGTTTTCAAACAAACAATTGATGAGCATTTTACATTTGTTGTAGAAGAACTTAGTCTAGCATGGGCTTGACTGGAGAGCTCTGAGGATTTCTTCTAACTTTGAGATTCTGATTCTGGGAGCATTTCAATTAGCATATATGTTTTAATATATGTTCAACTTTCACTTTTCTGTGCACATTGTCCTTAAGCACATTACTAGTAGAAATAGGCATTCCCAAGAGTAGCTGAATCCTCTTCACCCTCTTCATTGTTCAAATAGTAATGGAAATAGAAAGGAAATTTACTATTCTGCTACAGAAATAATGTTTAAGTGGATGCTTATCACCCACATAACACCCAGAAGAATTAAAGATAGAAACCACATTTATCCAATACATGTAGTATTTGGTTTAGATTGAGAGGCCATCCAGGGGGGTTAATAAATTATACAATGGAAGAGTGTATTTGCTCTTCAAGTAAAGACAGTTGAAACTTGCTTTACTCTTAGCTTCAGTTACTTAATATGATCAGAATTTGAAGTTAACAGAGAAGATAAACTTAAAGAATTGGAGTCAGAATGAGGCTTTATCTTGATTGTAAAAAAAATGAAACAGCACATGAATCATACTATTGTGATCAAAATTTGAAAGACTCATAGTAGTAATTATCACATTATTAGTGGTTCTCTCATCTTGTAGTTGTTTTTCATCTCTTATATTCCCGATGCACATTAAGTTCCAGTTTGTATTCATTGCTTGTATTTTGGATACATAATTGTTTAGAAAGAGACATATTTTCAAAGTACTAATAATTTATGTCTTGATGTACTCATGATTTTTGTGGATTTTATTGTGATATTTATGGTTTTTTCTAATATTGAACTAACTCATGTACAAATTATATATAAATATATATATACATGTATGTATATAATTTTAATTCTTAAATGAATAGTAAATGTTACCTTCAGAAAGCTGTAGATTGTATCATAAAATTTTTAAAAAATGTTATTTTAAGTTTAAGAGATCTCTATCCTAGCCATGAAAGACCTTGCTGATAACAAGAATGTTAAATACAGGAAGCTGTACCTACTTTGATATTACTTTCCTTTGAAAGCACCTTGTTCTAGTCTCTCTTCCATATGTAAATTGTTCTAAGTTGATAACACAAATTCTCTCTCATTCTCTCTCTCTCTCTGTCTCTCTCTCTCCCTCCCTCTTTCCTCCATTCTGTATAAAACTTGCTCACTAAGCAAGAAATCTGGATCTATATCTATATTAATATTATATCTATATGCACAGCTAGAAGGGAGGAAGGTAATAAAGCATTGCCAGCCTGGACCCATATTAAAATTTGAGTTGTCCCAGAAGGAACTCATGTACAACTTAACTTCCTTCTAATTGCCAGACTGTATAGTGACTTGAAATTTAAGGAGAAAACAATGTATCATCTCCATTAGCATGAATCCAAATGCTGGAAGCAGAACAGAGCTGCATTATTATCACTCTGACCCTAGCATCAGCACACCAGAAAAGACAGGTAAGGACCATATAATGCTACTGTAAACCTACAAGAAGTATGCAGATCCTGTCCCTAACACAAAATCCATATCCAAGAAGTTGGGCTGGAACACTGAGCAAAAAATGATGAAGTGCTATTATGATGCTATTGATGCTTAAGGCAGGAATCTAGAAGGGGAGAAGATCTCCAAAACACCTATGAGTGAAGTCTAAAACAAAACAAAATAAAACAAAAACCCAAACTTGACCATAAGATCAATTAAAATTCCAAGAAGAAATGAAGTAATAGTTTTAAAATGATATCATAAATGAAATGAGGATAGAGTAAAGAACTAGAAAAGAAATGAAACCATTCTAGGAGAAAGACAGAAAGATAATTAACAGCTTAGAACCATAAATGCAAATGCTTACCCAAGTAACAGACTCACCTAAAATTAGAATGTGACAAAGTTAATGATTCTTTGAGATAACAAGACATATTTTTTTAAAAAGTAAGTGACTGAAAAAAATAGAAGAAGGTATAAAACATTCCATAGCAAAAATAACTGATCTGGAAAAAATAGTAAGGGAAGGCAATTTAGGATTCATTTGATTATCTGAAAGCCACAACCGATAAAAGAACTTGGATATCATATTTCAAGAAATTAAAGAAAAATTCCCAGACCCCTTAGAAACAGAGGAATAAGTAAAAATAGAAAGAATTTATTAGTTACTCCTGAAATAAATCCCAAAATGAAAATTTGCAGCAGTATCAAAGTAAAAATCTAGAGTTTCTAAGTTGAAGAGAAAAATAATTCAAGCAGCTTTAAAGATAAAATTCAAGTATCAAGGATCTATTTTCAAGAATGCATATGATTTATCATCTCCTCCCCTAAAGGAGAGAAGGATGTGAAATAAAATATTCCATAGTACAAAAGATATACTCTAACAACTAAGAATAATATACCCAGTAAAATTGAATATGGAGAAACAAATGTACTTTTTTTTTAATGGAGAACTTCCATGTGTTTCTGAAGAAAAGAACAGATCTGCATAGAACCTTTGAAATACAAACATGGGAGCCAAGAGAAACATACAAAAAAAAAAGATTAATATAAATGAGAACCCTTAAGGGACTTTTAGTGTTTTAGATAGATACTTGAATCCTCTTAAGGAAGATCCAAAGTTTATTAGCATAATTTATACTATATTTTGTCAATGAAATTTTTTAATATACCATCATGTATTTTTACAATGTCTTCCCCTCTCCCTAACACTTCCCAGGTTTGATGTTTTGTTTTCATCTTCTAATTTAGAATTCCAAACCCCAAGCCTATGACTGTTCTAGATTGAGACAGATGGCAAATGAAATCAGTAAAATACATGTAATTGAAACAGAATGCACCGTAAGTAACATAGGATCGTCACTCAATACAAAAAAGAGAATAATATCTCAATGATTCCTAATTAAGGGAGAAAGGAACTCTCCCCAGGCAATTCATACTACTAGGGTTTAATCCAAACTCAAATATTTTTCTAGACTCTGTCTACTCATTCTCCCAACACTTGACTATAGCTCAATATAACTCCACTCTCTGACACTGTATTACTCCTCCATCTCAGGACTATCACTGGCATCTGTTGCTAGGCTTCTTCTAAGCAGAGATACTTCTACCATTTACCTTTGGGACTTCTTCCTCAAAGGGAATTTGTCATTATTGTTTTTCAGCCATTTCCATAATGACTGTCTTTGTGACTCCATTTGAGGGTTTCTTGGCAAAGATATTGGAGTGCTTTGCCATTTCCTTTTCCAGCTCATTTTACAGAGGAGGAACAGAGGCAAACAGGATTAAGTTTCTTGCCCAGAGAAATATAGCTATTAAACATGTAAGATCAGATCTGAACTCACAAAGATGAGTCTTCCTGATTTCAGGCCTGGCACTCTATCTGCTGTACCATCTAGCTGCCAACCACTAATACCACCACTGTTTTGTGAGCAGACTGCCTTGGCAAAAATATGTCTTGTGCTAAACAGTTGATTTAGTTCTATTATCTGTGGTGATTTTCATGACAAAAAGTGTCATAAAAGCATCAACAAAGATTGATATCAGAGAGAGATTGATAGATATAGATTGATAAATGTAGATAGATAAATGTATGTATCTATATATATTATATTTCTCTCTCTCTCTCTCTCTCTCTCTCTCTCTGTGTGTCTGTCTGTCTCTCTCTCTGTATAAATTGTTGAACTAATCATTTGAAAAGAATTAGAAATAATATAAAGCCCAAGGGACAAGTCCATGATATTAAAATAAAAAGAGTGACCTCTAACACATTGGAAAAATCCTCTATGAAACATATATAGGAAAATACATTGATGGGAATTGCAATAGATGAGCAGAGAGCTACCACACCAATGAAATCATTGATCAAAGTATCAGAGTAAGATAGGATTTTTATTTTGGAAGGTCACTAGTAGAAATTAATGTAACAAAGATTCAGTGGGCATTACTAGAGAAAAATAATCACTTCCTCTATTGAGAAAGAATAAAATCACCCATGAACTTACCAAAGTAAAGGACTTTTCAAAACTCAATTTTAATTTATTTATTTCTGTCAAATGTAATATCTTGTTGATTTGTACAACTCTTTCCAAATGTAAAACTCTGCAAATTCAATCCAAAAATTCATAGATGAGGTGAAAAACTGGGAATGATTTACTTTACAATGTGAGAAATGTAACACTTAAAAGGATGGGTTCTTAGTCTTCTAAACCTGAATAAATCATATGGCTGACAGGCTATTTTGGAAAAAAAAATACCTATTTTGTTAAGTTTCAAAAGTTAAATAGCTTGGATTAGAATAAAGTGACAGAAAGACAATAAACTCAGAAAATGTATTATTCTTGAATTCTGTCATCTTAATATCTAGAGTGACTCAACACCTTATTAGAGTATTATTGATTTGGTATGTGGATCATGGAAATCTCATATTACTTACCCAAGGTAATGACATTTTTGAAAACTGAAATCTGTATTCAGATTGAGCAGGTTTATCTGACTATACAGAGAATAAAACAGCAACAATAACAATAATAAAACTTCTTATTTTGCAGTACTGAAAAGTTTCTAATAATTTCAAGGCTTAAGAGTGATATTCATATAATATTGTAACTGGAATACTGATCAGGCAAATGATTTGTATGCTTACATATAACAGAATGATTTTTGAAAACTATCCAAATGACAACTTCTAGTCACTCACTATAGTTTATCAAAGTGAGTGACTGATACTTCCGAATCACTCGAAATTTCACTTCCATGTTAAAAATATCTGTAACAGGTACCATAAGAGATTTTCCCAAATACTTTAGTACAAATGTTTAAAAATCCCATCATCATTTCTACCAATACATGAAAATCATGAGGGGAAACTATGGCACATTACTTATCAGGATTTCCTGCCCAAAGAAAAAAAAATAGGTCATGAGAATAATAGCAACAAAACTGAAAGTTTTTGCATAAAACTTATAGATAAAATTAGAAGGGAAACAGTTAACTGGGAAAAATCTATGAAGCAAGTTTCACCGATAAAATTCTTATTTCCAAATATATATGTATATATATATCAATGAAATTGATTCAAATTCATAAGAATAAGTGCCATCCCACACAAGTGATAGGTGTTCAAAGGATGTGAACAGACAATTCTCAAAGGGAGACATTCAAGTTATCAGTAAATAAATGAAAAAAATCTTCAAATTACTAATAATGAAAAAAAAAGTAAATAAAACCAAATTATGAGGTTCCACTTCATTCCTATCAGACTGGCAAAGATATTGACAAAGGAAAATGCTAAATATTAGAAAGTATGTGGTGGGGGAAGGGGGAAGAAAATTAATATACTTTTGATGGGGCTGTGAATTGGTGCAGCCTTTCTAGAAAGCAAATTGGAACTATGACCCCAAATTTATAAACTGTATATCCTTTGACCTAATGAAACATCTACTAGGCCCATTACACGAAAGAAATCAAAGAAAGGAGAAAACAATGTATTTGTACAAAAATATACATAGTACCTTTTTCAAGTGGCAAAAAAGAAAAACTTGAACATAAGGGGTGACTCTCCACTGTGGAATGACTGGTGGAATATTATTGTGCCATAAGAAAATGGTGAACATGATGGTTTTAGAGAAACCTGAAAAGACTTTTATGAATTGAAACAGGGTAAAGTGAACAGAACGAGGAGAACAATTTGTACAATAAAAACATACCGCAAAAACAAACAACTTTGACATATGTAAGAATTCTGGTCTATTAAATGACCAATCATGATTCCAGAGGACTAATAGTGTTATATATTACCCACCTTTGGATGGAGAAATAATAGACTCAGTGACATAACATTTTAGACATGGGTAATATAGCAATTTGTTTTGCTTAACTCTGCTTATTAGTTACAAGGCTTTTTCCCCTTTTAATTGAGAATGGTTGAGATGGGGAGAAAATAAACATTTTAACTGAAAAAAAAATAAACCAAAATGAAAGATAAAAAAATTTAAATTGACTAAGAGGATTATACTTTAGTAATAGTGACTGTAAGGGAATTCTTTTGCTCAAATGATCATTGCTGACTCAATATCAGTGAAAAGCATCAATATTATTCCTCCTAAAAATTCTCTCTGTCTCTCTCCTCTTCCTTTTGATTTGCACTGTTAAACAAATGATTAAAGTAGAATTAAAAATATTTTCACAGGGTAAAAGGACCTCATACTCTGATTTAGGTAGATTTTCATCTTCAGATTCCTTTTATATGCTTTTTATTAGTTCTATATTTTAAAAAGTATTATATTAAATGTTAGTGTTGGACTCTGAGACTATATCCTATCAACATTGTGACTCATTATGACAAAAGAACCTGGATCATAGATTAAATTCCATTAGATAGTACATTCTCATGATCATTTATGACTTTAGCCAGCAATCTGGAAAATATGTACCTGAGATCCAAATAAGGATCAAGAGAGAATGTGTTGAATCAACTCATGTTGCTGGGAAACAACTATTTTTTTTGCTTCAGTAACATCATCTTTATATGATATGGAAAATACATTCATTTATCAGAAGCAACTTTGATTTATTTTTCATAATTGGAATAATGGACTGCTAATTTTGTTTCCTGGGAAGACCAAAATTAAAGAAATGGAATAAAGTTGCACTTGTAGAAAATCAAGATAATTTATAAAATACAAAAGAAGGTATAGTCTTAACTTTGGAAAAATAGATATTACAACTTGAAACTGAACTCCTATTATAAAATGCTATGCAAAAATTTATAATCAAGGAAATCCTAGAAATACCATAATTCCTCAATTTAAGCATTCATCATATTATAGCCTTAATTCAACAGGAATGAAGTGACACAGATTTGAGAGTTACCTGTACATTAGATGTGATTCACCATAGAGTTTTCTTAGTCCCCCCCCCAAAAAAAAGTCCCAAGCACTGAGAAATGCAGTGCATTAAGACAAAGGATTATGAAAAGCATTAGGGAAAATGGTAACATAACATGATCATAAAATTTTACTCAGAATGAAGGTGCATTTTATATATAAGGCTAATAATTAAGCATAATTTATAGTTCATGGGTTGTTCACAGAATTAATTTCACAGATTTGTTTCTGAAATGGAATGGAATTAAGTAAAAACCCACATTGTATTCACTAGTCTCTAGCACATATGTATCTTTGGCTAATGCTCAGAAATGAGGGCAAAGCTTGACATTTTAGTTTTCAATTAATTACACCACTAAGTATCATGCCTGATTATACCATAGAGAGAAGTGAAGGCCTATTTGACTAAAACTTCATTATTTTTATAAACTATTCCAAAGGCCAGCTTACTGAGTTCTAGTTTCATGAATGATTAAAACTAAACTTCAAATGTCAAAATAAATGAACAGGCATGTTCCATATTTTGAGATGGGGTAAATTACTTATTTGAACATAGTCTAATTTGCTAAATAGGCTGTGGTTGCTCTTTTTTTATTATTTGCATGAATCAGCTGTGTTCTGTAAGATTTTTATATTGATTCCCACTTATAGTATAGCTGTTATTAAAGATAAGATGCTACTATTTTATCTTCTACTGAAAATAAATTTGTTGTGATATGTGAATCTTTCCTTTATATCTTTGCAGGAAAGACAATACTTTCTAATTTGTTTTTTCAGTACTGTGAAATGGACCACTTAGCCAAAAATCTTTTCCGCAAGTGGCTATCAGTCTGTAACTGCAGGTCCAAGTATATCAAGTCCCCCATCCCCTTACCTTCTACTCAGTCAGTTGTGTTGGCTGCCTATCACTTTCAGAATTGCATACAAATCCTCTGCTTGGCATTTAAAGCCCTTTATAACCAGGACCCCTCCTACCTTTCCAATCTTCTTTCATTTACTCCCTGTCATGTACTCTTCTACCAAATGACACTAGCTTTCTGGCTATCCCTGAAGCAAGATACTCTATCTCTTGGCATCCAGGCATTTTCTCTGGTTGCCCTCCATACTTGGAATGCTCTCCTTCCTCATTGTCTGCTGGCTTCCTTCAAGTCCCATCTAAAGTTCTATCTTCTACAAGAAGCCTTGTCCAACCCTTATTAATTCTATTGCTTTCCCTTTGGTGATTATGTCCTGTTTTATCTGTATATAACTTGTTCGTACATATTTGCTTGTTGTTTCCCTCATTAGATCTTGAGCTTCTTGAGAGCAGGGATTGTCATTTGTCTCTTTTGGTATCACCAGCACTTAAAGGAGTGCATGACACACAGTAAGCATTTAATGAATGTTTATTGACCGACTGACTAGTGGGTTGGAAAACAAAATAAGAGACACTGTTTTATGCTATCTTTACTTCTTAGATTAGCATGGATTTGTTTTCCACATTTGCAAGGCAAAATTTTAGAGCTCAAGAGAAAGATATAGCAGAGCTAGATTTCTTTTTGTTTGTTTGACATGGTCAAGAGACTGGGCGTAAAGAGGAGAAAGGGAGCATATAAAATACTAAAGGAGAAGTTTAGTTTTTCTTTTCTTTTAGGGGAGGTTGTATTAATTGGATTAACTGAATTGAAGCAATTTAATCATTTAAATCAATCACAATTCTCTACTCTGGTAGTCTTCTGTTACAGAGGGACCCTTGGAAATTGTGAGGAAGTTTTAATTTTATAGTACTGGCTCTTACTTCGTCTCCAAAGGCTCCTTTCTAAGGAATCCTTTGAAGGTAAAACTTCAAGGGTCTTTTCATTAAGAATGACATTTAAACCTTTCAATACATTTTTATTAGTAATGTGTTAAACTCCACCAAGGGCAGCTAGGTGGCACAGTGGATAGAATGCTGGGCCAGGAATCAGGAAGACCTGAGTCCAAATGTAACCTCAGACTCTTACTAGCTGTGTGACCCTGGGCAAGTCACTTAACCCTGTTTGCCTCAGTTTCCTCATATATAAAATGAGCTGGAGAAGGAAACAGCAAACCATTGCACTGTTTTGACAAAAAAATCCCAAAGGGGGTCACAAAGAGTTGGACATGACTGAAATGACTGAACAACAATAAAACATGACCAACTAATAGATACTACAGAGTTTGTATCTTCTGTGGCTTTCAGAAAGTCAAAAAATCTAGGAGTCAGGTGGGAAAGGGGAGACTTTCACTTCCTCTAACAATCTTATTAGAAATACTGTTCTTTACTCGCCTAGGTTATCTTTTTCAGGGACTATCAAACAGCTGAATTGCAGCCATCCTTCTGTTCAGAATAACAGTCAGTCCTGAGAGCTATCTGCTGCCAAAACAAGGTTGGTTTATTAAAAAAAAAATCAAACAAACAACATAACAGCATTAAGAATATAGTTTTATTTGTGATAGTCAGATCGCTAATTAATTTTCTATTATCTACTGTGCTCACTTGTCCAACAACCATGCTAAGAGCATGATTACAATAGTAAATTGAAAGAGAGTAACTTTATGATTTAACATACAGAAAATTGGACATAAAATAAAATGTGTTCTAAGGAATGTCAAAATATAAAATTTGAAACTGAGGATCTATGCTCAGAGGTAACTGTCTTATTCAGTTAATTTTTTTTTTGCTTAGTTTAGAAATAATGTGCAAAGGACTTTTAAAAACTTTGGAATTTAATTTTAAGTAATTATAATTCTATGTCCCACTTCCAGACTGAGGTACAATTCAATATTATCCTTTTTATTTTGTAGCTAAATAATATAGGAAAAGTATAGACAGAAGGTATTTTCTCATACTGGAAAATCCACTGTGATGCTTAGAGAGTTTACAGATGTATGTTGTTCAGTCTATAAAATGAACCTCCAGGTCAAAATTTATACTGTGTTCTGATTCCAGTGGTTAAGAATATTATTTTTATTTTTCATTTGTGCCCACCATAAGGACTTTTTATTTTTGGAAGTGTTGAGATATTTTTGTTTTGACATAACAGACATTTCTACTCCCCCCCAAAAAACCACCCAAACTATTCTCTTTATAAAGTAGTTCATAAAATGGTTATGCAACCCATACCTTAAAATAGTTTATTGTTTGTGACTGCGTGAAATTTATACGGTATGATACTAAAATTACTGTAATCAATCAATCTGAATGACTTTTGTTCATATCCCTCCTTTAAATTTACCACATAATGATAAAATCACAACATGTCCTTGGAGACTTCCTTACTTTTGCTTAATATCATGAGAATACAATTACAGCACATAAGTTATCTATCCATACTTCTCCTTCGTTATTGGCATATGACCAGTTTGCCTCTTTTTAGATCATATTTTTCCTTTAGTGACATCTTTTACTCAAACTCTCTTTCATAGTTCCTTGTGTATAATAGGAGGCAACTTATTGAAGAAGCTGTGATTTAATGGATAGAGTGCTGAACAGCAAGACCTTGTACAAATATTGCTTCTGACAATTATTAGCTGGGTTAACCTGAGCAAGTCGTTTAACATTTATTTACCTCAGTTTGCTCAACTGTAAAATGTGGATAGTAATAGCATCTACCTCTCAGGGTTATTGTGAGAATTAAATGAGATAATAATTTTAAAAGGTGTTTATCATAGTGTCAGGTACATAGTAGGTGTTATATAAATGCATATTCCCTTCTCCTTGTTTAAACCCACCACTAATCCCTCTATTACCCTTTCCTCTCACTCTTTTCTAAACCCTATGCAATATGGCTTCTGACCTTATCATTCAGCTACAACTATTCTTTCCAAAGAATATTGTGTATATTGTGTAAGAATATTCTTACCCGCGAACTCATCTTTGACAAATCTACTGGACTTTTCAGAATTGTCTTCTTTCTTAACCTCTCAGCAACTTTTGCCATTATTGATCACCTTCTCTTTCTGGATACTTTCTCCTTTTTCAGTTTTAATGATATTGCTCTTGCCTAGTTTTCCTCCCATCTGTCTGATTGGTCCTTTTCTGGTTGCTTATCCATGTTGTATCCGCTAGCAGGAGGTATTCCCTAGAGGTCTGTCTTTTATTTCTGTCCCAGGCCCTCTTTTCCACTCCTTCACCAAACACTATCTTGCTTAGTGATCTCATCAGCTCCTATCATGTTATAGTATTACTATATGCCAGGGTACCACTTCTCTCCAAATCCAATCTACATTGGGATTTGTTATTTCTTTTTTTGAAAGGTTGAAAATTTGTTCTTGTGACTTGATTGCCTCTTTTGATGTAGCTTCCTCATGATATCAGGATGTGTTGTTGTAGTTTCTGAGTCACCTCAGGTGATAAAAAGCCCCATTGACGTGAACCTGAAAATCTTCAAATTTGGTGGATGTCAGTGAGACTGGTAAGTCACCATACCCTACTCTGCTCTCAGACTTGCTTCCAGAAGGTATAAGTACTGGGGGAAAACATGCACAAGCAGTCTTGCAGTATTCTTCTTGTGTATTCTTTCTATGCTATAGCTAAATAAATCTCTTTTATTAATAATTAAGTGACTTAATAGTGTCTTTTTTCACTCCAGTATTATGAAGTTGAACTACTAGGGGATTGGCTTGAATCAGGTCATGTTATTTTTTTTAACTTTTTTTAATATGTATTTTATTTTCTCCCAGTTACATGTAAAAACAATTTTTAACATTTCTTTTTTCAAACTTTGAGTTTCAAATTTTCTCCCTTCCTCCCTCCCCATCCTTCTTATTGAGAGGTAAGCAATTAGATATGGGTTATATATGAGTAGTCATTCAAAACATATTTCCATATTAATCATGTTGTGAAGAAAACGTAGACCCCCCAAAAAAAACCCTCAAGAAAAATAAAGTAAAAAAAAAAGTATGCCTCAATCTGTATTTAGACACCATCAGTTTTTGGGGGATGGATAGAACTTTTCATCATAAGTCCTTCAGAGTTGTCTTGGATCATTGTAGTCCTGAGAATAGCTAAGTCATTCACACCTGATCATCTTACAATATTGCTGTTACTTTGTACAAAGTACATTACACTTTGTATCAGCTCGTGTAAGTCTTTCTAGGTTCTTCTGAGAGCATTTTGCTCATCATTTCTTATAGCACAATAGTATTCTATCATAATCACATAGCACAATTTGTTTAGCCATTCCCCAATTGATGAGCATCCTCTCAAATTTCTAATTCCTTGCCACCAAAAAAGAGCTGCTATAAATATTTCCACACAGATAGGTCCTTTTCCCTTTTGTTTTGTTTAGTTTTTTTTTTTTCTGACCTAATAGTGTCACTGCTAGGTCAAGGGATATGCAAAGTTTTATAGCCTTTAGGCATAGTTCCAAGTTGCTCTAAAGAGTGGTTGAATCAGTTCAAAACTGCACCAACAGTGCATTAATGTCTCATTTTCCCCATGTTCCCTCCAACATTTGTCATTCTCCTTTTCTGTCCTATTAGTCAATCTTATAGGTATGAGGCAGTACCTCAGAGTTGTTTCAATTTGCACTCTCCTAATCAATAGAAATTTAGAGCACCTTCTCATATGGATACAGATAGCTTTGATTACTTCATCTGAAAATTGTTCACATTTATTGATCACTTATCAATTAGGGAATGGCTCCTATTTTATTTATTTTTTTTATAAATTTGACTCAGTTCTCTTACGTTTGAAAAGTGAGTCTTTTATCAGAGAAACTTGCTTCAATTTTTTTCACAGTTATGATAGTTAAATGTATTTCCCTCCATCCTATCCCCCCATTTATTCTTTTCTCTCTCTCCTTTCACATTATTGCTCCTCAAACTTGCTTTGCTTCTCACTAAGGCCTCTCCCAATCTGCCCTCCCTCCTATTACACACCCCTTCTCTTATCCCCTTCCCCTCCTACTTTCCTATAGGGTGAGATAGATTTCTATACCCAATTGTATGTGTACGTTATTCCCTCTTTGAAACAATTATGAGAGTAAGACTCATTCTCACTCACTCCTTGCTCATCTTCCCCTCCACTGTAAATCTTTTTCTTACCTCTTTTATGTGAGGTAATTTACCCCATTCTACCTCTCACTCTCCCTTTCTCCCAGTACATTCCACTATCACCCTTTGATTTTATTTTTTAAGATATCATCCCTTTATATTCAACTCACACCTGCACCCTCTGTCTATATATACTTCTAACTGCCCTAATAATGAAGTTTTTTTTTTTTTAACGAGTTACAAGTATCATCTTCTCATACAGGAATATAAATAGTTTAACCTTTTTAAGTCCCTTGTGATTTCCCTTTTCAGTTTACCTTTTTATGCATCTCTTGAGTCTTTTTTTGAAAGTAAAATTTTCTATTAAGTTCTGGTCTTTTCATCAAGAATGCTTGAAAGTCCTCTATTTCTTTGAATATACTTTTTTCTCCCTAAAGTATTATATTGAGGTTTGCTGGGTAGGTGATTCTTGGTTGTTAGCCTAACTCCTTTGCACTCCAGAATATTATATTCCACACCCTCTGATCCCTTAATGTAGAAGCTGCTAAATCTTGTGTTATCCTGACTGTAATTCAACAATATTGAATGTTTCTTTCTGACTGCTTGCAATTTTCTCTCCTTAACCTAGGAGTTCTGGAATTTGACTACAATATTCCTGGCAGTTCTCATTTTGGAATTTCTTTCAGGAAGAGATCGGTTGATTCTTTCAATTTCTATTTTACCCTCTGGTTCTAGAATATCATGGCAGTTTTTCTTGATAATTTCTTGAAATATGATGCCCATGCTCTTTTTTAACATGACTTTCAGGTAGTCCAATAATCTTTAAAATATTTCTCCTGGATCTATTTTTTCAGGTCAGTTGTTTTTCCAATGAGATATTTCACTTTTTTCCCTACATTTTTCATTCTTTTGGTTTTGTTTTATTATTTCTTGATTTCTCATAAAGTCATTAACTTCCATTTGCTCAATTCTAATTTTTAAGGAATTATTTTCTTCAGTGAGCTTTTGTCCTTTTCCATTTTGCCAATTCTATTTTTAATGAGTTTTTTTTCTTCAATGAGTTTTTATGCTTCTTTTTACATTTGACCAATTCTGTTTTTAAAGGCATTTTTCTCCTCATTGGCTTTTGGGATCTCTTTTACCATTTGGCTTCTTCTTTTTTTAAGGTGTTATTTTCTTCAGTATTTTTTTTTTGTTTCCCCTTTACCAAGCTGTTGGCTCTTTTTTTCCCCAGGTTTTCTTGTATCACTCTCATTTTTCTTCCAAATTTTTCTTCTATTTCTCTTGCTTGATTTTCAAAATCCTTTTTCATCTCTTCCATAGCCTGAGAACAATTCATATTTTTCTTGCAAGCTTTGGATGTAGGAGTTTTGACTTGGTTATCTTCTTCTGAGTGTGTTTTTTCACCTTCCTTGTTACTATAGTAACTTTCTATGGTCAGAAAATTTTTCTGATGTTTGTATATTTTTCCAGCCTATTTCTTGACTTTTAACTCTTTGTTAAAGTGGGGATCTGTTTCCAGGTGGAAGGCTCACTGTCCCAAGCTCCAGGGGTTTTGTGCAGTTGTTTTCAGAGATACTTCTAGGGACCTATAAGTTTTCAGTTCTTCCAAGATGGTACGATCTAAGGAGAGGTGTGTTTACTCCTCTCCTGGCCTGTGCTCTGATCTGTGATTGACCACAAGCACTCTTTTCTGCCCTGGAACTGTGATGAGGGTCCCTGCTCCACCATGGCATGAAGCTCTGGTATGATAATCCTCCTCCTCACCCTGAGACTGAGTCTCAGGACTGCGACCAAGATCTGAGTATGGGCAAAGTAACAGAGTCATGCCCCCAGTGTCAACAAAGAGACCCTGTAATCTTCTTCTGATCAGTTGTTCAACCCTCTTACTATCTTTGGGCTGAGAGCTCCAGAAGCAGCCACTACTATGGCAGATTCAGTGGTTCCCAAGGCCTGCTCCTGATTTACTGGGGTCCAGTCTTCACTGGACTGTGCTCCACTCTCACCCAGATGCAACAGACCTTTTCTGCTGAACTTCTAAGTTTTCTTTGGCTGAAAAATGATTTCACCCCATCCTTTTGTGGGTTCTGCCACTTCAGGAATTGTTGTATGGCCTTATTTAAAGGTGTTTGGATAGTTTTGGGGGAGAACTCAGGTGAGTAGCTGCCTTTTCTCTTCCATCTTGGCTCATATGATTTTTTAATGACCATTTCCCTTCAGATTATTTCCAGATCAATATATTTAGCCCTAGTCTTTCTCTAATTCCAAATCTGCTTCACTAATGAAATTTTAGTGCTCTAGGACTGAATGTCAGTCAGGCATCTCAAACAAAACATGTCCAAAATATGGAATTCATCATCTTTCTTCTCAAAACCTCTCTTCTTCTAAACTTCCTAATTCTCATTAGGGGCACTACTAATCATACTGTATCACAATTTTGGTGTTAAGCTTCTCTCCTCTCTTTCATATTTTTTCACAATATATATTCTGTTGCCAAATTTCTGCCTTGAAAATATTTCTGCAGTTTTCTACTTCCATCCACTCATATAACCACCATCCAAGTTAAGTCCTCATAACCTCTCTCCTGGACTATTGAGATAACTTTCAAATTGATTTCCCTCCCTCAACTCTATCCCCACTCCAACTCATCTTCTGCTCAGAAGCTAAATTGATTTTTTCTAAAACATATTTCTGTCCATGACATTGCCTTCCCATCAATATACCCAATCAACTCAGCAAACTCCAGTGACTCTCTCTTTCCTCCAGAATCAAAGATAAGTTTTGTCATTTAAGCTCTCTATAACCAGGCCTCTTTCTATTCTCCCAGTGATGTTAGACTTATTACCTCCACACACGCAATGATCCTGTGAACTGACCTAATTATTATTCCTCACACAATATTTCATTTGCTTTGTTCCTAACCTTTACTTCTTAGTCTCCTTGGCTTTCATCAAGAATCAGCTGAAACTTTTCATTTAGCAAGAAGTCTTTCCCCATCCTCCAGTTAGTGTCTTCCCCTCTGAGATTAATTTCCATTTACTCTCTGTGTATCTTTTATTTATCTAGAAATGTACATATTGTTTCCCCCAGTAAAATGTGAGAACTTTGAGAGTAGGAGCTGTTTTTTTTCCCACTTTTCTTTATATCCCCAGTATTTTGTAGAGTGTCTGGAATACAGGAAGTGCTTAACATATTTTTATTTCTTTAAAATTATAATTTTTTCTTAAAAAAACCTTAAAAATAGATATTCTCCATCTTTACCTCCTCTCCTGCCAAGTACCATTGGAGGAAGAAAAGTAAGTCCCTTGTAATGAATATGAATGTTCATGCAAGACCAATTCCTATGTTGTTCATGTCACACACACACACACACACACACACACACACACACACACAC
>NW_020954570.1:5970728-5980202 GCF_900497805.2 Vombatus ursinus | reverse complement strand
CACACACACACACACACACACACACACACACACACACACACCTCATTCTCCATCCTAAGTTAATCTTCTCTATTTCAGGAGATGGAAAGAATGTTTTATTATTAGTTCTCTAACATCATGGCTCTTCGTTGTTTTGATCAGTTTGTTTTTGCAACTTTGTTACTATATAAATTGTTTTCTTTGTTTGGCTCATTTTATGCCACATCCACTAGAGCAAGTTTCCTCTGTTTTCATTGAAACTGTCCCTTTCATAATTTTTTGCAGTATAATAGCATTCCATTACACTCACATACCATAATTTAATTTGAGCAGTTATTCCTCAGTTGATTAGCACTCAATTTCTAGTTCTTTGCCACTACCAAAATTGGTACTATAGATATTTTGTACCTATTGTATCTTTTCTTTCTTATTTGATCTCTTTAAGTTATAGCCCAGTTGTTATTTACAGGTCAAAGAGTATGAACAATTTAATAGATTTGGGGGCATAGTTCCAAGTTGCTTTCTAGAATCTCTTTACCAGTTCACAACTCTATCAAAAATTCATTAATTTGTCTCTTTCCCACGTACCCTCATTTTCCTTTTTTTTCCTTTTTGTCAATCTGGTGGCTATCACATGGAAATTTTGAGTTGTTATAATTTTCATATCTCTGATTATATATAATTTGGAGGATTTTCTTTTGCATGGCTACAGTTTGGATTTTTTTCCTTAGAAAACTGCCTGTTTATATTCCTTGATCATTTATCAATTGGAAAATGGCTCTTATTCTTATAGATTTAAAAAAAATCCTTAAATATTTTGGAAATTACATCCTTAGAGGCTGTTGGTTGGTATAGTGGGTAGAACTCTGGGCCTGGAGTCAAGAAAACCTTAGTTCAAATACTACATCAGATATTTACTATCTCTTTGACCTGGGCAAATCACTTAACTTATGCTTCAGTTCCTTCAACTGAAAAATGGAGTTCATAACAGCACCTACCTCTCAGGGTTGTTGTGAGGATCAAATGAGACAATATTTGTAAAATGCTTAGCATAGTGTCTAGAATATAATATTCACTTAAATGTTAGGTAGTGAAGTGGGTAGAGTTCTGGACTTGGAGTCAAGAAGATCTAAGTTCAAATACAGTTGTGGATACTTACTAGCTGTGTGACCCTGGGCAAGTCATATAACTCCCGTTTGCTTCAGTTTCTTCATCTGTAAAATGGGGATAATAATATTATCTATCTCTCAGGATTGTTGTGAGGATCAACTTAGATTATAAATGTAAAGTGTTTAGCACAGTGCTAAATACATAGTGTTATATAAATGTTAGCTATTATAATTATCATTGTTATTATTAACAGTAGTAGTATTGTAAATATTTCCCCTTGTTAGCTATTTACCATCTAATTTTACTGGCACTGGTTTTCTTTGTGTAAAAAAGTTTTTGATTTTATGAAATAAAAACTATTCATTTAAGCTATTCTTCATCTTAAATTTAATATTGAATTCTTGTTTGGTCTTGAAATCTCCCTTTATCTAGAAATCTGAGTGATATTTTTTTCTTGATCCTCTCATTTCTTTATTATGTTACACTCTATATCTAAAGCATGTGCCCATTTTAAATGTACCTTGACATACAGAGTTAAATGTTTGAAATGTTTGGCTAGATAGACATAATTTCTGCCAGACTTTGGTCCAGTTTTCCAAGCTTTCTTTATGTTTTCACTCATCAGAGAGAGTAGTTGAACAAAATTATTTCTATTGTTCTATCTTTCAAGGATAATTGAATAGTTTTAATGCAATGATAGCAACTCCTTATTAAGAGAAGTTGTTTTCCTCAACTAAAATAAATATGTTTTTGTATCAAAAATAATAGGCATAATAAGTTCTCATATTCTCTAATTTTATTATAGTATAGATGTGGTACAGTCTGGAGTATAATTTACAAAATCACCTATTAATTTCTAAAATACATACTAATAGTTACATTCTGAGTAACTACAAACTCCTTGTTTTTTTTTTTTTTTTTATCCAGGACCACGATTTCCTTGGTGTAAAGACCTGCTTAATCAGTGAAGCAATCAGTGACTATGGTGATTATTCCTCCTTCAATTACCATTACATTTGTGTAACTTCCACCATAGATTTCATCCATACTTGATCTGGTCTATCTTTATTCTCCTAGCTGCCACTTCTACCCCCTTCCCAATTTGCACATCTGAGACTGTGATGTTAAGACTCAAGTGTGGTTATTTACATACATTACATAAATATATATATATATATACACACATATATATATTATATATATAGATGCCTATAACTATCTAACAATAGAAAAGTAGTATAGTGAATACAACTCTGGGACTCAGGAAGCCCTAAGTTCATATTCTTTCTCAGATCTTTTCTAGCTGTGTAACCCTTGGTAAGCCCCTTAGCCTCAGTTTTCTCATCTGTAAAATGGGGATAAAAATAGTACATACCTCACAAGATTTTTGTGAGAATCAATTAAGATAATTTATTCAAAGATCTTTGTAAACATTTTATAAATGTCTCATATTATTATGACCATATTCCATTATAATTTGCCATTCAATTTTATAGATAAATGTAGATTCTATAAAAGTGTTACTCTCTTCTTGGTAAGTAAGTTGTGTTAGCCAACAAAGTGAGATTTTAATCTTTCATTTCATTTTTGGCTTTATTATGGCAATATGTTAAGTTCATATACAACATTATTATAAATAGAATGCTTTCTTCTGTCCATATCTCATTTTTCAAAATTAATAACTTAAGGGGATCATACTGGAGATGAACTGGACCATGTTTATACAAGGGGTATCTGTCATGGAGTTACACAAATTTGATGGTATTGAAAGATCAATGCACAATACATGATGTACCATATATTTTTCTCATTTTAATCATTTTGTAGATTTATATTAATTTTGATCCTTGCCCTAATAAATCAGAAATCTGATCCCCCCCAAATATGAGGTCTACTTTTCCTTGTCCTTATAGCCCATTTCACTTTTATCCAAATGCCTACAAGAATCATGCAACACAGTTCAGCTCCCAATAATGTGATATTATGCCTTTCCATCATGGTGAGTAAGTGCAAGATTCCAGCAGTATGAGTTCTCAAGTTTAACATTTGCTCATAGGGTTAATATGAAGATTAGGTAAGATGATGTGGATGAAAACACCTTGTATCTGTAAAATACTATGTCAAAATGTATATGACAATTCTCACCAACATAATAGATATAGTTATGGGTTATTTTATTCACATAATTAAGAAGAATTCATGTTCTAAAAGACTTTTTTATTTTGCAAAGGGGCTCTTTTAGCTATTTGTTCCCTATTGTATTTAAATGTTGGAATATAGAAAAAAAAATAGTATTTTAAAGCTGGAAAGTAATTTAGAGAGTCTCCATTTCAACTCTCTTATTATACAACAAAGGATACTAGGTTAAGTGACTTGTCCAAAATTATGATTGATAAATCATGGAACTGAGAATTGAACAAATCCAGTGCTCTTTGACTAAATGTCAATGATTCATTATCGTAGATGAGAAAACAATGCAGACAGATGTTATTGTGTCATTTTTGTTGTTTGGAAAGTTGAGGAAATAATTCTTTTTATAATGTAAGGAATATGTTGGTTTTCAATGCTTATTTCAAATGGACATGTAGATTTGGAAGCCAGAAGGCATATATTCTCTATTTTACCATTTAATAAATTGAGGCTCAGGGGAGTTAATTGCCTTGCCCAGGGTTACTCAAATATGAAACATCAAAAACTAAAACTGAACCTAGTCCTTCTGACCTCATAGCATGTTCTTCTGCCACCACACAGTTAATACATATTTATTAAGCACCTACTATGTGTCAAACACTGCTCCAGGTATTGAAGATACTAATACAAAGAAAGAAAAACTGCTTACTCACATGGAGCTTACATTCTAGCATTGATTTTTAAGAAAAGTAATATAACATTTTGACATTCAATTTCAAATCAAATAGGGAATTATAACTCAGGGAGACAGAGTAGAAGCATAATAGCATTCATGTAAATGGGTTTAATTGAAATAAGAACAATCAGATGAACTCATTCTCAGATTACCTAGGGAAGCTGCAATAAAAAAAAAACAACTGATTTTTTTTAAAAGGTTCTCTACCACCTGTTATGGAAGATCACTATTTCAGATCCACATAAATTGGAATTCCAATTTTAAAGTTACAATTAAAAACATTTTGCCTAACATTTTAATTATATTCATTTATGGTTGGAAGAAAATGAATATGATACAATATGTATTTTGGTGCTAACGCTCTTTAAAGTAATTATTTAAAAATGTAGGAAAATTAGCATACTGAAATAGTTTATCACAAATTTAACTATAAGAATGTAATATAGTCACAAAGAATACAACATCTTATTTCTGATTAAAAGGTGGAAAAAGCTATAACCAATAAAATGATAGTAAAGGTAGCAAGTTTTCTTATTGAAAAGAAAAAGCCTAATCCATTTGCAGAAGGTGGTAATAAAAAATGACATTATGGAAATATAATTCTTATTTGATTATCAAGAACCAAAGCAGAAATTCTTTATGTTGGGCTCAAAAAATGACATGAACTACTCTGTTTCTATGTAGTGAAAGACATGTGGCATAGACAGTATCTTTCAGCATCCCTGTGATCCTTATTGATCAAAAGCTACATATTACTTTCCTTATCTCATGCAAAATCTTTAATCTTGACTATCTAAATGATATAGTATAATACAAAAATAAAACTATCTAAAGTCGTAGGAAGCTTCTTTTATCTACACCTCTAAAATTTTCCTCAAACAAAAGAATTATTATGTTTTCAACATCTAAATTCTACGTAAAACTATTGGTAACAAAATATTGTATGAGCATGTAAAATGTTTATAAGTTATGGAGCAAGCAATATCTCGTTGAGCTAAAGACAGGGAGTTACAAAGGTAAATCTGTTTAAGATTATAATCCTACCTTTATCTTTTGATATATTCATTATCTGTCGACTGTTTTTCAGTTGGCTATCAAAAATAAAGAACTGGATTCCTCATCAAGGACGTCAGCCAGTTAGTATTTAATTCTTTGGCAAAATAACATTCTGAACCCCTCATTTTCAAGTAGGCATGGTATATTATGAAAAAAAAAACACATTTCCTGCAGTATTCATATGTTGAATTGCTAGGGTTTGAGGGTAACTTCTGCATTGAGTGAACTTGGAGACAATGAAAGAAAAGTGCTTAAAATGGCTAGCCAACTTCTGGCTCATGTCAATTAATTTCCCAGCAAACATTCTTCTAAACAAAACATCATGAATGTACAGCTGCAGACTATGTGAAAAGCAGTTCAAATTGAGCATTCTCCAATCAATGAAGGATTTTTATATGCACGTGGCATAGCTTCAGAAAATGGTCTGTACCTAAATTTTTAGAATTACAAGTATTTCCAATATTCTTATAGAACAGAAAGAGCCTACAATTTTGAATTTATTTCTTCATGCTTTTAAATAATTAGGAATAATTTAATCTTTCCTGAGAATATTTGTGTAGCAAATGAGTGTGGTGGGAGTATCTTTTCTCAGGCTCAGAGGAGAGACCCTTATAAAACTAATCATAAGTCACATTTGGGTGAAATCAATAATGATAAATGATTAGTGTCTGCATTTGTATCTCCTACTTTGATATAGTAGCCTTTTACTTATCTCATTATGCCTAAAATATTAATTGAGGATGAATATTCTCCCTTTGAAGTCTTTAGATTATAGGACAAGATAAATAAAAATCTATATTTCAAATTTTGATATTTTAAAATGAAGAGATTTTTAAAAAGATCCATTTTTATTATGAACATTTTTATTGTTATTAATCTAGATTATTATTGTATATACTACCTTCAGTTTTAACACTTCTGTTTATCTTAGAAAGATAGCTGCAATTAGGAATTTTTTTTAGCATAACCTGTCTATTAGAGTCTACTGAGCTATAATGAAAAGTGTACTCACTTAATGAAGAGTCGGGAAAAATAGAAATCTGTATTCAAGTCCTCACTCTACCGTTTACAAACTGTATGACCTTGGGTAAATCTAAACTTCAACTCTCTGAACCCCAGATTCCTCAATTTCTTAGCCTGATACAGGCTAAATAACAGTAAATGTCACAACCAGGACCAGAATGCAAATCTTCTGATTTCTAATACAGTCCTTCTTTTATTGGAAACTTAAATGAGATAATGTATGGGACATTTTGAAATCTTTAAAATGCTATACACATTAAAAATATTATGTGGCAATTTTATTCAATTAGTCTAATCAATATAGGAAGTCAAACAAGATAACTGAATCCACAAAATTCACTGTGGGGCTTTAATTATCTGCATTGGTTGTCTCCATTGATCAAACTTTCTTAATACTCTAAAGGGCATCTTTGCTTTATGCTGTAGAGGTAGAGCACTGTTTCACTTAACTGATGCATGAGAAGAGCTCCTCTTCTGCCATAGTTCTATCACAATTCTGTAATGATTACTTTTATTAAATAAAAAATCATTTGAGGCATTTGAAATTGTTTTTATTTGGCTAATTGCTTTTTAAGAAACAGGGGAATTCTGTTTTCTGCTTAATTTTCTTTTCCATTCCCTCACCTTCCCACACTTTTGCCATTCCATTTAGAATAAAAGGAGACATTGTTTCATAGAACATACAGCATTGCCTTGGACAAAGGAAAACCTAGGATCAATTCCTACCTCTGACATATACTAGCTGTGTTAGCATGGATGAATCTCTTAGTCTCTCAATTCAAGAAATTCTTTACAAATATAATGTAGAGAGAAGTTGCTTATTTCCATCAGTGGAGGCATTTTCTACCCAGGCAATTCATCATACAAAAGAAATTTTAGGCCAGGAGAAAACACAAATAAAAACAAAACATTCATGTTTCAGTTATATTGAATGAGACAAGTATTCTTATGTTTTCCCTTGTACTTCATTTTAAGACAATAGATTTACTGAAGATTCAAGTGGTGCAAGAAACAGAATTGAGTGTCTAGGCAGCAGACTTAGATTTAAATTCCAGCTCTGCTTCTTATTACCTGTTTGATTTTGGAGAAGTCACTTAACCTCTTTAAGTCTTGGTTTTCTTTTCTGTAAAATGAAGGAATTGGACTGAGTGACTTCTGAGGTTGCTTCCAGCTCTAAATTTATAATTCTCTGAGAATCTACTCTTGCTGCCACCCCGTCATAACTTATGAACCTGATATCAATAGCAGAAATAATAATAGAGACTTTCTGAAATGAAGAACGTTATAATTTGTTCCACAGTAATGGACTGAAATGTAAGATATGATTATGACACAGGCACCACAGATTGAATTAGTGACAGATTAATGAAGAGAAAAAGAAATGCATTGTGGGAATCATGAACCCATGACAGCTGTGCCTTCCTTTTTATTGGGAGGGGGGGATGAGGTGTGATTCATAAATGAAATTGCTCTGAGGGAATAGAATAAGAGGATGATTTGTTCAGCATTGCTTTCCTCCTCTGCTCTCCCCATTCATCCTCCTATAGACTTCAGCTTTAATAATAATTAAGGAATAATGCCTGAATCCTAGCTGATTGACTTTTAAGATTCAATTCACTAACTCTATTCACAAACCTGAGCTTATAAGAGGGACTGAACAGATCTGCACAACTAATCATGGAATGTTACACTGACCCTTCTCCCACATCAATACCAATTAAGGCTTTACTGAATATATCACATATTATTTTAATGGAGCAGGAATTTTTAATCTGGTCAGGTATTTCTGTGTGAATATGTTTGTATGTCTGCCATAAAAACTTGTAGGCTCTTGCAGCAACCAATAGATACACTGTGAATGTTTAAAATTTCCACAGATGTTATTTATCCTTCAGAATGGAAAATTTTTTCTTCTCTACTATAGCGATTTGCCTCATTAACATAAATAAGAAATAAAGCATAACAACAACAATCTTGCTTAATGTGTACACACAGAAACATTGTTATAGGCATCTGGCAATCAGTGGGAGATGGTGTGAGTTGCTAAATGAATGAAAGAGAATTAAAGGCAGTATCAGATTCTTGTCAGGAAGTGGGTTTAACATTCCCAATTCCCCTACTTACTCTATTATTTTCATTTTAAAGACATAGTCATCGGTTGGAATATAAACTTAAAGGATGATCATAATAATTATTTTGAACTACTGCCTTTTCCAAAATATATTCCTTCTACTGATTGAGATCTGAGAAGACATTGTCATCCTTCCAAAATGTTCTTGACATTCCAGCATAGATGATAAGGGGGATGTTAACACTGATTGCAAAGAAATTTAAATTTTGCTGTTGTAAAAGAAATGTGGCATTCCTGGACTTGACGTCTGCGTCATAAAAAATATCATTTTCATTGCCACATGCTCAACTATGTCCTTCCAATATTGTATTACAATAGAAGTTTACATACCAGCTCTGAAAAATTTGCCACTTTTTGTTAGGAAAGAAGCAGTATAAAATATGCAGTGGTTATACAAAGAGGTATGCAAAGAAATTGTAAATTAAGCATAATGTTACGTGACAGTTGTTGGGAGTTATAGCAACAATAGTAAATCCAAGTAATGTCGCTGATTATGGAATGATACTTCTAATTAAGCATTAATTTTAAATATTTCTAATTATTTTTTTCTAATTTTTCTAATTAAAATCAATTAGATTATCTTTTTGAAGGTTTTTCTCTTTTTTTTTACAGATTCAAATTGTCACAATAATCTTTACTTCTCCAAGATATCATATAAAATGGCATAATATTGACCACAAACATGGAACTGAGAGTAAAAGTATATAAAAATATTTTAAATTATATTACTACCTAAATGAAATCCAAAATATCTTCATAAAAAACTAACTTTTCAAATTCCCAAATTGCATCAGAAAAGAATAATCAGAAAAAAATAGTTCAATTTTAAGTCTTTCAGACTCTGGTAGTTATCTAATTGTGATATCATTAACTAAAGAAAGAAAACTTCTTTAAACTCCTGGAAAGACACATGTGCTTCTGTTAGGGACAGAAATAGGGACTTCACTTGTATTTTCTTTGGTAAAAGTCACTTCCCTATCAAATGCTTTCTCTCATAGCTTTATGTTAAATATCTCTAATATATGTTATTTAATCACAAAAGTAAGAAATACTTGGATTTGTTTTTGTTTTTGCTTTGTTGTTGAATTCTAGCTTATTTTTGTTTTTTATTCTGACCTGGGCATTCCCTCCACCAAGAAAGACCAATACAGACCAGCAACTGTCAGTAACATATCTTAGAGAATGGCCTCTGAAATTTAGGGGACTAAATAACTGGTTCACAGTGATGCTGGACTAAATAACTGGTTCAAAGCTGATATTATATAGATAGATAGATAGATAGATAGATAGATAGATAGATAGATAGATA
>NW_020954570.1:5954337-5970718 GCF_900497805.2 Vombatus ursinus | reverse complement strand
ATAGATAGATAGATAGATAGATAGATAGATAGATAGATAGATAGATAGATAGATATATGTATATATATATGGCAACACTTGAACCTAGGTCCTGGGACTACAAGGCCCACCTTACAGCCATTATTTTTCTCTCATCCTCAGGCTGTTGTTATTTAGGACTAAAAAGGTAAAAAGGCAAAACAAGTAGCAGTGAAGTAGTAGATAGTGAATAGAGAGGTAAACTAAGAATAAGGTATATCTGGGTTCAAGTCCTACCTCTGACATATACTGGTGGTGTGACCCTGGGCAAGTCACTTAACAGCTCAGTCAGTGTTCTAATCCACTCTCTGACTATAAGTTGCAGAACAGGTGCCAATCTGAATTGGTTGAAGTGGCATCCTCATGGCATGTGTGGGGTAAGATAAGGCATGTGAGTTCTTACCCTACTGGAATCAAAGGCTTGGTCCAAAAAAATAAAAGAGAAAAAGGAATGTGTGTGTGTTTGTGTGTGTGTGTGTGTGTGTGTGTGTGTGTATGTGTGTATACATTTATAGTATACAGACATATTGTAGGTAGCAGCTGGTCTGGTCATTGTGAAAAATCAAAGGATGATAAGGGAAGATTATTAACTTTTCAAAGTTTGCTAAAAATCTCTTTTTTTCCCGCAGAGTTAAGGCAAATGAATGATATTAAGTGAATTATTTAGAACAGATTAATTTTTTCCAGGCTGTGATAACAATATAATGCTGTCTTGGGAAGCAAAATATTATTTAGTAAAAGTAAAAATGAGTGAATGTATGATATACATGCTGCCTAACAAGTATAGGAAATGTCATTCAAAGTATTGCCCTGATCATAGCATGGGCAGTAGATTTATCCACCAGCTAAGACTTGAGAGGTATTAATATGTCTTCTTGCACCAAAATGATTTTCTTTCCACACCTCTCATGGACTAAAATTTCATTACTACAGATTCTTTCCTTTGAAGTAAAGGCAATATGTTCCTAGATATCTTTTAATATACAAATTTTCTTGAGAGATCAGCTATTAACATTGTCATGTGAAATAATTTAGTGCATTTCTGACTTTAAAGCAGTAGAGAAATTGGTAGTTTGTTTTGTTTTGATGAAATAGTTCATAATTTTTGCAACTAGGACATTGGTGGTAGCAAGTAGTTGGACTATTGCATTAAATTCAATGATACTTCTTAAGCTTGGAAATAAGTTAAACACTTAGAATTCTGGCTCATTTTGTTATTTCCTTTAATCTTATTGTTGGTATTCAATTGTATCAGTCCTGTCCAACTCTTTGTGACTCTGTTTGAGGTTTTCTTGGCAAGGATACAGTACTGTTTGCTATTTCCTTCTACAGCTCGTTTTATAGGTGAAGATACTGAGGTAAACATGGTTAAGTGACTCACCCAGGCTCACAGAGCTAGTAAGCATCTGAGGCCAGATTTGATCTGATTCCTGGTCCCCTCTGATTCCAGGTCTAGCATTCTATCCACTGCAACAACTAGCTACTTCTATATATGTTTATACACATATACATACACACACTTATATATGTATATTATATACACATATATGTATGCACATATCCTATATGTTCTTATTTGTAAACATATTGTATTTCCCTTGAAGATCATAAGTTCATTGAGATTATAGTTGTTTGTATTTATATCCCCAGGGCCTAGCAAAAAGCCTAGAACACAGTAGGGGCTTGATAAAGACTTATTAATTTATTAATTATATTTCATGTGGTAATAACATTTTATCAGCTGAATTCAAACTAACTGATAGTGGTTGCCTGGATCCTCTACATTGAGTTGCCAAAAAAAAAAAAAGGAATCCCTTTTTCTCAAGGTGTTTTAAAATGGAGTAAATGTTATTTCTTTCGAACATATTAGGGAGTATATTTCTTGTTACTTAATTTGGCATTCCAGTTTTCTCTTTTACTACTTATATGACTTTGGAAAACTTTCTTAACTTCTCTGAGTCCTAATTTCTTCACCAATAAAATTGAGATAAATAATATATATATATATATTACTTATCCACCAAAACCCTAGTAAGAATCAGATATGAAATACAAACACACACAAATATATACACATATATACATACATATATATGACAAACTTTGTATATGACACTTTGGCAAACAAATTGTAAATAGTTTCTAAGAATTTTAAAAAGAAAGTATTGATTATTATGAATAATTACATATGATTAAGGACAAGTCAAGTCCAGCTTACCTTATTTATTTTTATTAAGATTACATGACTGGCAGATTCATAGAATACCATAAAGGGAGTGTATTTTTACTTCAACACAAAGTGATAAAATGATCTCCCCTTAAATTCATCTAATGAGAATGATAGGAGAAATATGGGTGAATGATAGCATATCATCCTGTGGGTGGATTGCTCAACCAATCATATTTAAAAACTTTTAATTATTGAATTATTATAATTCAGGATAACTTAGTGGCATAGTGGATAGAGTGCCAGGTTTGAAGTCAAGAATGCTCACATTTGTGGGTTCAAATCTGGTTTCAGACACCAGCTGTGTGACCCAGGGCAAGTCACTTGATCTAAATTGCCTCAGTTCTTCATCTGTAAAATAAGCTGGCAAACCATTCCAGTATCTTTGCCATGAAAATCCCAAATAGTGTAATGAAGAGTCAGACATGACTGAAATAATTGAACAACATTTAACTCAGGAGGCAAGGTCCTAGTTGCATGCATCAGATCTTAGTGTTTAGTACTCTTCTATTTACCAATTTTAATCACTACTCAGATGAAGTCAATGATTGTGTGTACAATTAATTTTCAGATAATACAAGTTTAAGAGCAATAACTAATATGTGGGATGGAAAAATCAAAATTCAGAGGTTTAAAGTAGTTTAGAGCAGTTTGGAACAACAAGATGAACAGTACTGAAATACATTGAATTGGGTCTGTGATCTCTTCTATTTGGGAATTCACTCCAATGATGCAGATAGCAACCCATCCTATATCTATTCATGCAGTGAGACTCTTGTTCATGTTCTCCCAAAAGTCTACCACAGTGGCTCACCAATTTTCTGGAGGTCTTCCTTTCTTTTTTTTAACATATTGAGGGTATCAATGAAGCACTATTGCTGATCACCTATCATCCCTGACTCTTGACATGTGCCCAGTCTATCTTCTTTTCCTATCATACAATTGCTTGATGGTTTCCTTTATTCTTCTTCTTTTGTCATATCACTGCCATATGACAATATCAGAAAAATATAGTTACTTACTGTCCCTTACTATAGGATGTTTATCCAAATACATATTGAAATCTGGGCAATAAACTTGTTTTATTCATTTTTTGTTTATTTTGTGGGTAAATACATAAAATTCTTTTGAATTATTACAAATATCTTCCAGGAAGTTCTACAGTGTTCCAGATCTTGATGCAATCAACATAGTCATCTTCAAACAAAAACATCTGGAAGACTTCATCATTCATAGAGAATCCCTCTTTGCCTTGAATTCTGTGATGCATCTCTTATATCACAGTTGCAAATACCTTTACTGATCAGTGCATGTCCTTATTTTGTGTTTAGCTGCTGTTCATTATCAGAGGATTAATGAACAGATTTATTTCTGCTGTTCCATCTCCAAGGAAGATTGGAGTTATTGTGATATATGGATGGAATATAGCTTACTATAAAAATACCTATAAAGCACATTGTTTCTCCAGAATCAAATGAGTTTTTGGGTCTGTTTTATAATCATCAAACAACAAGCATAGGTAACTTTTATGTCACATGATCAACAAGATGGAAGACTAGATATTTTCTATGATCCTCATGGCCTACCAAACCTTTCCAGAACTGAAATTATGTGACAAAGATAAAGCAACTACATCTGTCTCTATGGATAAGGACACCAGGAACCACCTCCCCCCCAAAAAAACACAATAGCATCATAAATTGACATCTACACTGAGCTCACCCTTCCCCCACTGAAAAATAAGCTTTCAGTAAAAGCCAATCCCACATTTTGATGCCTCCTTCCTCTTCTCAGTGCCATGGAGAGCCAGGATTCAGACTACAGAAGTATACTTAAACCATGAGAAACATCACAAAATGGAAGGGTGGATGAAAGTAGGGAGGGGAGTAAAGGAATGGAAGAGTGAATGATTTGCTTGGGTCAAATTAATAAATAATAATGAGGGGGAAATGACCTCTAGATTTTCCAAAGAAAAACCTGCAGAGGAGTAGGTAAGGAGGAGAGGGAAATGTTTGAAAATGAGGGGAAAAGAATGAAGACTGTGCTTTGATGATAGGGCATTTCCACTGAAGAATGCTTTTACATGTAAGGAGAGGGGAAGATGGAGACTTTGTACTGAGTATGGTCTCAGGGACTTGGTGCTTAAAAAAAAAATACTCATCCTATTTTTTGGGGGGAGATTTGGAACATCTAAAGGGAATTGCACCTGGGAGAATGAGAGAACATAGACCAAAAGAGAAGAATTTATACAAATGGGATGTGGTAGTGGTGGTAGTGATAAGAGTCCTATTATGGGGTAATTCTTTCCATGTCATCTGAAAGAATTGGCATTGTTCTAGTAATGAAACACAAAGAGAAAAGAGGAATTCATTGACCAAGATCTACAAGGCAGTGGCAGAAAGTGCTTGGAGGGGAGAGCCCAGAATAGATACCTAGGAAGTCCAGATTACATGAGAAATACAGACAATAGAGAGAGAGACTATGTAAATATAAGGGATATAAACCACAGAATGAGAGTCTCTAGAGAAGAAAGAAAGGATAGATAATGAAGAGAGTGATAGAAACTCTCTTTGGAAAAGGGCAAAATATGAAATAAAAAACAAACCTTATGAACATGGTTCATTGAAGGAGAGGAGAGAAAGGAAGAATATACTTGACTAACTGAGAAAGAAAAAAAGGAAGGGAAAGATTAAATAACCAAATTAAAGCAGGAGATAAAAAGGAACTAATAAGAAAAACCCTAGAAGATAAGGAGTTGTAGGAGAAGGGTTTGAGGCTGAGGAAAAAAGAGCAAGTAAGAATAGAGGCACCTTCAAACAAACATTAGGCAGAGCCAAGATGGTGGAGTGAAAGCAGTGACTTCCTTGAGCTCTCCCCCAAATCCCTCCAAATACCTATAAAAAATGTCTCTAAACAAATTCTAAAGCAGCAGAACTCACAAAAAGAAAGAATGAAACAAATTTCCAGCACAAGACAACCTGGATGGTTGATTGGAAAGGTATATCGCCCCAGGTGGGGAGAGAAGTGCCCTTGGGCTTAGTTGCGCAGGCTGCAGCGACCCTAGATCAGGCCGCAGAGGACTGAATCGTGGGCTAGATTTACTCCTCAGTACCAAATCTGGTATTCATCACTTCCAGCTTTAACTTACTGATGCAGTTGGGAAATTTGTCTTTTCGCCTCCCTTATCTGAGTTCAGATTCTGGGTCCTTTTTGTGAATGACCCCACTTTAGCTTATAGTTAATAACAAAATTTTAATCTTCTGTTTATAATCAAATAAATTATGTTTGTCTCATAATCCTAAAACAGTTGTGTTATCACAATCTTTCCAGTGTACTTATAGCTTGTCACATTCAAAATGAGGAACAACTGTCTCAGATTTTAAGTATGAGTAACTTCAACAACCAAATATTAGAATTCTCAGCAAAGCACACTTAACTCAGCAACAAATTGCTCCATAAAAAAATTGTAACACTTTCAAGACAAAGTATCTTAAATCTCTATAGGTACACATTACTCTCCCAATTATATGTAAGTTTCTTGAGGACAGGGTTAGTTTTATTTTTTTCTTGGTGTCTCCAACTCATTTCGCAGTAGCTGATGAATAGAAGGTACTTAATAAAAGTTTATTGATTTTTTATTGATACTCTTACCTTATCAAATCACATCTATATCTATATTTATATAGATATAGATGTATACACAAGTATATATGAATGTGTATGTATATTTTACTACAGAAGTATATATATATATGTATGTATGTATGTATATGTGTATGTGTGTGTGGTTGTATATATATATATATATATATATATCCCTGTATCATCACAGTAGAATTATTTTGCCCTTTGAGCAGTCATTAATTTGGTTTTATCTTATTTCCCCAACATTTTGCACAATACCTTACCTATGGTAGATGTTTAATAAATATTGGTTAGGTTTCGTTGAATTGGACTGAATTCAAATCCTAGCTCTCTACCTGTGTGATCTTGGGCCAAGGAGACTATTGGAGTATATGATCACCAAAGTCTTTTCTACCTCTAAATACTATGATTTATGAAGGCTAATAATACCATATTTCTCCTCCTGAATCAGTGCGTTAGTGAGTGACATATAAACCTAAGTCACATAAAAAAGCTCCATGTAGGCACAAATGAAATGAGGCGGCCATTTCTTAAATACCTACACCATTTCTTATATCCAATGGTTTCCCTTCTTAGTGATGAGCAGACTGAAGTCAAAACTTGTAATTTATCTAGTACATATCCTTGGGAGAAAGAAAATATAATTATTTACTAATGTTATTTTGTATTCATTCAAAATTTAGTGAGATGTTGCATCATCATAATGAATGTTGTAATATAAAGCACAAAGGCTTGCCAAAGTTGTTTTGTTTTGTTTTGTTTTGTTTTTACAAGGGGAGGGATGGAGAGGGAGAGGTAGGCTATACTGCACTACTTAATTCATGAAAAAATTAAACTTTAAATTTTGAAAGTTATATATTTATAGGCATAATCAGTGATTAAAGTTAGATAATTACCTAAAAGATGCAACTAGACAGGGCACAACCTATGCACATGGAATAATGATGTTTATGAATCATGTTGTGCACCCATTTATAATATCCTTTCTGGTTTCACAATTATTTAAGTCTTCATACTGGTGTATTGAACTACCTAACCCTAGAGTTATTTTGTAAATTTTGAGTTTTATAAAAAATAATTTATTTTATTTAGCAACTTAGTAAGATTGAACATGATGAATAGTAAAAGTTGCTTGTCACATTAGTTTACTTCCATTTTGTGTTCTGACAGTTATTGCATTTTAAAATTTACAATAACTATGTTCACATTAAAATAAAAATATATATTTTATATATTTTTTCAAATATCTAGTCACTTTAAGTAAAAAAAAAACTCTGAAAGAAGACAATAATTATGGTTTGAATCACTGAAAAAATTAGAGGAACAGAAAATTAGGCAAAAAGAAATGGAAATAGTAATAAAAGAAAATATATAAGCTATAATATTCTTTTAAAATATTTATCAATTAGAAGTAAAAAAATTTAGAATTCATTTTTTTAATTTGAGTTTCAAATTCTTTGCCTCCCCTCCAAACCTTCCCCATCCCTTGAGAAGACAAGCAATATAATGTTAATTACATATGTGAAGTTATACAAAAATTATTTCCATATTCACCATGTTGCAAAAAAAAATACAAACACACAAAAACAGGAAAATTAAAGAAAGTTAAAATAGTATGTTAAATTTGGCACTCAGAGCTCATCAGTTCTTTCTCTGGAGATGGATAGTATTTTTCATTACAAGTCCTTTTGAATTATCTTTTATCAGTGTTATGATCATAGTAGCTAAGTTTTTCACAGTTGATCATCATTATAATATTATTGCTACCGTGTAAAATGTTCTCCTGGCTCTGTTCACTTCACTTTACATCAATTCATATAAATTATCCCAGCCTTTTCTGAAACAATCTTGTTAGTCATTTCTTTTAATTCAGTAGTATTCCGTAGTACCACAACTGTGTTAAGATGTTTCCCAAATGATGGTCATCCCTTCAGTTTCCTTTTTTTTTCCTACCACAAAGAGCTGTTAAAAATACTTTTGTACAAATAGGTTCTTTTTCATTTTCTTTAATCTATTCAGGATATAAACTTAGTAGAGGTATTGCTTGGTCAAAGGATATGCAGAGTATTATAGCCCTTTGTGGACAGTTCCAAATTGTATGCCACAATAGCTGAACTAATTCATAACTCCACCAACAGTGCATTAGTGTCCCTACTTTTCCAAATTCCCTCCGACATTGGTAATTTTTTTCTTTTTTTTTTTTGTCATGTTAGCTAATATAATAGGCATGTAGTGGTATCTCAGAGTTGTTTTAATTTGTATTTCTCTAATGAGCAGTGATTTACAGCATTTTTTTCATATGACTATAGATACACTTGATTTCTTTTGAAAACTGCCTATTCATATTCTGTGTCTATTTATCAATTGGGGAATGACTTGTATTCTTATAAATTTGACTCAGTTCTTTATATATTTAAGAATTGAGACCTTTATCAGAGACACTTGCTATAAAGATTATTTCCCAGCATTCTGCTTTCCTTTGAATATTGGTTGCATTGGTTTTGTTTCTGCAAAATTTTTAAATTTAATATAATCAAAATTATCTATTTTACATTTTTTATAATGCTTTCTATCTCTTGTTTGGTCAAGAACTTATAATTCACTTCTCCTTTAAAAAATTGAATGTTGTGCTACCTGGTGCATCTATGTTATTTTAAGAAAGGTTTCTGCTTAGATTCTTTTTTGGTTAGGCAATGGGGTTAAGTGACTTGCCCAGGGTCACACAGCTAGTAAGTGTTATGTGTCTGAGGCTGGATTTGAACTCAGGTCCTCCTGAATCCAGGGCCGGTACTCTATCCACTATGCTACCTAGTTGCCCCTGATTCTTTTTTTTTTAAAGGCAATTTGGGTTAAGTGACTTACCCAGGGTCACACAGCCAGTAAGTGTCAAGTGTTTGATCTGAGGCTGGATTGAAACTCAGGTTCTCCTCACTTCAGCACCAGTGCTCTATCCACTGTGCCACCTAGCTGCCCTTTGGCTTAGATTCTTAAAATCTAGCCAATACCTTACTAATGTTCAGACTCCTTAAGAGTCTGCCCAATGTGATGGATGTTCTAATAAACCTTGTCTTTGGCTGAAAGACGGCTTGGGTCAAATTCTTTTGGGCAGGTCCTGTGTGGTGTGATATTGGGGTCCCAGCACCCCTGAGTCCCTAAACCTCATCATTTTGGTGTCCTGAATGGGGAAACTGCCTAACCCCAAGTTCTTCTCTAGCCAAGACTGGAAGGTATGTAGGCCTTCCCTCCCCCCCTTTTTGCTCTGCAGTTGGGGTCACTCTCCAAGCACCAAGACTTGGAGGTGCTTTTCAGGCAGACAGTTAAAAGACTGTCTTGTGCTCAGCCTGATGCTCTCAGATTCTTGGTCCACTGGGTCAGTTCAAGGCCGTGGACCTGGGTACACCTTCCACAGCTTAGAGGACAAGGACAAATGCCCTATCTGGAAGTGTACACCCAATTCTGTCAGTTCTCTCGGCGCTGGAGAATTGGGGAAAACTGCAGTTGCTTTTTGGTTCCCTGAGGCTTACTTACTCCCTTCCCCCTACACCCCTGAATTTTCCTTCATGGAGGTTAAAGGGGAAAGTTAAAAATATCTTGGCAGATTCTGGAGGTTTTGTGACTGATCATTGAGGAGTTTGGAACTCCTCCTTACAGCCCTGGTCACTCTTTTCTCCCTCCCTTCACTTGAGTCAAGAGGGTATCTGTTAACCCCTCTCAAAGGAGAAGAGAGTTCCACCCTTTACCCTTCACCATTGATTTTACCCTACCCCACCTGAGAAAGGAAGGAGGGAGGAGGGGCAGCAGCTACTGCATTGCTGCGCCCCCCCCCCCCCCCCCCGCTTGGGTTCTAGGGCAACCTTTGCCTGGAAGCATCACCCAGGTTCAGCACATCCTGCTCAAGGTAAAGAAGCTACCCTCCGAACTTGGGTAAGCATGATCTTTTAAATTTGTAGTTTCAAGTGTTAATGATGAGGTGTTGATTCTCTGTGGAAAGTAATTTGGAAATGCATTTAACAAAACTGAAGTCACCTGATTTGTAATGGGTTTGTTTCAAGTTTCAAATTAGTGAGCTTTTTGTATCAGTTATGCCAAACAACTTTTCATAATTTGGTTACCGCTAAAATAATTTGGCTATTGTTGGTTATTGTTTTAAAGTGTAAACTAGCCAAAAAAGCTTGTTTGGGTTATGTATGGCTTGCCGAGAATTTGCAAGTGTATAGAAATCTCTAATGATTGGCTTTTTACACCAGGACAAATTTAAGTTTGAAATGTAAATCCTGGAAAATTTTTCCTGGGCTGTGATTAATGAAATTTGCTGTTTGAGGTAAAAGCTCATAGGATTTTATTTCGAGTTGTTTGATGGATCATAATAATCCATCGATAATAATCCACCATCTGAGAAATGCCAAAAGCTACTCAGAGAATGTGATACTGGTGGGAAGTCAGCATTGGGAAGAAGCTGAGAGGACAACTTTAGCCTCAGTCTAAGATGGGTTTCTCCTTGCTCAGTTTCCCTATTATGTTCCTTTGAAAAGGAATGTTACCCACCTGGCTATTCCTGAGTCTGGCTATGAGGTGGATTTGATACTGCATGGTTGGAAAACTGAATTCTCTGAATCCAAACAGAGCTAAGGATGCTTTATGCTGTCACATCTGGGCCCTGCAGTCTTTTCTGTCAGATCTGTGTCTTCCAGACTACAGGTCATTCACCTACAGTTGGTAGCAAACAGTGGGTACCAGTCAAGGTCCCCCCATCATTCCCTAGATGCAGCCTGTGCTCGGTTCCAGTCAACCTTCTTTTTTTGGACCCCCTCGATTCAGGGACAACTTTATGCCCCTTGCCAGCAGGAAGCAGTTTCAGAAGTCAAGACCTTTGCCCCTTACCCCAAAAGATTTTGGGTCCCATTTGTTTTAGGGGGGGGAATGATGAGAATGGGATCTAGACCCTAGAAAGGAAAAACCCTGACTTTCCCACAAGGCCAAATCTCTGACATTCCCCTGAGGATATAACCCCATCAACTGGCCTTTCATTGTGGCTATACCCAATCTCCCAATTCTGTTACCCTTAACCTAGCCTAGTCCTCCATTGTCTTACCTCCCTATGGCCCCTGGCTATTTCCCACCCTCAATCCTAGCTGGGCTCTATTCTCCCTTGGACACATGATTCAGGTCCCAGGAGTTCTGTTCACCCCAACTTACTGACCACTCCCATTCAGATCTTCCTTAGACTCCTCCTCCAGTCACCCCAAACTACTTGGCCACTCCTAGATCTCTCCCACAGTCTTTCTGTATATAAGATACATCTTGTCTCCATTAAGATGCTTAGATTCTTAAAATCTAGCCAATAGCTTATTAATGTTCAGACTCCTTAAGAGGCTGCCCAATGTGATGGATGTTCTAATAAACCTTGTCTTTGGCTAAAAAAAAAAGAAAGGTTTCATTGATTCTTATGCTTTCTAGTGTTTTTAATTGAATGTTGCATTTTCTCAAAGGATTTTTCTGCATCTATTGATATAATCATATGATTTTTGTAAAGTAGTTTTTGTTACTATTATGGTCAATTGTGCTTATTATTTTCCTAATAGTGAACCACCTTGCATTCCAGGTATCAATCCTACCTAGTCACAGTGTATGATCTTTGAGATATATTATTGTAATCTCCTTGCTAGCATTTTATTTAAACTTTTGCATCAATATTCATTAAGGAAATTTGTCAAAAATGGAAGATCAGAGGAAACACTCAGCTGATTTTTTCCCAACATTCCCCTCCAGAACACTTTAAATAATGACTCAAATTGAAAACTGAAGTTGCAGAGCAAACAAAGATCTGAGGAAGACATTCTTCCAGCCAGAGACAACTTGAGAGGCCAAAAAGAGAGCAATGTGACATAGGGTGGAGGCTGAGTCATAGCCCATGAGGATGAAACACTAGCCGTGGGACTAGGTGGTTATGGAAGAAATATAAAAAATTCTAACTTAAATTCCAAATTCCCTCACTCCTTTCCATATCTTCCCTTTCTTTAAGAAAGCAAGCAATTTGATATCATATGTGAAATCAAACAAAACATATTTTCATATTAATCGTGTTGCCAAAAGGAAACCATGGACAAAAAAAAGAAAGAAAAATAGTGAAAGTTTAAAAAAAAAGCATGCTTCAATCTCCATGCAGACTTCATGATTTCTTTCTATGGAGATGAATAACATTTTTCATCATGGGTCTTTTGAAATTATCTTGGATCATTGTCTTGATTAAATTAGCTATATCTTTCAAATTGATCATCCTTATTGCTGTTAATATGTACAATGTTCTCCTGGTTCAACTCAATTCATTTTGCATGAATTTCTAAAAAGTCTTCCCAGATTTTTTTTTTTAATGAAACCATCCAGCTCATCATTTAATATAGTAGGATAGTACTCTATCACAATCAAATACCATAACTTGTTCAGCCATTTACCAATTGGTGGGCATCCTTTTGATCTCCTATTCTTTGTCAAATCACACACACACACACATACACACACACACACAATTGCTGTACGTACTTTTGTAAAAATCAGTCCTCTTTCTTTTTCTTTGATCTCTTTGGGATACAGATCTGGTAGTGGTCAAAGGGTCACAGCTTTATAGCCCTTTTGGCACAGTTCCTAATTGTTTTCCAGAATAATTCAACTAGTTCACAATTCCAACAACAATGCATCATTGTCCCAATTTTTCCACATCACCTCCAACATTTGCCATTTTTCTTTTTGGTAATGATAAATAATCTGATAGGTTAAAGATGGTATCTCAGACTTATTTCAATTTGCATTTCTCTGTAAATAGCTTTCATTTCTTCTAAAAACTGCCTTTTCATATCCTTTGTCCATTTATGAACTGGAGAATGGCTCTTATTTTTGTAAATTTGACTTGGTTCCATATGCTTTTGAGAAATGAGGCCTTATCAGAGAAGCTTGCTGTAATTTTCTGCCCCCTCCCCTCTGTTTCCTGCCTTCCATCAAGTTTTGGCTTTATTAGATTTGTTTACACAAAAGCTTTTTAATTCCATGCAATCAAAATTATCCATTTCACTTCTCATGACCCTTTCTATCTTTTGGTTGGTCATAAACTTTTTCCTTATCCATTGATCTGAAGTGTACATTTTTGCATACTCCACTAATTTAAATAAAATACTAGCAAGGAGATTACAGCAATATATTACAAAGATCATCCACTATGACCAGGTGGGATTTATACCAGTAATAAAGTACTGATTCAATATTAGGAAAAACTATAAGCATAATAAACCATATCAATAACAAAAACTATAAAAATCATTTGATTATATCAATACATGCAGTAAAAGCTTTTTGACAAAACACAATTCCCATTTCTATTAAAAATACAAAAATATGTAAGATCTTTATCATCCTTTATATATAAATAATTTATCCATTTTAACTTATTCTCAGTATACAATGAGAGATGTTGGTTTATGCCTAATTTATTCTAACCTGTTTTCCAGTTTTCTCAGCAATTTTTGTAACGTAGTAAGTTCTTATCTCCCAAACCTTAGATGTCTGGGTTTATCAAACATTGGGTTACTATGGTCATTTACTACTGTGTATTGTGTGCCTAATCTATTCCATTTATCCACCACTCTATTCTTTAGCCAGTAGAAAGTTGTTTTCATGATTACTGCTTTGAAATATAGTTTGTAATCTGGTACAGTTAGATTATCTTCCCTAATATTTCTTTTTCACTGATTACTTTGATATTTTATATCTTTTGTTCTTCCAGATGAACTTTACTATTTTTTCTAGATCTTTAAAACAATTCATTCATAGTTTGATGGGCATGGCACTATATAAGTAGATTAACTAAGCTAGAATGGGCATTTTTATTATATTGGCTTAGCTTTTCCATGAGCAATTAAAATTTCTCAAATTATTTTTATGTCTTTATTTGTGTGAAAAGTGTTTGGTAATTGTATTCATATAATTCATCATTTTTTCATGGCAGAAAGACTCAGAAGTATTTTATAATATCTGTAGTTATTTTATTTTTTTAGTTTTTAGGCAATTAGGGTTAAGTGACTTGCCCAGGGTCACACAGCTAGTAAGTGTCAAGTGTTTGGTCTGAGGCCAGATTTGAACTCAGGTCCTCCTCACTTCAGGGCCAATACTCTATCCACTGCACCACCTAGCTGCTCCCGTAGTTATTTTAAATAGAATTTCTCTTTATAGCTATTATTGCCATGATTTGTTGGTAGTATATCAAAATGCTGATGATTTATTTATTATATTGTGGATTTATTTTTTATCCTGAAACTTCAATAAGGTTATTCATTGTGTCAACTATTTTTTTGATTCCCTTAGATTCTTTAAGTATACTATCATATCATCTGCAAAGAGTAATGGTTTTGTTACATCATCGCCTATTTTTATTCTTCCACATTCTTATTTTATTTTTATAGCTCACATTTCTAATAAAATATTGAATAATAGTAATCATAATGGACATCCTTACCTCATCTTTGATCTTATTGGAAAGCCTTCAATTTTATTCTTGTTGTAGATAATGCTTGTTCTTGGATTAATATAGATATCACTTATTTTAAGAAAGGTTTCATTTATTCCTATGCTTTCTATTGTTTTTAATATGAATGAATATTGAATATTGTCAAAATATTTCACTACATTTATTCATATTATCACATGATTTTTATAGTTTTTTAGATGGTTGATTATGTTTATAATTTTCCTAATATTGAACAAGCCCTGCATTCCTGGTATAAATCTCACTTAGTCATAATGGATGATCTTTGTAATAATATATTGCTGTTACCTCCTTGCTAGTATTTTATTTAACATTTTTGCATCAACATTTTTTAAGGAAATTGGTTTATAGTTTTCTTTCTCTTTTGCTCTCCTTGATTTAGGTATCAAAACCATATTTGTTTCATAAAAGGAATTTGGAAAAAGTCCTTCTTTACCTATTTTTTTCAAATATTAGGACTAATTGTTCCTTAAATGTTTGGCAGAATTCATTTGAAAACCTATCTGGTGCTGAAGAATTTTTTTTTTTAGGAAACTTCTTTATGACTTTTTCAATTTCTTTTTCTAAGATAAGGTTATTTAAGTATTCTTCTTCCTCTTCTATTCATTTAGGCAGCATAAAATTTTGTAAACATTCATCCATTTAACTTATATGGTCAGTTTTACTGGAATTTGATTGGATAAAGTCACACCTATCAATTGCTTAATTTCATCTTCATTGGTAGTATATTCACTCTTTATAATTTTTCTTTTATTCTTTGTTTTTTAAATCAAAGCAACCAGTGTTTATTTTATTTTTTTCAAATAAAACTAGCTCCTAGTTTTATTTATTAGTTTACATTTTTAAAATTTTTTTAATTTATTAATTTCTTTTGATTTTCATGATTTTTGTTTTGGTGTTTAATTGGGAATTTTAATTTTTTTAAAATTTTTCTGTTTCTTTTTGGTTGCATGCCCAATTCATTGACCTACTTTTTCTCTCTTTTGTCCATGTGCATATTAGAGAAAGAGAAATTCCTGTAAGTAGTGCTTTGACTACATCCCTCAAATTTTGGAATGTTGCCTCATTATTGTCATTTTCTTTACTGAAATTATAGATTGTTGCTATGATTTGTTCTTTGACCTGCACATTCTTTAACATTGATCATTTGATTTCCAATTAAATGTTATTATATGCTTCCATGTTCCTTTATTGAATGTAATTTTTATTGCATAATGGTCTGAAATATGTGTATTTAGTATTTCTACATATAGTTGTGAGGTTTTTATGCCCTAACACATGGTCGATTTTGGTGAAGGTGCCATGTGCAGTCGAGAAAAGGGTATAATCCTTTTTAATTCCCATTCAATTTTCTCCAGAGGTCTATCATCTTTAACTTTTTCTAAACTTCGTTTCCTTAATTTCCTTCTTATTTATTTTTATGATTAAATTTATCTAGCTGTAAGAGTAGAAATTTTAGGCCCCCTACTAGTATAATTTTGTGGCCTATTTCCTCTTGTAATTCATTTAACTTTTACTTTACGAATCTGAATACCATGTCATTTGGTGCATATAAACTTCGTCTTGCTAATACTTCATTTTCCATGATGTATTTTAGCAACATTTAGTTTTCCTGCTTGTCTCTTTTAATTAGGTCTATTTTTGCTTTTGAGTTATCTAAGATCATGATTGCTACCCCTGCTCTGTTTTTTCTACTTCAGCTGAAGCACAATATATCTGTTCCAGTTTCTTATTTTATTTTAACTCTTGTGTGTGTGTGTGTGTTTCAAATGTGTTTCTTGTAAAATTATCTATTGTTGGATTCTGGTTTCCAATCTATTCTGCTATTTATTCCTATTTTATAAGTGACATGATCATATTTACATTGACAACTATGATTGTTAACTGTGCATTTCCCTCTACCTTGTTCCTTCTCTCTCTCTCTCTCTCTCTCTCTCTCTCTCTCTCTCTCTCTCTCT
>NW_020954570.1:5795007-5954327 GCF_900497805.2 Vombatus ursinus | reverse complement strand
TCTCTCTCTCTCTCTCTCTCTCTCTCTCTCTCTCTCTCTCTCTCTCTTTCTCTCCCTCCCTTCTCCCCAGTAAAGTCTGTTTTGTCTCTGAGCCTTCATTGGCCTTTCCCTTTATCACTCTTTCCTTTCTCTTATCCTTTACTCTTCCTACTTCCCTCTTGAGTAAGACAGATTTCTATCACCAATTGACTATGTATATATGTGTGTACAAATACATGTGTGTATACATACACATTTTTTTCTTCCTTCTTTGAACCATTTTAGATATAAGTGAAGTTCATAAGTGGCTTTCCCTCTACCATTTTCCTGTCCACTTTAAATACTCTTGTTTGCATGCCTCATTTTAACTGAGGTATTTTTTCCCATTCTTCTCCTTTCCCCTTTTCCCATGGCATCCCTCTTTTCATCCATCCATTTTTTTATATCATCACAAAATAATCAACTTACCCTTGAGCACTCTGTCTATGTAGAATCATTCTAACTTGCTCAATAATGCTTATGTTCTTAAAAGTTACATTTATCATCTTCTCATAAAGAAATGTGGGAAAAAGTAACCTTATTGAATTCCTTTGACTTATCTTTCATGTTTTTTTTTAATGTTTCTCTTGAGTCTTGTATTTGAAAGTCAAATTTTCTATTCAGCTCGGTGCTTTTCATCAGGAATCCCTGAAAGTCCCCTATTTTATTAATTCTTTATTTTTCTCTTGAAGGATTATTACTCAGTTTTTCAGGTGGGATTTTTTCTTTGGTTGTCTTAGCTCTTTTGCCTTCTGGAATATATTCCAAGCCTTCTGATCCCTTTTATAATCTCTTTGGTATATAGACCTTGTAGTAGTATTGATGGATCAAAAGTTATGCAGTTTGGTTGTCCTTTAGCATAGTTCCAAATTGCTCTCCAGAATGGTTGGATCAGTTCACAACTCAATCAACAATGCATTAGGGTCCCAATTTTCTGGCATCATCTCCAACATTTATCATTTCCCTTTTTTTGTAATATTAGCCAATCTGATAAGTGTGAGGTAATACTTCAGAGTTGTTATAATCTACATTACTCTAATCAAAAGTGATTTAGAGCACTTCTTTATATGCCTAGAGGTAGCTGATTTCTTCATCTGAAGACTGCCTGATCATGTCCTTTGACTGTTGGGGAATGGCTTGTATTCTTATAAATTTGATTCAGTTCTCTATATTTTAGAAATGAAACCTTTATCAGAAACACTTGCTGCAAAAATTCTTTCCCAGCTTTCTGCTTTCCTTCTAATTTTGATTGCATTGGTCTTGTTTGTGCAAAACCTTTTTTTTTAATTTAATATAATCAAAATTATCAATTTTACATTTTGTAATGATATCTCTTGTTTGGTCATAAATTCTTCTGTTCTTCATAGGTCTGAAAAGTAGACTATTCCTTGTTCTTCTAATTTGCTTATGGTATCACCCTTTATGTTTAAATTATATACCCATTTTCACCTTGTCTTGGTGTATGCTGTAACATGTTGTTCTATACCTAGTTTGTGCTATATTGTTTTCCAGTTTTCCCAGCAATTTTTGTCAAATAATGAGTTCTTATATCTGAGGCAGGTGTCTTTGGGTATGTCACACATTAGTTTACTATGGTTATTTACTACTGTGTCTTGTGTACCTAACCTATTCTACTGATCCACTACTTTACTTTTTAACCAATGCCACATAGTTTTGATGATTACTGCTTAATAATATAGTTTAAGATCCGTTATTACTAAACCACCTTCCTTTGCATTTTTTTCATTAATTATCTTGATATTCTTGACTTGTTGTTCTTCTAGATCAATTTAGTTATTTTTTTCTAGTTATATCAAATAATTTTTGGTCATTTTATTGGTCTGGCACTGAATAAGTAAATTAGTTTAGGCAGAATTGCCATTTTTATTATATTGTGTCAGCCTACACATGAGTAATTGATATTTTTCCAGTTATTTAGATCTGACTTTATATTTGTGAAAAGTATTTTGTTATTGTGTTTACATAGTCCATGGATTTCTCTTGGCAGGGAGACTCATAAGTATTTTAAATTCTCTTTTGTTATTTTAAAAATATTTTCTCTTTCTATCTCTTGCTGCTGAGCTTTTTTGGTATTATATAGAAATGCTGGTGAGTTATGTAGGTCTATTTTATATCCTGCAATTTTGCTAAAGGTGTTAATTATTGCAGGTAGTTTTTTTAGTTGATTCTCTAGGATTCTCTAATATACCATCATATCATTTTCAAAGATTGATAGCTTTGTTTCTTTGTTGTTTATCCTAATTCCTTCAGCTTCTTTTTCTTCTCTTATTGCTAATGCTAACATTTCTAGTAAAATATTGAGTAACAGTGGTGATCATAGGCATCCTTGCTTCACCCCTGATCTTTTCAGGAAGGTTTCTAGTTTATCTTCATTACAGATAATGCTTGATGATGGTTTCAGATAGATACTGCTTATCATTTAAAGAAAACTCACTTTATTCCTATACTCTCTAGTGTTTTTAATAGGAATGAGTGCTGTATTTTGTCACAAGCTTTTTCTGCATCTATTAAGATAATCATTATTTCTGCTATTTTGTTATTGATATGATCAATTATACTGATAGTTTTCCTAATATTAAACCAGCCCTGAATTCCTGGTATAAATCTCACACGGTCATAGTGTATGATCCTCATGATATATTGCTGTAATCTATTTGCTAAGATTTTACTAAAATTTTTGCATCTATATTCTTAATGGAAATTGGTCTATAATATTCTTTCTCTGTTTTGGTTCTTCCTAATTTAGGTATCAGGACTATATTTACGTCATAAAAGTGATTTGTTAGGACTCCTTCATTTCTTTTTAAAAAATAGTTTGTACGGTATCGGGATGAATTGTTGTTTAAATATTTGGTTGAATTCACTCGTAAACCAATCTGGCCCTGGGAAATTTTCCTTGGGGAGTTCATGTATGGCTTGTTCGATTTCTTTTTCTAAAATGTGGTTGGGGGCAGCTAGGTGGCACAATGGATAGAGCACGAGCCCTGAAGTCAGGAGGACCTGAGTTCAAATCTGGCCTCAGACCAAACACTTGACACGTACTAGCTGTGTGACCTTGGGCAAGTCACTTAACCCCCATTACCTTACCTAAAATAAAATAAAATAAAATGTGGTTATTTAGGCATTCTAATTTCTCTTCTGTTAATCTGGGCAATTTATATTTTCATAAATATACATTGTTTTTTACTAAGATTGTCATATTATTGGAATAAAATTGGGCAAAATATTTCCTACTGATTGCTTTAATTTCTTTTTCATTGGTGGTGATTTCACCAATTTCATTTTTGATACTGAATCTTTGGTTTTCATCTTTGTTTTTGTTTTGTTTTAATACTATTAACCAATAGCTTAGTTATCTTATTAGTTTGTTTTTTTTTCCATAAAGGCAGCTCCTAGTATTATTTATTAGCTCAATAGCTTTGTTATTTTCAATTTTATTAATATCACCATTGGTTTTCAGGATGGCCAATTTGGTGCTCAATTAGGGGTTTTTTAATTCATTTTTTTTCTATTTTTTTAGGTGCATGCCCAATTCATTGATCTGCTCTTTCTGTATTTTGTTGATATATGAATTTAGAGAAATAAATTTTCCCTGAAGTGCTGCTTTGGCTGTATCATGTAAATGTTGGTATGTTGTTTCATTTTTGTCATTCTCTTTAATGAATTTATGATTTGTTCTTTGACTCACTTATTCTTTAGGATTAGATTATTTAGTTCCCAATTAATTTCTGGTCAATCTTTCCATTGCACATTGTTGAATGTAATTTTTATTGCATTATGATCTGAAAATGACACATTTAATATTTCTGCCTTTCTACACTTGATTTTGAGCTTCTTATGCCCTAATACATGGTCAATTTATGTGTTGGTGCCATGTACTGCTGAAAAAAAGATATGTTCTTTTCAATTCCCATTCATTTTTCTCCAAAGGACTATCATGCCCAACTTCTCTAAGATTTTATTCATCTCCTTAGTTTCATCTTTGTTTTTGGTTGGATTTATCAAGTTCTGAGAGAGGGACAGTTAAAGTCCCCCATTAGTATGGTTTTGTTGTCTATTTCTTCCTGTAACTCATTAAGTTCTTCTTTAAAAATTTGGATGTTATATATACCACCATATATACCACTTAGTGCATTTATGTTTAATATTGATATTACTTCATTGTCTATGGTACCTTTTGACAAGGTATAGTTTTCTTCCTCATCCCCTTTAATTAGATCTATGTTTGCTTTGTCTAATATTTGGATTGTTACCCTTGATTTTTTCTTTTTACTTCAGAAGATGCATAATGAATTCTGCTTCAGCTCTTTACCTTTACTCTTTATGTGTCTCTCTTATTCAAGTGTATTTCTTGGAAACTATATATTGTGGGATTCTGGTTTTTGATCAACTCTGCTATCCACTTTGGTTTAATGGGAGAGTGCATCCCATTTACATTCACAGTTATGACTACTAACTATGTATTCCCCCCATCCTATTTTTCATCTTATTTGTCCTCTCTCCTTTCATTCTTTCCCCCCTCACCAGTGTTTTGCTTCTGTACACCACCTCCCTGAATCTGCCCTCCCATCTGTCAGTCAACCTTCCCCTCCTTTACTTAATCTCCTCTCCTTCTACTTCCTTGTTGGGTAAGATAGATTTTTATATTCAACTAATTCTATATATTATTCTGTCTTTGAGCCAATTCTGATGAGAGTAAGGCTCAAGCAATACCCACTGTTCACCCTCCCATAATTCCCCTCCACTATAATAGGTTTTTTGTGCCTTTTTATGTGAAATGATTTACTCCTTTCTATCTCTCACTTTCTTCTTCACCCAGTATACTCCTCTTTCTCATCCTTTAATTAGTTTTTATGTTATGCCCTCAAATTCACTTTATACTCATACACTCTATGAATATTCCTTCTAGCTGCATTATTAGTAGTACAATTCTTAATAATTATGAGCATCATCTTACCATGTATGGAAGTAAACATTTTAGTCCTATTGAATCCCTTATGTATTCTTTTTCTTTTTTATGCTTCTCTTAAGTCTTGACATTAGAAATCTTTTTTTTTTTTTAGCTCTGGTTTCCTTATGAAAGCTTAATTCTTAATTTCATTGAATGAGTATTTTTTCCCTTGAAACATAATGCTCGGTTTTATTGAGTAGGTCATTATTGGTTGTAGTCTTATCTCCTTTGACTTCCACAATATCATGTTCCAAGACCTCCAATCCTTTAATGTTGCAGCTGCTAAGTCCTGTGTAACCCTGGTTGTGACTCCCTAATATTTGAATTGTTTCTTTTATTCCACTTACAATACTTTTTGTCTTGACTTGGTAGTTCTGAAACTTGGCTATAATGTTTGTTGGAGTTTTCATTTTGTGATCTCTTTCTGGAGGTGATTGGTGGATCATTTCAATGCCTATTTTGCCTTCTGGTTACAGGATATCAGGGAAGTTTCCCTTGATAATCTCTTGGGAGAGACTGAATGATTCTTCCTTTTGATTATGGCTTTCAGGTAGTTCAATGACTCTAATATTATCTCTTCTGGATCCTGGATATCCCAGTCAGTTGTTTTTCCAATGAGGTATTTTACAATTTCTTTCTATTTTTTCATTCTTTTGATTTTGTTTGGTTTATTCTTGAGGTCTCATAGAGTCATTGACTTCCACATGCCCAATTCTAATTTTAAGGAATTATTTTCCTTAGTTAGCTTTTTACCTCTTTTTCTATTTGACCAATTCTACTTTTACCAGTGTGGTAAAATTCTATTTTTTAAGACCAATTCTAGTTTTTAAGGAGTTGTTTTCTTTTTCCAAGCAGTTGACTCTTTTTTCATTGCATCACACTCAGTTCTTTTCCCAATTTGTCTTCTACCTCTCTTGATTTTTAAGCCCCTTTTTGAGCTCTTCTATAAGTTCTTCTTGGCCTTGAGATCAATTCCAATTTTTCTTTGGGGGTTTTGCCCATAGATTTCTTGACATTGTTGCTGTCTTCTGGGTTTCTGCCTTCTATCGTCAGACAATATTTTTGTTTGCTGTTTGTTGTTGTTATTGTTTGCTCATCTTTTCTAGCCTTTTCCATTACTTTTAAATTTGAGCTCCACCCTTGGGATGAAAGAAGCACTTCCCCAAGTTTCTTGTTCTAGGGGCTGCAGGCCCTGGCTATTTATGTGGTGTTTGTGGGTGAGTCCCTGTGCTGGTGGGTCTGGCACTGCTACCAGCCCCTTCACCTGTCTATGCTGAGGCCTATGTGAGGACCTGATGTTGGTGTGTGCCTGCTTTTTTTGCACTGGGGCTCAGGACTTCTCACTGGTTTGCTGAGGTGGGGCTTGCTATTGGCTTGCTGGAATGCTTCCTGTCCTGGACCTTGCTCCCCTTTTAACCAAGTGAAATAAACATTTCTTGCTGACCTTCCAAGTTTCTTAAGCTACAAGATTGTTTCACCCCATCTTTTTGCTGCTTCTGATGTTCCAGGATTCATGTGGGGGTGCTATTTTATAGTTTTTTTGGAGGTGAATATGGGAGAGTTACAGTGATTTCCTGCTTTCTCCACCATCTTGGCTCCTGGAAGTCTGAATTCAACTGTATTTTTGAGGTGTTATTTTCTTCAGTATTTTGTGTGCCTCTTTTGCTAAGCTTTTTATTGTCTTTTCATATTTTTCTTCCCTTATTCTTATTTCTTAACCTAATTTTTCCTCTACCACTCATTCAATTTTGAAAATAAATTTTTAGCTCTTCCAGATATTCTTGTTGGGATTCTATCTAAATCATGTTTTTTGTCTTAGAGGCTTTGCTTGTAGATATTTTGCTGTCATTGTCTTCATCTGCATTTTTGTTGTTATTTTTCCCTGACACCAGAGAGGATTTTTGTGGTCAGATTGTTTTTTGTTATTTCTTCATTTTTCCAGTCTATTTCTTGACTTTGAGTTTATGTTAAAGAAATGCTGCTATATGGTGGGAGAGGGGCACTGTCCCAAACTTCAGACTGTATTTTCAGCACTAATTCTGGGAGATTGGGATTTAGTATTGTAATCCAAGGAGAGATGTGGTCACTGCTTTCTGTGTCTGAGGTCTAGTCTTTATCCAGGAAGGGTTTTTGACCTTCTGAGATTACAATCAATACTCTTCCTTTTCCCTTGGAACTGGAAGAAATACTGATCTTCAGATCCCCTGTTCCCTTGTGACCAAAAGCTATACTACTATTCCTCAGGTCTACTGCTCTCTCTTCACAGAACATCCTCTCTGCCCCTCAACTATGAGGCAAAAGTGAGCATAAACAATGGAGTTGCCAAGCAACGTGTGCTTCTCTGCTATCATAGGTTTCCTCTGTAATCTCTTTCTGACTGTTCCCTTTCCACCTCTGGCTATAGAGTTTCCAAAGCTGCTGCTATTTCTTTCACCACTACCTAGTTCCACCACTGGTGTTTCATCCTCATTGCTTCTGACTCCACCTCCACCTCCATGTCACAAATCTTTCTTTCTGACCTCCTACATTGTCCTTGGCTGGAAAAATATCTTGCTTGGACCTTTTATTTGTTCTGCCACTCCACATTTCAATCTGAGGTATTATTTTAAAGTTGGTTGATGGTGAATATTGGGAGAAATTGTCTTAGTGCTTCCTATGTTCTGCCATCTTGGTTCTACTCTCCCCATAAGGTGAAATTCTTAAAATAATAGATGTAAGGTTAAATTAATTTAGTTAACAACTTGTTTATATCAAAACCTATGGATAGAAATACAAAATAATAGTCAGTCAATAAGCATTTATTAAGCACTATTATGTTACAGTCACTGTGCTAAATGTTAGCAAAACAAAAAGAGGCAAAAGACATTTTCTCTCCTTATGGAGATCATATTCTAATGGAGGAGACAACAAGCAAACAAGCATGTATAACCAAGCTGCATACATATGTGCATACATTCATCTGTCTATTGAATGATCAATTGATTGATTGATCATTATAAATGCATTAGAATAAGGAGGGCTTAAGAAATGCTTTCTGTAGAAGAAATATTCTAATTTGAACTTGAAGGAAGTCAGAGAAGCATCAAAGATATATGTTTTTAAATCTATGACTTTTTTATTTCTTTATTTCATTACTTTGTGTGGGTAATAGTGTACCTTTGCATTGAGTTACCTATATTGGATGAAGTATTAATATGATGTTGAATGAGTAGATATTATCATGCAACATCAGACATCATGTGGAAGCATTCAATTATTAGAATTTCAAAATAGTGGGAAAGGAAATTTTCATGATTAATATATAGTTTACAACAGAGAGATAGTGTGGCATATTGCATAGAGAGCTAGCCTTAGGATTTCCTTGTTTTCTTATTAAGATTTCCTTATGGAATGAAATCACATGTCCAAAGGGGTCATGCAATGATGTATATACATGTGTAACAATGTGTGTAGGCATGTTTATATAAATATGCAGACATATATAAGATAGATGATAGATAATAGATGGATAATAAATAGATTAGCCAGCTAGATATATGACACTTGAAGACAATTCCCAATCAACAAGATAGAGCTTGCAACTACTAAGGATTTAAGGTATTCTGTGTGTCCTCATGCACTAAAACTCTGTCATAACATCCACTAACATTAATCCTTAGTAAGCTGCCAGAAGACACAATTAATTCAAAGGTTAGGCTTTTTAATGCAGTGACTTCATAAGAAAAGTAACAATTAAACATTTCTTCTGATAAGCCTAGGATACCTTCTCCTGCAAATCTTATCTTCAATGTGAAGACTAAATATACATAGGGAATATACATGGAGAGACACGTGCTTAAAAACACATGTGGCCAGGTCACACATCTGTGCAGGACAGATATGTAGGTGATATGTGTGGGTAGATTGCATACATAGAGGGGCAGTCATAAAGGGAAAATGATGGGGGGGCACATTTTTAGAGATAGAACTCACATCTCTGATGCTGCAGGACCACTAATGTCTCCTAATGAATACATTATAGTTTTCCTGACTTCAAGCCTTAATTGGCCCTCAAGGCTAAATATCTCAGTTCCTTGATTTATTCAAGAGAGATATTTGAAGGGAAAATATTGTCATGGAGTGAATTGTGTTTGTGTGTGTGTGTGTGTGTGTGTGTGTGTGTGTTTGAAAGAGAGAGAGAGAGAGAGAGGAGACAGAGAGAGACAGACAGAGAATGATAGAGTTACAAGAAAGCAAAGAGAAAGATACAGAAACAGAGACAGAAAATGCAGAAAATGAGAGCCATCTCAAACACTCAAGCTAATTTGTTATAATTCACATTGAAGCCAGAACATTTTTCCCCATTGATAGAATTTGTAATTCTCTCTAATAGACTGATATCCTAAAGAATTAGGCACATCTGAGTCCCAGAATAGTTTTGGTCTATAGGCCCAATATGTTATCTCTTTTTTTGATAGGAAATTCTCTTTGTAAATTGGCAATCATTAAAGAGATGCCAGAAACTTCAGGGTTAGAAGACAATACTTTATTTTATTTACGTATATTTAAATTATAATAGAAAACTCCAGTAGGGAGAAGAGAGAGATGAATAAAAAAGATTTACTCTTCCATAAAATGTTTCCTTTCTCAGGACTCCTTAGGGAATTAACAAGTAGAAATTAATTTAGGCTTGGAACACTTGGCTCATTTGTGTTAGTGTATGTATGCTCTTCTGAATGTAGAATTGTCTTTTATATCCATAAGCTCTTGCAAAGAACTAAAGAAATTAAAATCTATCACAAATTCCATTATCAGGCTTTAGGTATCTGTTCAAATGTAGTTCATTATCTCGTTCCCCACCACCACACCCCCCACTCCAATATGGGAAGAGAAAAAGATCTTCTTATCACATTATCAAATATGTCCCACATTTACACTGCAAAGGGTTGCTGGTTTGGGAGAAGGGGAGGCTTAATAACTGCTTTGAAAAAGCACCAAATTATGTGAGGGCAAATACTCTGTTTTATTTATATTTTCAGTTCCTAACACACTGAAAAACATAAAATTGCTGCTTAGTGAGTGTTTGTTTAATGAATAAAAGAATGAAGACATATGTATTTCTCTGTTTATGCAACTTGATTAGTATTTAGAGCCAGGAATGGCACCAGAAAACATAATAGTCTTTGATTTATATAGGTCTGCTCTGATCTCCAGGCCCCCAATCCTCTAGAATACACTAAGAAGATGTGCTGAATTATTGGCAGGTAGCTTAGTCTTCCTTCATCAAAATGTAAATATGGGAGGATAGAGATTTGGGATGGAATGAGATAGGAGAAGGCTCTTGGATTGTTGGGATGAATGAAAGCACTTTCTCCATTGGGGAAGGAAAAACAAAACTGATTATTGCATTTGGTTTGTAGGCTATAGGTATTGAACCTATCATAGTTAATTTTATTTATGAATTTCCCCAATGATGGGTAAATTTCTGTAGAAAGAATTCAGGGGAAAACTGAAATAAAGTAAAATGGAGCATATTTAGCTTGCTATTGAAGCTTTTCATAGGTCAACATGGAAATGGTATTGCAAATGAACCACATTTTCCTACAACATAAGATGTTTTTGGCCAGTTAATTTCTCTAAATTTCCTGATGTCTTTTGTGTTCACTTCTCCTTAATTTCCTAATAGATATGTTTCATCTCCAGCCCCTGCCCCAGATCCCCCATAATACATTAATTCTAATAAAATATACAAAAAGGAGAAAAAAAGTTTGGCAAAAATAAAGAAGACACCACTTAGCTCAGTCAGAGAAATACCCTACAGCTATAGTTCTCATTTTGGCAGAGAAAGGAGGGTTGATTGATATCAGGGAGGATACCAGATGGAAGCCTGTGAGTGAGAGTATTAAACAGTACAAACTATCATTAACTCTAAATTATGAAGAGAGGAATAGTTAATTGCCTTAACAGTGAATGTGAGTCTTGGGAAAATGAGTCCAAAGGGATTCCTTCAAGCTGCTTCAGGGCTGGGACCTAGTGCTTAGTATGGCTTAGAGTAAGCATTTAATGATTTTTTCATTCCTTCCTTCCTTCCTTCATAATGATTAGACCAATTCATAACTCCACTAATTGGATATATTAGAGTACATGCCTTTCTTCATGTTCACTGCCCACTCTTTTAAAGTGACCACAGGTCTTCATAAATTTACTCAGAATAGGATTGTATAAATTATTCCTTACAAGCTGGACAAGGCTCTGGAAACGACAAAGTATGTATGCAGTTTTAAAACACGGATAAGCAGCCCCCAAACCAGTTCTGTCTGTCCATTTCTCCTGGCTTTGTCATTCATCTTGTAAAGACAGACTTTGTATTTGTAGGATATGAGTGTTTACCAAAGGCAGATTTGAATAATGAAATTTTTCTGTTAACTTTGTACACATGGTAATTCTATAAAATGTTCATTCAGTCTACAGTGAGCACTGAAATGAGTTGGCCTAAATACCATAATGGTGGATAAGAGAAGTGAGACAATAGCTTAATTATTTACATAAGGACTAGATTCATGATTTTGGACTATGAGGAAATTCCTTCCAGTGGTGCAGTTCATCACTGCCCCAGCCCCACCTACCTTGCCAGGAGCAGAGTCCAACTTTAACATAAAATTAAGTGTCAAGAAATTGCCTGGAAAAAATGAGCAAATAACAACAAAAGAATCTGACCTCTCACCACCCTCTCCCAAAAAAAAAAAACAAAAAAAACAAACTACTATGGTGACAGGGAATATCAAGACACGAACACCAAAGAAGACAATGATGTCAAAAGTTGTAAGCAAAGCCTTGGAAAAAAATTGACACAAGCCCGACATGAAACCATCAAAAGCTTAAAAAATTTTTTTCAAAACCAAATAAGAGTAGTTGAGGGAAAATTGGGTAAAGAAATAAGAGTAAGGGAATAAATTTGTGACAGAACAGCTTGGTAAGAGAGGTCCAAAACATAATGAAGAAAATAAAGCCTTAAAAACAGAATTGGCCAAATGGTGAAAGAAGCACAAAACTTCACTGATGAAAATAACTCCTTTTTTGCTCTTTAATATATTTTTTGTTTTGTTAAATATTTTCCAATTATATAAAATATTTTAATACTTATTTGAAAAAAATTTGATTTCCAAATTCTCTCCCTCTCTTGCATTCTCTACCTCTTAAGAAGGCAAACATATTGATATCAAATATACATGTGACATAAAATGTTTCCATATTAAATATGTTGCAAAAAAACATGCAAAACCAAGAAAATGGAAAAAGTAAGTAATGTACACTTCAAGTTGAACTCACAGTTCTTTAGTTGACTCTCTGGAAATGGATAACATTTTTCATCATGGGTCCTTTGTACTTGTTTTGGATCATTGTCTTGATCAGAGTAGCTAAGTCTTTTCACATGTGATCATTGTTACAATATTGTTGTTACAGTGTACAATTTTTTCCTGGTTCTGTCCATTTTACTTTGAATTAGTACACACAAGCCATCCCTGAATGGCTTTCTGAAACCATTCTGCTGGTCATTTTTTAGAGAACAGTAACATTTCTTCATATTCATATGCCACAATTTGTTCAACTATTCCCCAAGTGATGGGCATCTCTTCAATTTTCAATTTTTTTGCAACCATAAAAAAGCTGTTATAAATGTTTTTATACAAAGAGACACTTTGCCTTTTTCTTTGATCTCTTTGAGATACAGATCTAATAGTATTATTGCTGGGTAAAAGGGTATGCACATTTTTATAGCACTCTGAACATAGCTGTAAGTTGTTCTCCAGAATGGTTTGACTAGTTCAAAACTCTACCAATAGTGTATTAGTGTATATATTTTTCTGTATGCCCTCCAGCATTTGTAGTTTTCCTTTTTTGTTATGTTAGCCAGTCTGATAGCTATAAAGTGGTATCCAAGTTTTTTTAATTTGCATTTGCATTTCTCTGAACAATAGTGTTGTAGAGCATTTTTCAATGTTATAATTGATAGTTTTTTTTCTTTATTTGAAAACTGCCTATTCATATCTTTGACCATTTATCATCTGAAGAATGTCTCATGTTTTAAAATTTTGGCTCAGTTCCCTATATGAAAATAAGCAGAATTGACCAAATAAAAATATATAAAAGTTCACTGAGAAAAATAATTTTTAACAATTAATATGTGACCTTGAGCAAGTCCCTTAACCTCTGTTTGCCTATGAGGGAGGTAAGTGGCTCAGTGGATAGACCCAAGTGAGACATACCTTTCCTGAAATCTTTCTAAGTTAGTATATAGGGCAGCTAGAAGGCTTAGTGGATAGAGTGCTGGATCTGGAGTTGGGAAGATCTTAGTTCAAATCCTGCCTCAGACACTTAATAGCTGTGTGACCCTCTCAAGTCACTTAATCTCTGTGTGCCTTAATCCACTGGAGAAGGAAGTGATAAACCACTCCACTATTTTTTCCAGAGAGGCTGTGACTTGCTTAGGGTTAAGCATATTTAAAATTTCTGAGACAGAATTTGAATTCATCTCACTAGACTTCAGACATAGTTCTCTTTTCACTACATCATGCTACTTCTTAAAAAAAGAAAAAAAAAGAAAAATCCATCATAAATGTACATCTACTCACTATGGATGTAGCTACTCCCAAACAATTTAAAAATTTAAATACTGTAAATGACATATCTTTCCCACTCTATCCCCCACAGAAACATAAATAGATCATGATATTTCCCTCTGAGTATCTTGGGGCCCAGCTGTCAGAGAGAAAAAGAAGTTCAAAGTTTGTTATATCATCTCCTTTGATTATTATTTCATTCAACTATATTTTACCCTATTTTATGAATTCCAGTTTTCTGCCTGTTGGTCACCAACAATTCCAATCATCTTTTAGAAACCTGGATAATATCATGATATCAGAAAAGGCTTCAGAGTGGGTCAGAGCAGAGAATGAATCTCTGCTTAAATTTCTTGGTAGAGTTCCCTCCTGGTGAATACAAAGCATGATTTAAAGTATGATTTGTTCTACCTTTAAAAAGGGAAATCCTTATTTCTTTCAAATTATGGAATGAGCATTCCATTTCTAATCACTATTATGCTCTTTTTTCATCTCACTGATAAAACACATTATAGAAAGTTAAGGTTATTTGCAGCATTCATTAATTTTCCATCAGCCTTTTGTTCCATAGATAGGACTCACACACAGGTTAAATTAGACAATCTTTATATGGTTCCTCAGCTATTTAATCCTATGGACAATCTCAAAATATTATTATTAGAAGAAGAGTACATGGGAATGGCTTTGTGATAGATACAAGTCCTGTTTTAAATGAGGTTGCATCCTAGCACATTACTTAGGTCTACACAACCCTAAAAAATGGTGGCCCAGAAGCCTTTTAACACTTAGTTAAAATCACTTGCTGGACAGGTATATCATTGTATGCAATTAATCAATACAATGTGCCAAAACTTGGACTCAGGATCTTCCTCATAGAAAACAGTTATTCCTTTTTATTTCAATTCAATTGAATTCAATCATTGTTTAAAAGGCCTACTTTATACAAGATACTGCTAGGTGTTGGAGATAAAAGGGTAAAACTGATAGTCTCTGTCCACAAGGAACTTATATTCTACCAGGAGAAATATGATAAGAATGTAAATTAGTGGAATACAAAATGGATAAAGATTGAGACAAAGGAGGGAAATAGACCAAGATGTTAAGACTAAAGCAGATCTATGTCCAAATCAAAGCGGATATTTAGCTACAAAAGGATATAAAGGTGTTTTAGAACATTCTACTTATACTGGTAATTGATGGATTAGTCACCCCTTGGAAATTGGCCCTTGGAGGTTTGTGATGAAAAAATGAACCAGTTGTTAAGTACACCAGGAGAATTGGAATAAAATGCATGTATGAAAGAGAGAGAGAGAGAGAGAGAGAGAGAGAGAGAGTTTCCTATGCACCAACCAAACTGTACTACTTTCTAAATCCTAAAGATACTTTGAATTTTTCCACTTCTAAATCTTTGTTTATGCTATTTCTTTGCTTCCATATGCTTCTTTTCAATCTATTTTTGGTCGAATTTCTATCTATTTTTTATGGCTTAAGTCAAATACACCCTAATGCTTTAAGCATTTTCCCAATTCCTGCTACCTGGATATTATTTCTATTTATATGAAGCCCCACAGAACTTCTGTCTCTCCTATGGGACTCATAATATTCAACTTGGTATTTCAGTTGTTTGTGTGTGTTTTCTTATCTTTTCTACAAGTCCACTGAGAGTAGAGATACCTTTTTCATTTTTATATTCTCAATACACTTAGAACATCACCTTACAATAGTAGGTGCTCAAAAATATTCATTAAATGGATACACAAGACTTATTCAAGAGTCTTGCTTGAGTTTAGTTCTAAGAAAAAGTATGTTTCTGCAGATGAATCTGTTTTATTCCTTTTGTCAAAAAAATTTAAACTACAGAACATAATGTTTCTTGTTGGGCCTTAGTTGACAGGAAACAGCAATAACTTCAATATCCAGTTTCATTTCCTCTAGGTAGTAATAGTATATAGTTGCCAGGTAGTACCCACTCATTCTATTTTCTTTAGTCTTATTTTTCCTATTTTTATCTTAATCATGTGTTTCATTGTGTTTAATTTGTAAGCTTCACATAAAATAATTTTGGAATAAGATGGACTACAAACCTTGAAGATATTTATAATAACATGTAATATTCTTGTATGCAAATAGATGCTTCTCAAGTTCCTAAAGATAGGAGATTCATGATTTCTTCTGCAGTCTTGTTCCAAAGACTTAATTTGCTAAAGTTTCTTTTCTTAATGGATTGACTAAAAGGAGACCTGGACATATACATGCAGCAAAACTCAAAGTCTAGGCAATAGGTATTTTTCATGAATATGATATGCAATTAGATTGATTGACTATTGTTAGTCTATCAGTCAATATATATTGAATGTGTACTACAGAAGAAGCATGAACTGCATCCAGAATTGATGAAGAGGGACAGAGCATGATAGTATATTGGCACTTGGAAAATTGCAGAGTATTTTCAAAACCCTCAACTGTTCCCTCGCATGAAATCCTTCTTTTTAACACCAGAATTCTTCAAGTGCTGTTTTATGGCTACAGATCATGAAATGGCACAACTTACAAAAAAATTCCAAATGGTGCATAACCTGAAATTTAATGGAAAACTCTAAAGAGGATAAAAATAGGCTTTAATACCAACAAACATATGTATGAGAAATGGTATAAGAGAGAATCCAGGAGATGTACATTAGGGAAAGGAGGTGGACCAGTCCTGTTTTAAAAGCAAAGGTTAAAGGTGGGACACTTTTTGTACTATGTTGATAACCATAGAATGACAAAACATTTCAAGGAAGAACATTGGTGTGATGGGACAACCACTATAGAAACTATATAGGAAAAAATGGAGAGATATATCATTTGAAGTTTAAGAAGCTTAAAAAGAAAGACAAACATGTTTGTTCATCTGTTGTTTTATCTCTTTAAATCATTCTCTTTATTACCTGTCATCTATCACTTTCAACTCACTTCCTGGGGATAGTTCTTTCCCACCTTTATTTTGATCAAATTTTGTTCTTTTGTTTTTATCCCTGTACAACTTACAGCCCCTCCTCCAAACAGATTTAGCACCTTAGCTCTCTGCAGATGGAATGGAAGAGTATGCAATTGTCAGTAATAAATTGCCACTGGTTAATCTTAAGTCTACCTTACATTTGCACCAACATTGGATACCTGCGGAGAGGTGCCAGTGGAAATGTGCTGAGATAACAGCTCTGTTCATAGTCCTTCCAGATGTATACTAATTTGGCTTTGTACTATTAGAAAAGAAAAGACAGATTCATGACATTGAGAATTTAGGGAAGGGTTGCTTAAAAACAAGGAAGAAAGGTTATAAAAACATCTGAGAAACTGTCATACATTTTAAAATTTCAAATATATATTTACATATATGTACATACCTATACATATAAACACACACATTATATATGGGTATATCCACATACATATATGTACATTGTATGTGTGTATATGCAAATATACATACACACACATATGCACACTTGCAGCTAGGGAGACCTATCTCTGATGTGATGTAATCCGTACAAATCCTTTGTGCAACTCTGCAAATATTTTTTACAGGGATGTATAAATGAAAATAAAATAAATGGATTGGGTTGGTGAGCAAGATGTAGTTATAACATCATGGAAAGATAACTTTGCAGTAAATGAATGGGGCTGACTGAGCAGCTAGCTCAAGAAATAATAAAAAAAAATAGGGCATGGGAGGACAGCAGTGAACACCAGCTCAAAGAAAAGAGAGAATCACAGTGCTTCATGTAGGGGAGGGATGTATGAGCACTGGTACTGTTTGAACATCTGTGCCCAAACTCTGATATTTTAAAAGGGAGAAAAACTCCCTCACTGTTTACATCTGAAGCTTGTACATGAACCAAACAGACTCCATTCCTAGTATTCTCTAGGACTGATAGGGAATTCTTTGATCACCTAATATTCAGGTTTTTTTGACTATTTCTGAGCTGCTCTCTCAGACTCTCTAAGGCAAAATGTAGCTGAGAAAAATAATGAGGCAGATAGGGAAATTTTAGCTATATCCCTATAGCTATACTATATTATGTATAGTAGATACTTTGCAGTACCTCTCATGAATAAAAAACTGAAATTTATTATCAGTATAGGTGGTGCAGTGGATAAAGGACTGGGCCTTTAGTCAGGAAGACTTGTCTTCCTGAATTCAAATCTGGCTTCAGACACTTACTAGCTTACCACTTAACCCTGTTTGTCTCAAGTTTCCATATCTGTAAAACGAGCTATAGAAGGAAATAGCAAACCACTCCACCATCTTTGCCAAGATAACCCTAAAAGGGATCACATAGACACAACTGAAATAACTGAACAACAATGAAAATTTATGGAAGGTAAATGGAGATATTTGGGAGAACACTGCAAACCTTTTGAGACTAACATTGTGGAAAACAGCACCATTGTGCCATTGGTGCTGCTATCAGAGACATAGCATAACCAGTTTAAAAGGGGAAAAAAAAGTTTTATTTATTATGATATCACAAAGTAAAAGGAATATATAAAAACATGAGCATATGGGTGGATATGTCTACAACCTATTATGAGATTCCCTTCCAGTGGAGTTGGGCTGTCAGGGATGGAGGGAGGTTGGCATCCATAATCTTTGAGTATACCATGTCATAAGTGTCCACCTTTTTCTTCCAGTAAGAAGTCCACCTTTGAGTGAAGGATGGAGGTAGGAAGAAGAGGAAAATGAACTTGGCTGAACCATTCGTTGAGACCTATGCCCTCAGTGATCCATACCCCCTCTTCTGCTGCCTGCTGCTATTTGAGTGGACTTTCCTTGTTGGTATTGTTTTATTTATTTTAATTTAAAGTTTGTTTCATAGGGACAATCTGCACATATTTGTACAGGTGTTATAAATGAAAATATCCAACAATTCTGGCTATTACTTCACGGTGCACTGTGAGTGTCCTAAGTGTCATGCCCCATAGCTTGAAAAGCATGGGTTTAAACATAGGTTGTGATATTTGACTTCTGTCTCTAATGTAATAAACAACAAATTTTAATAATGTTTCAAGTCTGTGTGTATTGTGCATACATATATGTTTCTGTCTATATACACACAGATATATAAGCACATGTGAAATATACCCACACAAATACATGTGTGTGCATGTAGAGTGCATGTATTGCCTTTATACGTGTGTATATGCTGTATATGCATTTTATGCCAGTGTACATGTATATAATGTGCTTATATATGTATGTATGTATAAATAATACACAATATACATTTGCAATTTTGAAGCATCTACATACTATAAATAATAAACCAGTAGTTATGCAGCTTTTCTTTAGTTATAATTTCATTCTAAGATACATATCACCCACAACTGAAAGTAGATATTTCATTTAGCCAACAAACAATAAGTACTTTGCATTGTGCAAAGCTTAAATAAGGTATTACTCATGCTTTTGTGGAGTATACACTTTAGTGGCCCTGAATATGTTTACATTCATATACATATACAAATTTATATGTATGTGAATACATATATACATAAGTATTATGTATTTGGATGTACCTATTTCTATGTATGTGTTCATATATGTGCATCTTTGTTGTATACATACATGTCTGTCTGTCTGATTTGTCATCTAATTTTACTGATACATGTTGTAGTCACCTTATTTTGTCCCCCAAAATAGAAGACAGTCTTGGTTTCTAAAATTGCTTTGACTACCCTGAAGCCTCTTCAAACTTAGCTAATTTGGTCTTCAGATGAAAGATGCCATATATCACCAGCACACAAAGTGTCAGCACAGAGAACAAATCACTTTGTTCCATTTTTAGTTGAAGCATAGTCAGAACCCAACTAAATGCAATTCAATTATAAAATCATTTATTAAGTGCCTATCAAGTACAAGACATTATTCTAAGTCCCAGTAATATAAAGGGAAAAAAAAAGAAATAGTTTCTGTTTATAAAGAGCTTACTGGGAGTGTTTAAATTTTAACATAAAAATGCTCATGCTAATAAAAAGTAGGGAGAGTGTTCTAACAGTAAAGAAACTCAGGAAAGGCTTCCTATAAAAGATAATCCATGAGCTGAACCATGAAGAAATGTAGGAGTTCTAAGAGGGAGAATTTGGTGGAGGGGATGTATTCCAAGCTTGAAGTCCAGCTTGTGCAAAGGTGCAAAGACAGGAGATGTACTGCTAACAAAAAACAGCAAACTAGTTCAGTATGGAGAGGGAGGTTGGAAAATGTTTTAAGGTCATTTATATTCTTATAACCTATCTCTGTTTTTAATTCTTAGTTGTAGTTTTCTATTTGAAATATTAAAATTTACTATACAACTTTTCATTGTGAATATTGCTATGTTTAATTATAAATATTGTTGGGGAGGTTGTGTGTTTCCATAGTAGACTAATTCTTATCTAAAGAATTCTTATCTTTACTTATTGTCTTTAAATTGAACTTGTCAACAGACCTTATGAGTCGTCACCTTCACTCCTTGTGGCTGAGCAATGAAGAGAGTGAAGAATGCAAAAAACAATAATAATGACCAGACAAAGATAACAACAACCACAACAATGCCAATGCCAATGCCAATGACCAGTAACAGCAGGAATAATGAGCCCAGGACAGCTAAAAGAACTAACATTATCCATCCTTCTACCATGGATGTTGGTAGAAGGGACATCTCAGAGACCAGAAATCAGGTCTCAAACTTTCCACAGTTCATGGAAGAGCCAACTAGACACCAACATTTTCTTTATTTTTGTAAACCTCCTACATTTCCCATATCTTTTCACTGCTTGATGCCTTCCTTCAGGCACTAGTTAGATAAATTATTTTGTGTACCCTATACACCAACCATCCCTATTTATCTCTTCATTTTTTCAACTCAAGAATTTCATTGCCCCATTGTCTTCCTTACCATGTCTATCCTCTTTTCCAAATGCAATCTGAGGGTGCTGAAATTTCATCCCTGAATTGTTGGCCAAACCCATTCCAGTGACCCTCCTGCTTCTGATCTCACCCCAAAGATGTCCATTCATGGAATGTAATGCTGCAAGGTGCCATCATTCAATAGCCCTTGAGCCTAGGGTGGTTCAGCCATTGGCACAAGTTACAAGACTTGGAGAAGGTGTTTCTGGGACAGGATATGACTTTAATAATTGTTATGCTTTATCTTCAACAATACTTCACTTTGCACGTACTTATAACCCAAACTCCAGGTATCATTACTTACCAATTTTCCATGTCTCTCTGAAACCAGAGACTCCAAAGGATAGATGGCAGTCATTAAAGTATCAGAACATCCCACCACCTCCACATATCAGGTATGACTTAACCTCCCCCTTGTTTGTTTCTGAGGATAATCCTTTGGGAAACTGCTTTAATGTGCAAGGCTGACCTGTCCCCCAAAAGACCAAGCTATCTCCTGGAAGATACTGAATATGAGCAAGATACCACCTCATTCATCTCATCTGTCCATTGTCCAGAAGACCATCCTGAATGCATCTCCCTGAGGCATCTATATTATGTCTCTCCCCAACAAGGAATGAGCAAATATCCCCATCAGATTCAGGAATATGACTCCAGGAGCTCTATAGAGGAAATTGTTGATGCTGAATCCTTTGCAGACATGGAGCACACAAAAAATTAAAGCAAGAAAATGGTCCATGATTGCTTCTGATGTAGACTTTTTGCTGGAAGCTTCCTCTACAGACCAGAATCGCAGAGCACTTACTCTCATGACTTGGAGGAGGTTTGGTTCCTCAATCCACCTTTTACAGTCTTGTTCTCACTTACCTTCAAGATCAAATTTAAAATATATCATTTAGTACCATCATCTGTACTTGGACTTCTGTCATTGTTTTCACTGGCACAACAGCAGACATTTCTAAGGCTGCTAATACATATACAAGTACCACAAGTCCTTTAAGTATATCCTTTATCTTCTGGGAAACAAGGGGAAAACAACCACATACAGTTATCCCTTCCACATCACAGGGGTTATTGGTGTAGCACCCCCATATTCTGGAAAATCCACATAAAATTTTTGGTCCTCCCTTGCTACCAGAGAATTCTTGAATTATGGTATTAAAAAATAAACCACTAATATTATACAATACTATACATATATTTTATACATTTCTGCTTTTCTAAACTTCTGTGTCATCTGCTGGTCTTCATGTGTTATTTGTAGCTTCTGAAATACTCCTTCAAAATGTCCATTTAATTTCTTTTTATTTAATTAATTAAGTTATTTTTAGTTTTAAATATTTATGTCTACAAGATTTTGAGTTTCAGATTTTCTCCCCATCTCACTCCTCCCCCCCCACCCTGAGACAGTGTGCATTCTGAATACCTCTCCCCCTAATCTGCCCTCCCTTTTATCACTCCCCCTTCTCTTTTCCCCTTTCCCTTCTATTTTCCTGTAGGACAGGATAGATTTCTATACCCTATTGCCTGTATATCTTATTTCCCAGTTGCATGTGAAAACAATTTTTACCATTTGTTTTTAAAGCTTTGGATTCCAAATTCACTCCCTTCCTCCCTCCCCATTCACCCTCATTGAGATGGTGAGCAACTTGATACAGGTTATACATGTGTAGTCATGCAAAAAACACTTCCATAGTGGTCATGTTGTGAAAACCTAACTATATTTCCCTTCATCCTATCCCACCCACCATTTATTCTATTCTCTCTTTTGACCCTGTCCCTCCTCAGAAGTGTTTGCTTATGATTACACCCTCCCCTAATCTACCCTCCCTTCTACCATCTCCCCTCTTATCTCCTTCTCCATTTTTTTCCTGTAGGGTAAGATAGATTTCATATCCAATTGAGTGTATATGTTATTCCTTCCTTAAGGCAAATCTGATGAGAATGAGATTCACTCATTCCCTCTCACACTTCTCCTCCACTGTAAAAGCTTTTTCTTGTCTGTTTTATGTTCTACCTCTCCCTTCTTTTTTAGATATCATACCTTCATCTTAAACTCACCCCTTGTGATCTATCTACATCTCTACATATACATACATCTGCATACATATATATTTTTTTCCTTCCAACTACCCTAATACTGACAAAGATCTCATGAGTTATAAATATCATCTTTCCATGTAGGAATATAAACAGTTCAACTTTAATAAATCCCTTATGATTTCTCTTTCCTGTTTACCTTCTCATGCTTCTCTTGAGTCTTGTATTTGAAATGCTTGAAAGTTCTCTATTTCACTGAATGACCATTTTTCCCCCTGAAGGATTATACTCAGTTTTGCTGGGTAGGTGATTCTTGGTTGTAATCATATCTCCTTTGTCCTCTGGAATATCATATTCCAAGTCCACCAATCCTTTAATGTAGAAGCTGCTCAATCTTATGTTATCCTGATTGTGTTTTCAAAATAATTGAATTGTTTCTTTCTGGCTGCTTGCAATATTTTCTCTTTGACTTGGGAACTCTGGAATTTGGATATAATATTCCTAGAGGTTTTCCTTTGGGTATCGCTTTCAGGAGGTGATTGGTGGATTCTTTCCATTTCTATTTTACCCTCTGGTTCTAGAATATCAGGGAAGTTTTCCTTGATAACTTCTTGAAAGATGATGTCTAGGCTCTTTTTTTGATCATGACTTTCAGATAGTCCAATAATTTTTAAATTATCTCTCCTGGATCTATTTTCCAGATCAGTTGTTTTTCCAGTGAAATATTTCACGTTGTCTTCTATTTTTTTTCATTCTTTTGGTTTTGTTTTACAATGTCTTCATTTCTCATGAAGTCATTAGCTTCCATTTGCTTTATTCTAATTTTTAAGGAAGGATTTTCTTCAGTGAGCTTTTGAACTTCCTTTTCATTTGGCCAATTCTGCTTTTTAAGACATTCTCCCCCTCATTGGCTTTTTGGACGTTTTTTGTCATTTGGGTTAGTCTATTTTTTAAGGTGTTATTTTCTTCACTATTTTTTGGAGTCTCCTTTAGCAAGCTGTTGACTTGTTTTTCATGATTTTCTTGCATCACTCTCATTTCTATTCCCAGTTTTTCTTCTGCTTCTCTTACTTGCTTCCCAAAATCCTTTTTGAGTTCTTCCATGGCCTGGGACTGATTCATATTTTTCTTGGAGGCTTTGGATGTAGGTGCTTTGACTTTGTTATTTTCTTCTAGCTGTATGTTTAGATCTTCTTTGTCACCAAAAAAGATTCTATGGTCTGACTTTTTTTTTTTTTTTTGCACAGATTGCTTTTGTTCCCAGGCAATTACTTGAGTTTTAAACTCTTTGTTAAGGTACGGGTCTGCTTCCAGTGTGGAGAATGTACTGTCACAAGCTGTCTGCCTCCCCCCCCCCCACTAAATCTAAACATAAGCATCTATCCTCTACCCAATCTTTTTAGAAAGTTTTTTTCACTCAAAACTCAAAACAAACATTAATCTATTATAATAAGAGGAAAAGAAACACTACTACAATGAACCAAAATGCATTTAAAACTTTAACAATTCTTCATATATATGCATGAATATATCTTGAAAAGTATTTAGAAGTATTTACTTCACTGGAAATAAAACTTGGTAATAAAGAAGGAGATGTAAAGGAGATGTAAAAACACAGAGTGAAGAGGAGTAACATCAGCAAATTTTAAACTTGGGCAAGAAACCCTTTTAGGGGGAACATTTTAATTTATACATTGTGATAACTGGACAAGTAGGAAAAGACCTTAGAATATGAGAATCCAATGAAATTTACTGCCTCCAATCTAGACTAATTATAGGTCATAGAATATGTAAAAAAAAAATTGCATCTGCCCTGAGAGGACATGGGTCCAATCCCTCACTCTGCTCTTTATTAATTATATATCCTTGGGATTGTAACTTATTTGGAACTCAGTTTCCTCATATGTGATAGGAGGGTAGATTGTATGATCTCCAAGGTTTCTTCCATATTTAAATCTTAGATTTGATTACCTGTGTAAGATCTACCTTATGAAGCATAGGACCTACTAACAAAATTTATATATCACAAGACCTGTAATTTTTTTTTCATTTAAGAAGATTCCAAGTTTAAGAGAACATTTGGAACACTTGTTTGTAGAAACAGAATTAGAATATGTACAAAATGGGAAGTGATCAATTTTGGGTCAAGAAACCTGGGCTTGAATTCAACTTTTCACTCAGTCAATCAAAAAGTATTGATTAAGTACATAATATGTGTCAGACCCTAAGCTAATGATACAAATACAAAGAATTAAACAATATCTGGCAATGAACTTGCATTCCAATATCCTAATGGGTGAAAAAATAAATATATATCCACATACATGCATACATAAAGCATGTACTTATACAACATAAATATAAAGTTAATAAATAAAACATTTACAAAATATTTAAATATAAGGTAGTATGGTAGGGAGGGTATTAGCAATTGGTTAAATATGGTAGAGGAGCCAGGAAAGGATTTTGGCAGAAGATAATAATTGAACAACATCTGAAAGGAAGAAAGGAATTCAGTGATGTAAAAGTTATGAGGCAGTATATTCCAAACATAGAAAGGTATAATCTAGAGGAACAGAAAAAGGAGATGGAGTGTTCCTTTTGGAGAATGAAGAGAAGGAAAGCTTGGATGGATTCCAGAGTATAGAAAGGGGAGTAATGTTCAATAATGTTAGAAAAGTAAGTTGAATCTATATTGTATAGGAATGTAAAAGTTAAAGAGAAGAGTTCATTAATTAATTAATATGTTTATTTTAGTCTAAGAGGTAAAAGTTGGAGTTAATTAAGTAAGCAAGGCTAATGGACAGATCTGTACCTAAAGAAAATTATTTTGGCAAGTGTGAAAGATGGATTGCACACACATGTATGCACACATACACACTTATATATCACACTATATTATGTAAGCATATGCATATAAATCTACACACATATGTACACACCACTTATACACATCAGTGTCATCTGAATAAAGATGATAGGTAAACACATAAGAGCTGATTAGGTGACCAAGATAGAGAAGAGGAGTTAAGAAAAAACCCTGGGAAATACCTGTAGTTAGGAGTCATGTTATAAATGAAGAGTCAGAAAAGATGCCTGAAAAAAAAGTGGACAGACAAGTAGGAGTAAAATCAGGAAAGAGTCACAAAAATCCACAAAAGAGAGAGTATTGAGGCAGAGAAGGTAGCCAATGCTACTAAATGCAGAAGATAGACTGAAAAGGAAGAGGACTGAGAAGAGAACATCAGATTTGACAATTAAAAGAGTTTGGTAACTTTAGAGAAAGCAACTTCAGTTGAGTGATAATCTAATTAGTCAGATCACAATGCATTGATGTGTGAGTGAGGGTAGAGGAAGCAGAGATAGCGAACATGATGCTTTTAGAAAGTTTGCCTGAGAAAGGGAGGCAAGATGTAAGACAATTAAAAAGATTCTATAAACATTTCTAAGGATGAGTTGATAAGAATTTTGAAGGCAGTATGAAAAGAACCAGTTGATAGGGAAAGGTTGAAAATTAGAGAGAGATAAGATAGTTAAAGTTGAAATCTGCTAGAGACAATGGGAAGGGAAGGGAAGCTCACATTTAGAAGGCTTGGCCTTAGCAAGGAGAAGGGTCACATCTTCGTCAGACACTGAAAGAAAGAAGAAAAGTGTGGGAGATGATGTCAAGGTGTTTTGAGATGAAGAGAAGGAACAGAAGGAAGATCCCACTGAAAAAAATAACAGTTTTTTAAAAAGAAAGTAAGAAATAAGTCCTCAGCTGAGAAAGAAGAGGGAGTGGTAATGTAGGAGACTAAAGGAGGGAAGAAACTTTTTGAAATAGCTTCTGAGGAGTGGGATGTAGAACCATTTAGGGAGGAGTAAAAAGATTGCCTTGATTCAATGAAGGCCCAGATGATATTAGAGAATGTGAATTTGTATGCCTAGTATAGTTACAAGATTCTTCCAGCTATGTTCAGAGGCTTGTTATGTTATATCAGAGCTACTAATGGCAGAAAATATCCAAAGGTGAGGTTTGGCAAGAGAAGAGCATGATAGCACAAGGAGGTGAGGCATTTAAGAGCACACAATAGAATGGTGATGAAATGGATAACTACTGGATTGAGATTGGAAAGGGAGAAAGGTGAAATCAGAACAGATGCAATGATCTGAAGAGATACTATTTACTAGCATTCTGATTTAATGGAAATCATTTAACCTTTTGAACCCCAGTCTTTTCATCTGTAAAATAGGGATAATCATATTTAAACGATGTTATTATTTTTCAGTCATTCAGTTGTGTCCAACCTTTCGTTACTCCATGGACTATAACATGCTAAGCCCCTCTGTCCTCCACTGTTTCCTCAAAGTCTGTCCAAGTTCATGTTTTTTCTGCTATAATTTTCATCTTTTCCATCATGAAGTTTTCTTAATTTCAAGCCCAAGACTTTTCTTCTGTAATTCATTATATTTGTTACATTGAGTTAAGTATCATTTTGCCATGATAGTTAAATATTTTAGTTTAGTAACTAATGATATATATGATAGCAGAAAATTCCACTAATAGCAAAATAATGAAAAATATTTTTTTTACTGTCTTGGGAATGATTAGAAATAATTTAAACATATCTATTAATAGTCATCATATGCAACTAATCATAGACATGACCTTTAACATTACATTTTACATAAAGAAGATGTTTTACACAACACTTAAGAAACAAGATGACCCCCATAAATTTCTATTCATTCCTACTGGAGAACACTTAAATTTTTTTTGATGATTTAAAAAAATCTGCTAATTTGGCCACGGTGTTTTTTTTTTTTTTTGGCTAAACAGAATAGCTCTTTCAAACTTTTAAATAGTTCTCTTAAAATGTCAATCTTAACTTGAGTTCCACTATTATATTCATTCATGAGAAAAGATTGCATTTTTCCAAACTAATAACAGAATGATATAAAAAATTGACATCAAACAAAGAAACATTGATATATTTTCAGTGATTAAAAGATTATTCAACTTTAACTTAATTCAATCCACAAAGTTCTTGGTTTAGTTTTATAAAGTATCAGGATGATTCTGCACAGAAATCTACCAAGAAGGTTGAGACAGAACTGAGAAAATATATTAACATAGCAAACTGAGCACTTCTATACCCTTCTCATCTAGATCCACCTTAGAAGGTCATTATCTCATATGACTAATGACTGTTCTTAGTTGATTCATAGCTGACTAAGATTTATGATCAGGACTTTCTATACTCTATTACTTTTTCTTAAAAAAAACAAACATGAGAATAGCAAAAGTAGTTTTCAAATAATCATAAAGGATCTCTTAGAATCACTTTATTAAAACTTATAAATGCACAGGAAGTAAAATCTGTGCTTTCTAACATACTGAAAAATGTTTCATATTTGGAAAAATTTTATACCCATGAACACTATATATGAAGAGATATTATAATACAGAAACCAATAAATTCATTTACTTGTAATTAGAAATCTATCAAAAAATGAAAATAGAATGTGTTAGTCAGTCATCTGACTCTGAACGGTTTGTTGCCTTTGAGACTGTGAGTAGAAAAACATTAGTTACACTGTCATTATCATGGGAGATAGTGTGGTGCAGTGGAAAGAGTATTGGTCTTGATGACAAATGCTCTGGATTGAAATCCTACCTCTGTCATGTTCAACTTGGGAAGAAAGCTTCTCTGGACCCTGTATTTCCTCATCTGTAAAATGAGTGAAATAGAGGACCTTTAAGGTTCCTTCCATCATTAGATTCTGTGATTCTATGCTTCTTTCCTTCAATGTCAAGTAGAGTCATCCTATTCTATTGGAGCTTGACTTTGCACTCACTTAGATTTACATGACATTGGCATTTTTCCCTGGAGCAGTAGTAAAGCTCATACAACATGGTAGGAAAAAAAAAGTTATTGCTGTCAATAAAGAGAATTAAAAAAAATTTTAATCAAAAAGTTGATATTGGACATTCTTGCCTGCTACACCCATATTATTAGGTGTTGCATTACCTCATCCTGACTTCTGATACTCCATGCATGTTCACCTCAAGAGTGTACTAGAGTCAGCTTGAACTACTTGCAAGAGCTGATTGTTAAATTTTCAGTGAGCATTTATACCTTGGAAAATCAGCAAAGGCTACGAACACGTCTTGATTTATTTTGCTAGCTGTTAGACTTAAGAAAGAGATGGAAAAAAATATTAATCATGCAGATAAAGCCTAAAAGTGTCACATTCATACTTTTTCACCTCCAGAGAACCAGTTGTTAAACATTTTTTTCAGCATACCTATGCCTGTTAATTACCCCAGTCCACAAAATGTAGTATGATGGAAAGTTAAGGTGACAACATGTCATTGTAACAAATAAGGGAAAATATTTGCTTCTTTGATTATAACACTTTTGCTTCCCATAGTGAGAAAGCATAAATTTCTTAGCAGAGGTGAAATCTTATGTAGAAGGTTAATTCTGAATGACAGGGACTAGTCAGTGAAAGGTAACTTTAAAATGGACTGCAAAACTGTTATTGCCATTAATTGACCTTTAAAAATGGTATTCTGAAATACAATGTACACCACATCAACCTTGGCATGTACAATATACTATATTCCATTTTCCCTAATCATAATAATTTCTTCTGTTGAATTCTCTGGAGCAAATGAGACCAAATGAGACCAAATCTAAGACTAATGAGACCAAAATCATAGGTTTGATCACTATACACAATATAATTAACTTTATATTATTCTCCAATCACAGACTGAACTGTGTTCTAATGACTATCTGACAAATTCAGAGGAAGGGAGGGTACTATGAATGGATCATTGCAAATCCAGTATTATTTCTGGAAAAAATCCAAGGAAATGATTTTAAAAATGGGTCAGTGGAAGCATTTCTATCTCTATATTTTTAACACCTATTCTATATCTATGTCTAGTTATATCCTGGTGTGCCTAATTTTTATCAACCTGTGATTTTACATGCTTGAATCACAGAGATATTTACTCTAACCTTTAACCAAAGATTAAATCCAAATAACATCCATAATGGCTTCTGCTAGAAGATTTCTAGTGATGGACACCTTACTACTTCCTAAGGTAGCCCATTTTATTTTAGTTTTATTTAAATGATAGAAAGGTCTTAAGACTAATCAAACTATAATTTCATATAATTTCCACCAATTTGTCCTAGTTCTGTCCTTTAAGAGGAAACAGACTAGGTTATTTTTCTTCAGTCTATCCTTACAAATCCTCACCATTTTCTGGCTCTGCCAGTTACTGGATTTGTGAGCTTGGGAAAGTAAAAAGCTTTCAGAGCATAAACTTCCTTATATGGAAAATGAGAGAATAGGACTGAATGGTCCCTTCCAGCTCTACCAGTAGGCACTTCTCTGATTTTTGGTTGTTTTCCTCAGTATAGGCTCTAACTTACCATGTACCTACTAAAAAGTGCCAAGCAGAATGGGAATAGAACAAGTGAATATTATCCCAGTCAAGAGAGTTGCTTAGTGAGACTGCACGTATTTTTGACATGTCATGTAGGCTAGTTATGATGGCCAGGGGTTAGTTTATCTAGAAAAGAAATTTATGATTCTTGAATTCAAGGTCTGGTTCGGCATTTGTATTTGAGGCCAAACCAGAAGTCAGAGAACAGCCAGTGAAAATTTGTGGAGTTAGGAGATGGAGCTTCTTGTGCAAGGAACAGCAAGGTGGCCGGTGTCACTGGATTTCAGAATAGGTGGGGTGAATAAGGTATAAGAAGACTACAAAGTTAGAAGGGAGCCAGATTATGTACCTTCAAGGCTTTATCCTGGGTACTCTTTTCTACTCTCTTTACTCTTCTGGTGACCTTATAAACTCTCATGAGTTTATCTTCTCTGTGATAGTGACTATCACATCTACATATACAGCCCTAGTCTCTCACTTGCTTCAATCCTACATCACTAATTGTTCAATGCACCTTTCAAACTGAATATCCTACAGGCATCTCATACTTATGACTAAACTTCTTACCTTGGTCTCCAAGTTTTCCTATTTCTTTCCAGGATACTATTATCTTGTACCTTGCTATAAACCTTGACTCAACACTTTTACCGCAAGTATCCAATCAGTTGCCAGATTTCTACCTCTAAAATATAAATTACATAAGTAATCTTCTTTCTACTCACATAACCACCATCCTAGTTAAGGCTGACATCAGCTCTTGTCTGAATTTTTGCAATAATATTTTAACTCTTCTCCCTGCTAAAGTGTCTCCTACAGCACTTTTGTTCAGTCATTTCAGTCATGTCTGATTTTTCATGAGTCTATTTGGGGTTTTCTTGGTGAAATACTACAGTGGTTTGCCATTTCCTTCTCCAGCTCATTTTACTGATGACAAAAGGGAGGCAAACAGGGTTAAGTTACTTGTCCAGGTTCACATCACTAGTAAATGTCTAAAGTCAGATTTGAACTCAGGTAGAGGAGTTTTTCTGACTCCAGGCATAAGACACTATCCATTGTACTGAGCATTGGGTCCCACTATTATGTCACACATCTTGAAACTTCTAATAAGATCATAAAAGTTGTAATTTTTACATCCAGACATCTTTAGTCATCTTTGGCTATTATATTGAATGAGACAATGGAGCACTTTTATCACTTAAAAAAATGCATTTTAAAAATGTCCTTTTGTGCACATGGAAATTTGAATGCTGGCCTGGAGAAGGTGTGGGGGCAATTTGTCATTGAAATATATTTATATTGAGGAGCTGCTAAGTGGTACAGTGGATAGATAACACCTGCCCTGGAGTCAGGAGGACCTCAGTTTAAATCTGGCCTCAGGTACTTACTAGTTGTATAACCCTGGGCAAGTCACTTTACCCCAATTACCTCCAAATACATACATATATACAAACATGTGTATATACAAATATACACATATATGCACCTCTCTATCTATATCTATATCTATCTGTATATATATCTAGATATATAGTTATATGTGAACATGTCTGTGTGTGTGGGAAGAGGAATGCTTAGAATTGGAACCAATTTAATCATTTTAGTGATATTTTAGGGAGTATTCTCCCTTGATCAATGTTGATGAGTAAATGTTCTACAATTTATGGTCTTACAAAATTGTCTGGGAACACTGAGGGATTTTACTTTCTTAGGATCAGGCAGTCTAAATGTGCCAGAGACAGTATTTAAATCCAAGTCTTCTTGACATTATGTTATACTTCCTCTCTCATTAGATATATGAATAATCAGAATTCTAGTAGAGATTAGAAACAATCTTGAAATTGGTGGCATAACTTAAAAATTCCAAGGATGCTTTAGTGTGAATTCTCAGTAGTAGACTATTAAAATAGCCATGGTAGATGGCAAAATTCCCTAGGCTCTGAGATAAGGTAATATAGATCTTAGAGAATTCAAGTTATGGTCAATTAATAAATTAAACAAACCCACAATTTTATTGGTGAAGGTAATCCTACCATCAATACAGACCACAATCTCTAACATTTCAGTAAGTCATATTTTAAAAAATTCTAATTATCATAAATTTGACAAACATGAACACTTTCTGATAGACAGAAGAACAGAAAGAGGATTGCATATGAAACTTTCCTCTCCTTCATGTATAACTTGCTGTTGTTTTGGTATATTTTGAATTTAATGTGTTAGTTCTAACACTGTCATGTGTTTTTTTCTGAAATTTTTTCTATTCTATTCTGTTTATTTGTAATTATTGATCAAATATGTTTTAAATTTGTCTTCCTTTTTAAAGCATTACTATCACTATCCCCACATCCCTAACACTTACTGCTCAAAAAATAAAATAAAAGCACTTTCATGTAATAAATAAACTTAGTCATTTTAAAAAATCCACAGGTTGTATCTGAAAATATAAGTCATTTTGTTACTCTGGTCCATGAGCTATCTCCAAGAGATGTAGGGATGTAAAAATTGTTATCAGTCTCTGGAGTTGTGACTGGTCATTTTGTTGATCATTGTATCTTTCATAGTTGCTTTTCTTTACAATGTTAGAGTGATTGCATAAATTATTATCTTAAAACTGCTTACCTTACTCTTTAACAATTCACAAAGTTCTCCCAAGTTTTTCTGAATTTCTTTCTTTCATTGTGTTTTACAAAACAATATTCTATTATATCCCACATACCAGTCATTCTCCATGTAATAAGAACAAGATTTATTTTACATTGTATGAAATAATTTCCCTTCCAGGAGGTAAGGCAGTAGTCCTCAAAATCTAGTTGGTCCAGAGCACTAGGGATCTAAAAAAGCTGAAACCTCGTGAAAATTGATGTTCTTGTAATCTGGCAGAATTTCCACTTTCAAAAGAGACATCTTTCTGACCCAGCCTTATAAGCCTGCTGAATACAGAGATAGACAGGAACAGCATCTTTTTTTTTCCTTTTTAATAATTATATGCTTTTAATTCTTTGTTTTAACAATAGTAATGTTATTGAATTTTATTATCTATTCAGTTTTTTCCAGTCCTAAGCCTGAATTATTGGACTGGCCTGTGTTAGGTTTGGTATAGAATAGTTGATATTAATGAGAAATATTCATTTGCGATTATTTTCCAATTATGTGGCTGAAGTAGGAGGAAGGATGATTTAGGGGTAAAAGAAGCCTCAGGTGATTAGGGTAGTCAGATATAATGCTCTGATATCCTGTTACATTTTAATTGTATAGGGGTAACCCTCTAAGTGGGGGCTCTCAGTCACCCTGTAGAATTAGTCTCATGGATACCTCATGGAGTTTGACAGGGATAAGAAACATTTTGTAAGTTTTAACAAATCTAGCTTGCCAGTATAAATAAAATGAAAACAAATTGTTTCTTCAATACTGACTAGATGCAGAGAGATATGAATGGCCTTTTGATTTTTAAAGATTGTACCTTAAAAACAGAAGGACAGCCAATGCTGAAGGGGGCAAAGACTACTAGGCTGCATGTGGTAAACATTGCCTCTCCAATGACTTTCAGATAATGTATTATATCCTGCTGAGATTAGAGCTATTAGGAAGACAAAGGGAGTGGGAGCAGAGGTGAGAACAGGGAACCAGCACAGTTGATAAGAAAGCCTGAGGCTTATTTTATTACTACCCCCTGGAATGTGATTTCCTCCACAGAGTGGTTAGAAGACAGATAAGGAATTAGTGCAGGTAAACTCTAAGGAATTGGAGAGTTGAAGTAGAAGTTTAAACAGAAAGCTCATAAATCAGGGCCACCATACTAGTTCAGGCCCTCATCCAATTGGTGCCTCTATTCCAACAGCCTCTTTATTGTACTCCCTGATCTCTGATATTCATTAAGCACAGATCTGACCATATCACTTTCCTACTCAGGCAAGTCCAGCATCTTCCCATTGCTCTTAAAATAATGATATATATTTTAAAACCCTCCTCTGTTTAGTTTTTAAAGCCATTTACAATCTTATTCCAATCTATCTTTCTAATCTTATTGGATAGTTGATATATTCTGCCATCTACCCACATTAGCTTTCTCTCTCTTCCTTACACAGAGCAATGTACTCCCCATCCCTGTGCTTATGTAATGGCTGTCCCATGCCTAAAATGTGGTCCCTCTTCACCTCTATTTCAAAGAATCCTCCTTCAACTTCATGACTTTTATTCTACCACTGAATTTAGATAACTCTGGAAGAGAGATGGCTGATGACTTTGTGCAACTCCGTCTCATTTAAATCCAAAACACTTTACACACATCAATTCAGTTGATTCTCATCACAAGCTTGTGAAGTATATGCTATTTTATCCATTTTTTCAAATGAGGAAACTGAGGCACAGAGAAATTTAGGGACTTCTCCAGGGTCACACAGCTAGCAAGCATCTGAGGCAGAATTAAAGTTCAAATCTTTCTTCTTTCAACTTCTCCAGTCTATCACCTACCTGTTGTTGTGTTGAATTGTTATCCTTCACTGTATTTCTTTGCTACCAAGAAATATTTTGTATCTTTTGGGGGGAAATATAGATCATTGGGAAATAACAGTGTTATTTTTTAAAGTGTCAATAAAACATACAAAATCTACTAGTTGTATCTGGAATGGGAACTTGATTGGGAACTTCTTAGGTTTCTTCCATCTCTTATTTCTATGAATTGCTTCAAAAAATTCAAAGGCCTTCTTCTGGTTCTTACGCTAACTTCATGGTACAAACATACTACTTTTTTGCTAATATGTCATCAAGAATGCCCTTTAGGTCACTATTTTTATACAAACCACCATGAAGAATTAATTCACCTGCCTGGTAGGTTTTAAGTAACTGATTCTTCTGAAACATGGAGTTTTACATTCTATCAGCCAATTTTCCTCACCAGGAAAATATTCTTATTCAAGATAAAAATTTTCATGGGGATTATCAGTTGAAATCTTTGATAATGCTGGATGATTTTCTACATGCAATGTTGAAAAAATCTTTCTCCTAACCAAATGTGTATCTAATTCTTTTTTCCATCTCCAGCATCTCTAGAATATCTAACTATCTCTTGTCTCTCTCTGTCACTCTTCCTCTACTCTCTTTCTCTACCTTTCAATAAATTTTTCTCTTTATACCCCCCACCCCCCCACACACATATACACACACATAACTTGATAGATTGACCATCATGCTTCGTGTCCAGCCTGGACAAATCATAATTTGAGTCAACTTTTTCTTTATGTGTAAATACTTACACCAATCTTAGTTACATAACTGCAGCTTTCTTTGAGGAGATTTTGTAATGTTTGAGGATTTAATGATGGCATCTGCAAATCAGACTATTTGGAGAATATAACCATCTATATGGAATCTTTTTGTTTATACCCTTTGTAGTATGCCCTCCATGATATAACTGACCTTCATGAATAAACATATTCTTTTTTTTTTTACATTTTGTTTGAGATCACTTCTTAGTAGACCATTTTATTATATTTTATTGATATTTTCTATTTATTACTTCACCATAGTTTTCTCAAGCATCCCTTCCTCTCTCTCTCCCTGAAAGTTATTCCACATGACAAATTTTATTTTTTAAAGAAGAAATAAAAAGCACAATCGATAGATACATTGAAAAAGTAAAAAAAAAAATGTGTGCAATGTGTTAATATTTATGGAATTCTCCACCTCAAAGAAGGAGGAGGCTGGAGGTATGTTCTTAGAACTCTTCATTTGAATCAAGCCTGATTTTTATAATTTTGTTATACAGTATTTACTTTTAATTTTTTGTTGTATAGCTGTTCCTTCCATTTACTTTGTGGTAGTTACTGTGTATATTGTTTTGTTTTGGCTCTTTTGGCTCTGCTTTCTTTACTCTGCGTAATTTCCTAGATATCTTTCCCTGCTTCTTTATATTCATCACATTCATCCTTTTTTACAGTACAGTAATTTTCCATTATATTCATATACCACACTTTGTTTAGCTATTGCTCAACTGATGCACATCTACTTTATTTTCAATTCTTTGCTACCACAAAAAATGCTGTTATTAATATTTTAGAGTAAATGGAGACTTTCTTGCTTGGGACATAAAATCAGTAATAGAGTCTCTGTTTAAAAAGAATATGGGCATTTTAGTTACTTTATTTACATATTTTCAAATTGCTTTCCAAAATAGTTGCACCATTTCATAGCCCAACTAACAATGAGTTAAAATCTTTCTACAACCTTTTCAACATTGACTGTTTCCATTTTTTTTGGTCATTTTCTTTTGCTAATTTGCAGAATGTGAGCTGAAACTGCAGAGTTATTTAGATTTGCAAATGTTTTATCATTAGTGATTGTTGTTGTTCAGTCATTTTTAGTCATGTCTGACTCTTTGCCACCCCATTTGAAGTTTTCTTAGCAAAGGTATTAAAGTGGTTTGCCATTTCCTTCTACAGCTCATTTTACAGATGAGGAAAATAAGGCAAACAGGGTTGAGTGACTTCCTCAGGGTCATTTAGTTAGTTAATATGGGAAACCAGAGTTGAAATCACAAAGATGAATCTTCCTGACTCTAGGCCTGTTAGTCTATCCACTGTACCACTTAGGTACCCCATAGTTAGTGATAAGGATCATGTTTTTGTTTTTGTTTTTGTTTTTCCTATGTGATTGTGAATACTTTGCCATTCTTCTTTTGAGAGCAGTTTATTCATATCCTTTTTTGGGGAAAGAAAAATAGTAGATCACTGAACAAAATCATCTATACACTTTCAAGAGATATAGAATCATGTATATTTTAACATATAAATGGGATACATCTTTTAAAAAAACTTCAGGTTTTCATTTTACTGCACTAAATGCATTTTAAAGATCATTAAGTTATGAACAAAGTAGGATCTCCTTATATCTTTTAATAGTTTGCATGACTAATATAGTGTGTGATATAGAAAATATGTGAAGCCTCCTTATTCCCTCCTCAAGTTTTCATGAATGACAAAATTAGTGACCCATATAGCTTCATTCTCATATTTTTATATACTTAGAATTGTCTTTGTAGTGCCAAGAAATGATGACTCATATTACCTAATTGTATCAACTACTTTATCTCTCTCTAGAATCTATGAACCATGCTAGATTAGAGGGAGCTGGTGACAGTAAACAAAGCACTAAGAATGGAGTCATAAAAACTTGAGCTCTAATCCAGACTCAGACACTTACTAGTTGTGTGACCTTGGTCAAGTCATTTAACCATTGTTTGCTCAGTTTCCTCAAGTGTAAAATGGGGATAATATTAATACCTACTTTGCAGAGTTATTATCAGGATCAAATGAGATAATATTTTTAAATGCTTTAACACATTGCCTGACACATAGTTAGGCACTATTTAAATGCTTATTTCCTTTCCTTTGCTATTCTTCCCTTGGCTCCCCTCCATCCTTCCAATTAGTTACACTTCTATATTTCTTCTTATTTAATGTATAGTACAAAAATCAATATTGATATGGCTCATTTTCTGCAAGAGTAAACTTGCTGATCAATGGAGAAAAATGTGTGTGTGTGTGTGTGAGTGTGTGTGTGTGTGTATGGATGTATATATTCCAACAGCTAAGATAATATTTATAGATCTAAAAATCTCTGTTATTCTTAGTGCCCCCATTTATACAATTTCTTTATCTTCACTTCAGAAGCTGAAAGAAACCACACAATTCAGTTAATTAAGAAGGGAGAGAGGAAGGAAAAAAGTAAAGAAGGAAGGAATGAAGGAAAGAAAGAAGAAAGAAATGAGGGAAAAGAAGAAAAAATTCTTGATACTTTCATTTTCATTTGTACATTTACTATTAGAAATTTCCTAAGAAATAAATCTAAATAAAATATTTTAAAACTTAACTGTCTTTTAGAATTATTTTTAAACAAATGCTATGAAGAAATTGAAAAAAAATATTCTGAACTCTCATTATTTCTTGTCAATTTTGATGAGTAATTTGTTTGTATTGTTGGAGCATATACAATATGTGATACTATGGTGTGACCAAATTGCTACAGTTATTATTCTGAAATAAGAAAAAAAGAGGCAATTTATGATTTTAAATGTACATTCAGAAGGATTCTAGACTTGTGGACAAGCTCCTGAGTTGCAATCTGTTCTTCATTATGTAAGATTTTAAAAGCTGCTTAGACTAGAGGTTAGCTTTGATTGGTTGGCATACTGTCATTCAAAGTTCCATATTAGCCACAAAACTCTACCAGAAGTGCCATTCAACAGTTTGGAATTTTATATTCTCAAGACATTAAAAAACTCACATACCAACTTGGCCCAGACAATAAAGAATTCTTATTTATGTTATAATGGCAAAGAGGTTATTCTAGGATATGTGGTTTCCATAAAGTAATCATAGTCTCATAATATTGTAGTTCAGAAGAGGCACTCTGTTCCTCTAAAATGGATTGCTTATGTAGTGAAAAGAACAGTGCAAACATTCTTCATATATATCTCCATTCTTCTTAATGCCTTGTATTTACTCTGTATATATTTCACCTCTACTCACAGCTTTACATGTTGTATTCCAACTAGAAGGAAAGTTGTTTGAGGACAGGGACTATTGCATTTTCTCTGCTGTGTACCCAGTATAGTGATATAATAATGATGATGATGATGATGATGATGATGATGATGGTATAATGGTATAATGTTATAATGATAGGTACATAGCATATGCTTAGGAAATACATATTGATTAAATGCATGATTAAAAGAATACTTTTCCCTATTACTAACAGACATTTTTTTTCTGCTTTAAGTATGATTGAATCTTAAGTTATTTCAAATCCATCAACAGAGGAAAAATTCTGATCCACATTTCCACTAGAAGTTAGTATAGGTTTCATGTTTATTTCTGTCTTTGGCTATCTCCACATATTACAAAAAGTGAGGAATTGAAGGGCATGTACAAGTAATTGGATCAGATTTACCAACTGGTGATAATTAAACATAAATCTTACAATAATTATTTAATCCCTACTATGTACTTGTCACTGTACTAAGCCCACTTGGGGACACCAAGAGAAATATAATTTATACCATTGAAAACTTTAGGATTTAGGTAGGAAGATTAGACTAAACAATGAAATAATTGTCATCAATATTTCACAAGAAGCCAATTTGAAAAAAAAAATTCTCTATCCAGTCAATTGTCTCAATTTTTAAAATTTTCTTACCTTCCCAATTTTTTTCATTTCTTTTTGGAGTACTACCATCATCTCAGTCAGTCAGGCTCTCAAGCTCCATTTAATTCTAAACTCATCTCTTAGCTTTCATGCCATTTATCCAATATGTTGTCAAATCTGATTGTTTTTATTTTCACAATATCTTTCATATATGTCCCCTTCTCACCATTCATGCAGCTGTCACCCTGGTACAAGCCCTTATAACTTCTTTCCTGGACCATGGCAATGGCCTTCTAATTTGTCTTCCTCCTTCAAATCTCTCCCCATTCTATTCCTGCTCTATTCAATTAGCAAAGCGACTTTCAATGTTATCTGATCTTAATTTCCACCACCTCCCCACATATTCAGTATGCAACAGTAGCTCCTTATTACCCTCAGAATCAACTACAAAAGTCCATATTTAGCATTTTAAGGTTTTTCATAACTTAGCTACTCCTCTTTTTCCATTCTTCTTAAACTTTCTTCCCCTCCATGAATTCTATGATTCAGCTACATGACTCTACTTGCTTTTCCTCAAAAGTTAAACTCCTTCTCCTGACTCTCTGTATTTGCACTTGCTATCTCATAGGCCTGGAATGTTCTCCCTCTGCAGCTCTGCTTCCTAGATGCCCCAGCTTTGCTAAATTTCCATGAAGACTCAGTTCAGTCTCACCTTTTGCTGGTGACCTTTCTCATAATTCTATGCTGCTAGTCCCTTCCCACTGAGATTACTTCACACACACACACACACACACACACACACTTACATGTATAAACATATATATATATGTCTTTTATATACATAGTTTTTTGCATGCTGTCTCTCCTATTATACTGTGAACTCCTTGAGACCATGTTTCTTGTCTTTTTCTATCTCCAGTACTTACCAGTACTTAATGAATATTAGTACTGAATAAATGTTTGTTGACTGACTGATGACAAGTATGTTAGACAAAGATACTATAATTGAATGAAAAAATATGTTAATTCATTGAAGGACTCAAAGAATTACATATATTGAATCATCTCCATCAACTTAACTCAAATTTAAATTCTAACCAATCAAATAGACAATTACTTTGAACTTCCTCCCATATATTAGGCATTGCGCTAGGTTCTGCGGAATGCAAGTACGAAAAATCAAGCATTCTACTCAAAAGCAGTTTCCATTCCATTGAGGGAGACAATAAATACATACAAAATATATGTGTAGGTATAGGTTTAGTTATAGGGGTGTGTGTGTTTATATGTGTGCATGTATGTGTGTGTATATATGCATACACACATTTACATATATATACATATATATACACACACAGTAAGTATAAAATTAGTAAATTCAAATGCAAAAAAAAAGCATGTCTCTGGGCATTTTTCTCTAGCTGTCCTCCATGCCTGGAATGCTCTCCCTTCTCTTCTTCCAATATTGACCTCCATTAAACATGACTTCCATTAAGTCCCAATAAAAATCCTACTTTCTATAGGAAGGCTTCTTCAGCCTCTCTTAATTCTAGTAGTTTCCCTCTTTTAATTATTTTCTGTTTATCCTGTATATAGTTTGCTTTGTATGCATTTGTTTGCACGTTGTCTCCCTAATTAGATTGTAAGCTCCTTGAAAGCAGGAACTATCATATGTCTCTTTTTGTATCCCTGGTACTTAGCACAGTGCCTCATACATAATAGATGTTTAATAAATGTTGATCAATTGATTGATTGATATAAGAGGGTTTAGAGGGGAAGATATCAGCAATTTACATAATCAGGAAAGGCTTTTTATGTAAGATGACACTTGAGCTAAGTCATAAAGGAAGACACCATGAGATGGAGGAATCAGGAGTGCATTTCAGGCATGAGATCAGTAGTAAGACACAGAGATTGTAAAAAGAATATTGCATGTAAGAAACAGAAAGGAGGCCAGTTTGACTGAATTACAGAGTGTGGAAAGGAGATAGGGAAAGATAGTTTGAGTCCAGATGGCATAGGGCTTTAAAAGCTAATGGAGAAGTTATATATTGTCTTGGAGGCAATAGGAAGCAACTAGTATTGATTGAGTAGGAAAGTATCATGGTTAATTCTGTGCACAAGGAAATTTTCTTTGGCAGTGGTGTGTAGGATTGAGTAGGTAGAACTTATGGCAAGAATGCATCAGAAGTCTGTTGCAATAATCAGGTGAGAGGAGATAAGGACCTGAAATAAGGTGATAGATGTATGAATGGATATATGGAATTGGATGTGAGAGATGTTGTGAAGGTAGAATCAGCAAGATTTGGCAAATAATTTCCTATGTCAGTGATGTAGAATGAGGAGTTGAGGATAGTACATAATGGATGCTATTTGGACATGTTGACTTTAAGATGTTTCTGGTACAGTGGGTTTGAATGTCCAATATGCAATCGGAGACATGGTAGTGAAGTTTAGGGGAAAGAGGCTGCAGATATTTATAGATTAGATGGATAGATAGATAGATAGATAGATAGATAGATAGATAGATAGATATAGATAGATGTATAGATACAGATATTTATATTTATATAGACAGATATAGATAGATATAAACAAATATTTATATATGTATAATGTATGTATACATGCATATGTGTGTATGTATTCATGCACACACATCTATGCACATATATCTGTCTATTGATCTATGGGGATAGAGGTATGAATATAGAAGATTGATGTTGTTTGTCTTCATTTTCAAAGAAGCCCAATTACATCATGGGTTAATATCTTGACTTCCGTGTGAATTGGATTTAAGTGAGGCAGGATTGTACAAAGTAATCAGCCTCACTCACTGTTCCAGAGTCATCAAAGTCCAGTAGCGGGACAAAAGTAAGGATGACTGGCAATGACCAGGGATGCAGTGAATTACCTTGGCATTTTTGATGTATGACAAGCTCTAAGTGCCCCATGGTGCCTGCTGCAGCTGCCCTCACAGCCATTGAAATAAATTATTCTCATCTACTCATTCAGCCAGAGGAGGTCTTCACATACTTAGGGTAGACATCCCCCTAACTCACCAAAATATTTAAGGTCTATCAGTTACCCACAACCTGGTTAAGCCCATATGCTGAAACAGTTTCACCAGGGTGTGACCTCTGTACATGCTGCAGCTTCTTGAAACTACCAGTGAGAGTCAAGTGACAGGTGAACATCAAAAATGGATGAGTAACCTTGAAAAAGGATTAGCAAGCCCTCAAACTCAAGGTGCTAGTCCTCCCTCAACATCACAAATTCTATAGAGTTGAATATGTCTATAGATGAATACAGAGAGGTGTGGATTTTAATATTTGTATTGTCCTTTGAGTGATCTGCAATTGAAACTTTGTTCATATCATAGATTTCCCTGATTTGCAGCCATTTAACATAACTGGAAAAAATGCTATTAGAAGAAATTCTTCTGGGTAGTTGAACAACTTGGGCTCCTTCAAAGTATTATGCAAAGCAATTCTATCTGATCACCTCCTATTCATTTCTAGGCCAAGGTAATTGTCCTCTGATATCTATCTAAAATATAAGTACTGGTCCACTAATTTATTGAATTGCCCTTATATCTATGCAATAATCTGGGTACCATGCATCCTTCATTCACTATTTTTACCATGTGGATTCTGTCCTTTCTGAGTGATCATGTTATAAAGAAGCTACCCTACCCATGTGGTCAATACAAAGTCATCCACAAACAGGAGCATCTTAAGAACTTTAGCCTACTTCAATTAGCTCTTTATGCCAAGCATTCTTCATGATAAGGAAACATCAGTGGTACATAAAATTCAAAATTTAAGTTTTGTACTTCATTTAATGTTAATACTCAATGAATCATTGCACAAATTATCTCACTTGTCACATCTGTCATAGAATTTTATATGAGCTTAATCTCTTCATGGGATACATTTTGTTGGAAGATAGACTATAAGGCTGAATTTTATACTAATGAAATTGTGTGTGTATATGTAATCAACAAGCAATAACACAGCAGACATCTTTTCCCTATGCCTCTCAGTCAACTGTGTAACCATGAAGGTGTGGTGTCTGGAACAAATATGGTCTTTAAATATATGGACTTTGAAGGGCCTTTCAATCCCAAAATTTCATCAGATTTCTGTGATTCATGATTTCTCCAAAAAGATTTTATAAAGATGAGAAAGTAAGTCTATTACTAATAGCTGTTGGTGTTCTCCTGTTTTGGGATAGTAATATTATCTATGATATTTTTATAACCTACAACACAACCAAACACCAAGTGAATAAAGAATGTCCAGACTAAATATGTATTTGAAAGAATGTCAATCTGCTCTACTAGTACATGTATCTTGAATGAAATTGGAGGAAAAGAGCAGGACTATGCAGTTCATCCAGTGACCCCAAGTTTTTCCCTGAAACACACACACAAAACCAAAAAATCCAATCATTTAAAAACCAATATCCTTTTGACAATGATATATGGATATCAATCATGTGATACTATTGTTTCTGAAAAAATAAAATTTTTATGTCACCCAAGGAACAAATGTTGCTAGCTTTTAATCTAGTCTCACTTTTTTTTATGTAGATTGAAGTTCATTTCCTCTTATTTAGACTTTTGTTTTAAAGCATGCAAAAGGTTTTCCTACACAGCTTAATGTACCATTAGATTTTGTATGACTTTGAAGTGTACAGTACCTCTAAATTCATTGATATTTCATTAGTGAGAATTGTTTTATTTATTAAAAGTAATTTCCAAAAGTAGTTTGATCCATCTGTTCATTTTTATAGATTGAAAAAACAAACTAGACAATTCTCTACATTTTAAAATTTATTTTGGTTACTTCCTTTTCTTGTTTCTATTGGTACTGTGTATATATTTTGGCTTGATGGCACTAAAAGACTGGTGCAACTTTGTTATTTATTTTTATTATTCTACATTTCAGAAGTTACGATTTTACTTATAAGCACCTTTCTTTTAACATAGTATTCATCATTACAAGCACAAACTGAGATTAGTAGTGGTATAGGTTTCACTTATATACCCCACCAAATGTTTTAGAATTAGTTCAGACAATTGATTTGTCACTCAATGTTTGATTCAATTATGTCATTGAATTTTCTAAAATAAACAGCATTTTGGAAACAGTGACTAGAGTGATGGACTGGAAATTAGGAAGACCTAATTTTAAATTCTGCTTCAGATGCTTACTTGCTATGAGACCATGGGCAAATCACTTAACCTCTGTTGGTCTTAAAATAGGGCTAATAATAGAAACTATTTCCCAAAATTGTTGTGAGGATAAATAGAGATAGCACAAAATCACCTTTCAAACCTTAAAACATTATACAAATGTTAGTGATTATGATGTCAAATAATTATCTGAAGATAAGTCAATGGCCTGTAATTTTGTCATTATGACCATAGGAGATTGAAGGGAGAAGGACTTTATCTTGAAAATGACTATTTTCATGGTGTCATAAGGACATGGCTATGTTTGTAATCTTATAAGAATTGAAAAGACCTTAGCTTTCTGAGTTAAAATACATGAATTCCATGTAAAATAGTTCCCTCCCAAAGTAAAAGATATTTGATTTGTATAGCTTTAAAGTTTTAACACGAGTCTATCCCTATGAGACCACAGACCATTTACCATCACTAGATTGATTTCTTTCTGTGTTAAGGGCTTGATAATACTTTTCACCACAGTTCATTTTAAGTAGAATGACACTTCAAATATATATTAACTAAAGAGTCTTTGGAGGCTACATTAAGGAGATGAAACTGAGTGGCAGGGGGATAGTCACATTTAATAAGACACAAATCTTGATAAGGTAGGTACAAATAAAACCAAGTCTCATGACCAACACAAAATACAAACTTATTTTCTTCATGCTTTAGCAATTTGAAGGTTCTTTTCTTGAGATTAGTGAGTCATTTATTTATGTCAAAAGTCCTTATTTCCTAGCATTTTTTCCATTTTTCTAAGGCTTTATTTTCCTCCAAGTTATTTGATAACATTTATAAATTTTGATCATATTTTCCCCAGAATAATTAGCATTATCATCTATCTATCTATGTATCTGCTTTTTTGATGTAGATAGTGGCTCAGACAGCAAAACATATCAACAAATACAAATTCAACAAATGTGTATTAATTATATACTATTTTTCATGTAATATGACTTTTTTTATTAATTAATTTTGATTTATCAATACTCACTTTCATATGCTTTTGAGTTTAAAATTTTTCTCTGGCTTCCTCCCCACACCCTCCCCAAGATGGCGCACAATATGATATAGGCTATACGTGTACATTCATGTTAAACATATTTTCACATTAGTGGTGTTGTAAGTAGAAATTAAAACCAATAGGAAGAACCATCAGAAAGAGGAAACAAAACTCAACAGAAGAGAAAAAAATAACAATTCAGTTTCCATAGTTCTTCTTTGGGTATGGATAGCATTTTCCATCACAAGGCCTCTGGAGATGTCTTAGATCCTTGTATTGCCAGGAAGGGATAAGTTTATCAATATTAGTCATCACACAATGTGGCTGTTATTGTGTACAACGTTCTCTTGGTTCTGCTCACTTCACTCAGCATCAGACCATATAAGTCTTTCCAGGTTTTTCTGATGTCAGCCTGTTCATCATTTCTTTTAGCACAATACTATTCCATCACATTCATATACCACAACTTGCTCAGTTATTCCCCAATTGATAGGCATCCTCTCAATTTCCAATTCTTTGCCACCACAAAAAGAGCTGCCATGAATATTTTTGTACCTGTAGGTCCTTTTCCCATTTGTGTGATCTCTTTGGGATATAGCCCTAGAAGTGCTATTGCTGGGTCAAAGGGTATGCACATTTTTATAGCCCTTTGGGCATGGTTCCAAATTGCTCTCCAAAATGGTTGGATCATTTCACAACTCCACCAACTATGCATTAGTGTTCCAATTTTCCCACATCTTCTACAACATTTACATTTTCCTGTTTTGTCATGTTGGCCATTCTGATGGGTGTGATGTGGTACCTCAGAGTTGTTTTCATTTGCATTCCTTTAATCAATAGTGATTTAGAGCATTTTTTCATATGACTATAGATGGCTTTAATTTCTTCATCTGAGAACTGTCTGTTCATATCCTTTGACCACTTATCAATTGGGGAATGGCTTGTATTCTTATCAATTTGACTTAATTCTCTATATATTTTAGAAATGAGGCCCTTATCAGAGAGACTGGTTGTAAAAATTCTTTCCCACTTTTCTCCTTTCCTTCTAATCTTAGTTTCATTGGCTTTGTTTGTGCAAAAACTTTTCAATTTAATGTAATCAAAATTATCCATTTGGCTTTTTGTAATGTTCTCTATCTCCTGTTTGGTCATGAATTCTTCTGTTCTCCATAGATCTGACAGGTAAACTATTCCTTGCTCTCTCAGTTTGCTTATAGTATCAGCCTTTATATCTAAATCATGTACCCGTTTTGACTATATTTTGTTATATGGTGTGAGATTTTAGTCCATGCCTAGTTTCTGCCATACTCTTTTCCAGTTTTCCCAGCAGTTTTTTTCAAAGAGTGGGTTCTTATCCCAGAAGCTGTGGTCTTTGGGTTTATCAAATGGTATATTACTATAGTCATTGACTACTGTCTTGCATACTTAACCTATTTCACTGATCTACCACTCTATTTCTTAGCCAGTACCAATCAGTTTTGATGACTGCTGCTTTATAATATAATTTAAGATCCAGAATGGCTAGGCCACCTTCCCCTGCATTTCTTTTCATTAGTTCTCTTGATATTCTGGACCTTTTGTTCTTCTAAATGAATCTTGTTATTATTTTTTCTAACTCTATAAAATAATTTTTTGGTAGTTTGATTGGTATGGCACTGAGTAAGTAAATTAGCTTAGGTAGAATTGTCATTTTATTATATTAGCTCAGCCTACCCATGAGCAACTGATGTTGTTCCAATTATTTAGATCTGATTTTATTTGCATGAAAAGTGTTTTGTAATTCTGCTCATAGAATTCCTGGGTTTGTTTAGGGAGGTAGACTCCTAAATATTTTACAATGTGCAGTAAGTTTAAATAGAATTTCTCTTTCTATCTCTTCCTGTTGGGCTTTGTTGGTAATATATACAAATGCCGATGATTTATGTGGGTTTATTTTATAGCATGAAACTTTGCTAAAGTTGTTTATTATTTCAAGTAGTTTTTTACTTGATTCTCTGGGATTCTCTAAGTATAACATCATGTCATTTGCAAAGAGCGATAGCTTTGTTTCTTCTTTGCCTATTCTAACGCCTTCAATGTCTTTTTCTTCTCTTATTGCTAAAGCTAACATTTCCAGTACAATGTTGAATAACAGTGGAGATAATGGACATCCTTGTTTCACCCCCGATCTTATTGGAAATGCTTCTAGCTTGTCCCCATTACATAGTATGTTTGCTGAAGGTTTTAGATAGATGCTATTTATTATTTTAAGGAAGACTCCATTTATACCTGTGCTGTCTAGTGTTTTTAATAGGAATGGGTGTTGTATTTTGTCAAAAGCTTTTTCTGCATCTACTGAGATGATCATGTGGTTTCTGTTAGTTTTGCTGTTGATATGATGGATTATGCTGATAGTTTTCTTTATATTGAACCAGTCCTGCATTCCTGGTATAAATCCTACCTGGTCATAGTGTATTATTCGTGTGATAAGTTGCTGTAATCTATTTGATAATATTTTGTTTAAAATTTTTGCATCTATATTCATTAGAGAAATTGGTCTCTAATTTTCTATCTCTGTTTTGACTCTTCCTGGTTTAGATATCAGCACCATATTTGTATCATAAAAAGAATTTCGTAAAATTCCTTCTTTACCTATTTTACCAAATAGTTTATATAGTATTGGAATTAATTGTTCTTTAAATGTTTGATAGAATTCGCATGTAAATCAATCTGGCCCTGGAGATGTTTTCCTAGGGAGTTCATCAATGACTTGTTCAATTTCTTTTTCTGAGATGGTGTTATTTAAGTATTTTACTTCCTCTTCTGTTAATATGGACAATTTATATTTTTGTAAATATATATCCATTTCACTAAGATTGTCAAATTTGTTGGCATATAGTTGGGCAAAATAATTCCTAATCATTGTTTTAATTTCCTCTTCCTTGATGGTAGTTTCACTCTTTTCATTCTTGATACTAGTAATTTGGTTTTTTCTTTCTTTTTTTAATTAGATTAACCAAAGGTTTATCTATTTTATTGGTTTTTTCATAAAACCAGCTCTTAGTTTTATTTATTGGTTCAATAGTTTTCTTAATTTCAATTTTATTAATTTTTCCTTTGGTTTTCAATATTTCTAATTTGGTGTTTAATGGAGGATGTTTAATTTCTTCTTTTTCTAGTTTTTTTTTTAGTTGTATTCCCAATTCATTGATCTCCTCTTTTTCTATTTTATTTATGTTAGCATTTAGAGATATAAAACTTCCCCTAAGAACTGCTTTTGCTGCATCCCATAAGTTTTGGTATGTTGTCTAATTATTGTCATTCTCTTGAATGAAATTACAAACAAATATTTCTATCATTTGTTCTTTGACCCAATCATTTTTTAGGATTAGATTATTTAGTTTCCAATTATTTTTAGTCTATCTTTCCATGGCCCTTTATTATGTATAATTTTTATTGCATCATGATCTGAAAAGGATGCATTTACTATTTCTGCCTTTCTGCATTGGATTGTGAGGTTTTTATGCCCTAGTGCATGGTGAATTTTTGTGTATGTGCCATGTACCACCAAGAAAAAAGTATATTCCTTTCTATCCCCATTCAGTTTTCTCCACAGGTCTATCATACCTAGCTTTTCTAATGTTCTATTCACCTCCTTAACTTCTTTCTTGTTTATTTTGTGGTTAGATTTATCTAGTTCAGAGAGGGGGAGGTTGAGGTCCCCCACTAGTATAGTTTTGCTGTCTAGTTCTTCCTGTAACTCCCTGAACTTCTCCTCTAAGAATCTGGATGCCATACCATTTGGTGCATATATGTTTAGTAATGCTATTACTTCATTGTTTATGGTGCCTTTTAAAAGGATGTAGTTTCCTTCCTTTTCTCTTTTGATAAGATTTATTTTTTGCTTTTGCTTTGTCTGAGATCAGGATTGCTACCCCTGCTTTTTTTACTTCAGCTGAAGCACAACATATTTTGCTCCAGCCTTTTACCTTTACCCTGTATATGTCATTCTTTTTCACATGTGTTTCCTGTAAACAACATATTGTAGGATTATGGTTTTTAATCCAATCTGCTATACACTTCCTTTTTATGGGAGAGTTTATCCCATTCACATTTACAGTTATGCTTACTATCTGTGTCCTTTTCTCCATCCTTTTATTCCCCCTATTTATGCTTTTCTTTCTCTTTTCTACTTCCTCCCCCCCACTAGTGTTTTGCTTTTGACCAGCACCTCCTTGGGTCCCACCTCCCTTCTATTATCCCTTTCCTTTTTCTTCCCCTTTACCCTTACTGCTTCTTCCCTCCCTTCTATCCCCCCTCCCTTTTCTTTCCCCTTTCCCCTCCTACTACCTATAGTGCAAGTTAGATTTCTATACCTGATTATGTTATTCCCTTCTTGAGCCAAATCTGATGAAAGTAAGGTTCAAACAATGCTCATCCCCCTCCCTTCTTTACCTCTGCTCTAATAGGTTTTTGTGTCTTTTCCTGCAATGTAATTTACCCTCCTCTGCCTCCTCCTTTCTCAGTACATTTTCTTAGCTCAGGCTAATCCATTTACTTGGATCCATTTAACCCACTTGATTAATTATTTTTTATATCATTACATCAAAGTCAACTTATATCCACCCCCTTTATGTATATCCTTTAACATGGAATAATAACAATACAGTTCTCAAGAGTTGCAAGTGTCATCTTCCCTTGTAGGGATATAAACATTTTTCCCTTATTAACAACATATTGTATCTTTCTGTCCCATTTACCTTCTTATGTCTCTCTTGAATCTTGTACTTGAAGATCAAATTTTTTGTTGAACTCTGGTCTTTTTATCAGGAACATTTGGAAGTCCTCTATTTCATTGAATATCCATCTCCTTCTCTGAAAAATCAAGCTCATTTTCACTGGGTAGTTAATCCTTGGCTGCATTCCAAGCTCCTTTGCCTTACAGAATATCATGTTCCATGCCCTATGGTTTTTTAACGTGGAGGCTGCAAGGTCCTGTGTAATCCTGACTGTGGTTCCATGATATTTAAATTGTTTCTTTCTGGCTGCTTGTAGTAATTTCTCTTTAATCTGGTAATTTTGGAATTTAGCTATTATATTCCTTGGCATTTTCAATTTGGGATCTCTTTTAGGTGGGGAGCAGTGGATTCTTTCTATAGTTATTTTACCTTCAGGTTCCAGGACTTCAGGGCAGTTTTCCTTTATTATTTCCTGAAAGATATTGTCCAGGCTCTTTTTTTATCATGACTTTCAGGTAGGCCTATAATTTTTAAATTGTCTCTCCTGGATTGATTTTCCAGGTCAGCTGTTCTACCCATGAGGTATTTTATGTTTTCATCTATTTTTTCATTTTTTTGTTTCTGTTTGACTGATTCTTGCTCTCTCATAGAGTCATTCGTTTCCATTTGTTCAATTCTAATTTTTAATATATTGTTTTTTTCTGTTGGATTTTGTACTTTCTTCTCCAATTGGTCAATTGTATTTTTAAGGGATTTATTTTCTTCATTGTACTTTTTTTTCTAATTGGCCAATTGTGTGTTTTAGGGACTTGTTTTCTTTAGTGTACTTTTTTTTTCCAATTGGCCAATTGTACTTTTAAAGGACTGCTCTACCTCTCTCATTTGACTTTTAAAATCCTTCTTGAATTCTTCTAAGAAGGCTTTTTGGGCTTCAGACCAGTTCATATTCCCTTTTGATATTGCAGATGTGGGTTTGAGGACAGTGTTGTCCTCTTCAGAATTTCTGTCTTGATCTTCACTCTTCTCATAATAAGAATCTATTGTATGTTTCTTTTTTACTCATGGTGTTTCTTTATTCCCTGGCCTTTAAAGAGATTAAGCTCTCCTGCTGGGGAGCAGAGGGCACTGACCTAGCGTCTTGTGTTGGGAGCTTAGGTCTTGGTCACTGGCTTTGTGTGCTGGGGCCTCTTATGTTGGCATTTGGAGGCTGTAGGGTTCTGGCAGCTTACCTGGTGTTGGGCTGGAATCAGCAAGTCTGGGACTTTCAGGTAAATCTAGGTTGCCTACTTTTCCTTTCCTTTAGCTTTGTTTAGCTCCTTTTAGATAAGTGCTGCCAGGTGTTTATCTGCCTGGGGCCCCTTGCAGTGCTGCCTCACTTATTTCTGTAGAAGGCACTGGGAAACTTCCTTGCTGAAGAGTGCTGATGGTTTTCTGAGCTGGTTTCCACCAGTTACCCCACCCTCACTGAGGCACTCGGAGGTGTAGCTGTTGGTGTTTGCCTGCTTGACCACCTGGGCTTTGGGATCTCCTCCTGGTTGGCAGTTGGAGGCTGTAAGGTTCTGACAGCTTACCTGGTGTTGGGCTGGAATCAACAAGGCTGGAATTTTCTGGCACCTCTAGGTTGCTTTCTTCATCTCCTTTCAGATGAATGCTGCCAGGTGCTTTGTAGTGCTGCTTCCCTTATTTTTGCTGAGGCACTGGGAGACTCATTTGCTGTAGAATGCTGAGGCACTAGAATCTCCTCCTGGCATGCTAAAGTGGGTCTTCTCATTAGCTGGCTGGGCGACTCCTGTTTTATACTGCTCCCCTTCTCTGAGGGTAAGAGGGGCCTTTCCCATTAATCCCTTTAGCTACCTGGGCTACCGCACTGCTGCACCCCATCTTTCCTCTGGTTCACCTGTTCCAGGGTTTTTTCTGGGGTGATATTTTCTTGGTTTTCAGAGGTTGATAGGGGAGGGTGAGAGCAACTACCTTTTAACTCTGCCATCTTGGCTCCTGGAAGCGGACTCATGATATGACTTTTTAAGCACATTTTTCTAAGTTTTTCTATTAGCTTGATGTCTTAGAAAAATGAAAAATAACATTCCAAGCTCTTCTTTCCTTAGGCACCCAGAATTCCTTATAAACATAAGAGAAACTTGAAAATTCTATGTCCTTCAAAACTTTGTCAAATGATGGTTTTATTCTTGATGACCAGAAACAATTAGCATTATTTTCTTCTTCTCCTCCTTGATTAGAGTAACTCAAGGTCCTTGTTTTCTTCAGAGTAAAAGTTACATTTCATATAATACCTATTGTTTTCTTTTTGTGAAAGTCATTTATATTGAAGAATTAAGAACAGTTGAGGCAGGAATCCCAGGCATTGAATGGAGGATCTCCTCTTCTTAAGAACCTGCATCAGGGTGTTAGCTATAGAATCATAAAGACTTTTCCACTTTGTAATAAATGTTACCAAAAAATCAAAAGGAATCATATCACTCATATTAAGTTCTCAGTGCTGGTTGATTTAGGTGGGTAAATATTCCTGAAAGGAGTGGCATTTGTTTAAATTGCTTCAAATGAAGAAAGAACTTTCCTTAATCATTCCCAAATTCCTGGATCACTGTCTGGGAATTTTTATAGTGCTTTTTTTCTTCATTACATGGTCCCTTCATGATCAGGGATCCATTTTAGATCACAATGTGTTCTAGTCCAACAAATACACATTTTAAGATTCAGGGATATGTTTTCATACCAGTATCCAATCAATTTATATTTACAGCAGAAATAAAGAATAAAATGTCTACTTGTTTGGTTAATATTTAAGGAATTTTCCATATGGTTGCATATTATACTTCTTAAGTAATTACTAGAGAAATTACCTAATTTAAATTTTTTTAAATAATTAGGATTTTTCCTAAATGACCAGAAATAAAATTATTTTTATTTCTGGATGCAAAGTGACTGCATTTATTAATTCAATAAAACCTAAACTGTTTTAATCCATGGCCCCTATAATTCTCTTAAAATCAAAGATTTTATATGTAGGCAAGTTAAAAAGTGAAATAAATATATTTGCCACCACACATTTTAATTTTTTCTTTGTATTTTTAATGACTCCTTGGAGTTTTCTTTTATCTTTAGCATACTTTGTATTTCTACTTTAAAATGATATATTTATATAAAAAATCAGCATTTTAATAAAAAATGAGAAATAAATATTAAGTAATTGGGAATCTATGCATATATACACACATATTACATTTAGATGTAAATACATATACACACATATAGGTGTACATCTAGATGAATATACATCTATTTATCTATAGTCTAGTTACATATGTATATATGTGTATGTGTGTATGTGTGTGTATTTTTATATATATATATATGCATGTCTAGATGAGTATACATGCATGTGTGTATGTATTATATATATATATAGTTTTCCTGAAATAATTTCAATGAATGAATTACTTGGGCTTTAATTTCATAGACTGACTAACTTTAAAGAACTCCAGATACAATCACACATAAAAATCATTTATGTGAAATACAAAGGAAATTATCCTTCAGTTTTTAAAGAAGTTTAATTAAAACCTTGAATCATAACATGAATATTATTATCTAAACAATCATCAAAATTCAGAACTTTTTATTTCATCGACATGTTTTTGCTTTAACAAAATTTACATGGTACTGTATCCCTGCCTTCTTGGATATGAAAGAGGAAATTGGAAAACAAACAAACAAACAAAAAACTTCTCCAGTCAGGTGGTTTGATCTTGTAGTAATCAAGTCACTGGTCCTTTAAGAATCTAAAATGAAACATAACTACTGGCCACCCTGTGGCCAAATTTGTACTACCACAGAATCCTTTTAATGTGCAAATTGTTTCACTCTTATTTGTAGCTGCTTGTCTATCTTCACCAGCTCTGCCCTATCTCTGACATTAACCTGCTCTTTTGTTTTGTGAGTCTGCTTACTCCCATCTGACATTATTGAATTTGTATTCAGCCCACAAACTGTGTTCCTTGACTCTTGGTTTCTCTCTCTTGCTTAGCAGGGAACATCCTTATATAAAATAATGATGAGAGTATTCCTTTTGCTTTTCATTTTTCCTACTTTTGCATTTTGCTCAAAGTGAAAAAAAATTCTTCATTGAAATAGCCTTGCTTATTTCATTCACTCTGCTATTAAACTTAGATTTTCTTGGCTGACATTATGTTAATGTTGATGAAGGTTCCTTTTATGAACACTTCATTTTATTGACTTTATTATTTTTGTCCTTTCTTACTGTGATAGTATTACATTATTTGGTAGTAAAGAGTTATTTTCCTTGCTAGACTTAAAGAGTTTCATCTTACCAGTGTAACGTTCTTGGAATTGTTTCTATCCTTAAATTCACATAACTTTCTATTCTCTATAATGATTGTCTTCTAAGGAATTTGACACCCAAAATGTTCAGGGCATATTAATTATAAGGGAGTTTTAATGTAAGCCTCTTCTAGGGTTACAACAGAGAATATCATATAGTTGAATTTATGTAGAAATATACAATTAGTATACTGAAGGTAGGCTTGAACTTCACTGGAGTTAAAACATTTGCTGACAAGTCAGGCTTTCATTTTAGCTTTGTGCATTGAGTAAAGAAATTTGATCTTGCAATTTCTACTGGGAAACATTTCCCAATTAGATCCACTCCTGTCTCAGCCAGCTTTTAAGCTTGAACAAGAAAGGTCCTTTGTATATATTAATCTCATAGCTTGCAAATACTATATTTGAAATGAATGTTTAGTGTTGGCACTGGCTATTGACAAGGAAAATATTTCAGAAAGTAGGTAGAATATGAAAACAATTTAATAATCTGAATTTTTCCAAATGATTCTTATATTGTAGTATTATACTAAATTAAGTCTTGGAGGCATATTATTCCAACATATTCCCTTCTTTTCTGAACATATTAAATATTTTAATATCTAGATTATAAATATTTTAGCAACCATTCCATTTAATTCTCAGTGTTTTCTTCTCAACTTGAATTTTCCATGTGAAATTAAAGGGAAAAAAACTAACTATTTTCTGTTTCATTTTTTACTATTATATTACCTCATTTTTAGGGGATTTTGGTTGGAGGACTCATAACAGCTGTGCTCTCTTTGAAGTTTAAGGTAAAACATGTTGTTTAGCTTCTTGAGCCATTTAAAAATGCTAACTTTTTGCCTTGTCCCTGAAAGGAATACTCTGAAATTAATTTTGACAAAGGCTAGCATAAAACATTTTAGCTGCTTTTTAAAGCTGTGTTTTAGCTTTGTTAATTACAATGATGGCTTAGGAAAAAATACTAATTACTGAGAGCTAGAAGTTTAGTTCTCTAAACTCTCCATTGGAACATAGAAGCTTCTTTAAAAAGAAAGACTTTTAAGATGTGGTAGTTCAATAAAATCAAATCTGTTTAGAAGTCCTGAGTTTGAGAAAAAAGAAAATGGCAGTAACAAAACCTAGATGAACTTTCACAGTTAAAGTCTGAGCCATAATGAAAGTGGAAATACTGATGATTGATAACAATTTTATATCACTTGTTATTTAGACTCTAAGATATATAATACCAGCATTTTACCTTATTTTCATAATTATCTATCTACAGTGTCAGCATCTGTTGTAAGGAATATCATTACGTTTTATATTCATTCAGTTTTGCAGTATACTGTATATGAAAATTTGAGTTCAGATTTAAATAGATAACATAGCTTTACTTAGGCCTTTAGCTAATGTCTTCTATAGTATCTATAGAAGTCAAATGATTTCCGGCCAAACTGAAATATTTGAATTCAAGTTTTCCCCTTACCAAAAGGCATTTAGATACTAATATAAGTTAGTAAATGTGTTGTTATTATGGCTAGCCCTGACTCAGGTTAGTAGCCTGGTAGTTAATGGTTAATGTTGAAATGGAATGAGGCACTCTTAGATTATTTGACAGTACATACAAGGAAATTTATTTAGTCATAGAATAGAAAATTTATCCAAGAAGGATATTCCAGTGGTTTACTTAGGTAGACATAGTCCTACATGTGGAAACATTCTGGTCAACAGAGAAAGGTATTGTGACATGTGAAGTCTTAGGACATATGCCAAGTCTGAAGGACCTTGATCCCTCATGAGTGGACGTTTTTGATGTCTTTTCATGACCAGAAAGCCAAATCAGTATGGCCAGAGACTACTAATAAGCTAGTTAAGAGAGATGTAGTTCTGGATTAATCAATTCCTATGTATAGTTTTGTGGCCTTGTAGGGGAAATATAGTCTATTCTGTATTTAAATATGGTAAATATTAGTGCTAATACAGGCATTTAGGCATAATATTCACTCTTCTCACTGTTGTTCAGAGAGCTGGGAAATACGTATATCTATGGTTTCAAAAATATCTCACTGGGAGGCCTATATTCATTACATGTTACCCTTCTCACCACCATCATTGGTTCCCCAAACTTCCTAAAAAGATCTCCATCTTCAAACAAAAACCAGTCCCTATAAACCTGTTTCTCACTTATTTAAATCCATATGGGCCAGTCATAGAGTTGCATTTTTCTAACAGTTCCCATACAAAGCTGAGAAATCTCTATATCTGTCTGTTTAGCTATCTAATGTATCTATCTATCTGCCTATAATTCTTTTTATTTGTATTCAATAATTGCCAGATATCTATTATATCTATCTTTTCTAAAATTATATTTAGGTTTTTAATTTTTCTTATTTATCTTTTTATAAGCCATTCCTTGGCATAAAATTGTCACACTGGTGATCTAAATTATTGTATTTTGCTGTCAGTAATCTAGTGTCTGATAAACCCAAAGCTTTTGAGGCAAGAACTTCTGATTTGACAGAAATTGCTGGGAAAACTGGAAAACAGTATGGCAGAAACTAGGTATAGACCAACATCTTTCACAATGCACCAAGATAATGTCAAAATGTGTGTAAGATTTAGACATTAAGTTTGATATAAGCAAATTAAGGGAGCATGTAAAAATTTACTTTTCAAATTTATGAATTAAGGAAAAGTTTATCACCAAAAAAAGAAATAGAGAGGATAATAGAAAGTAAACTGGATAATTTTGATTACATGAAATTAAAAAAAAATCTTTTGCACAAAAAATGCAGTAAAAATTAGAAGGAAATAAAGAAACTGGGGGAAAAATGTTTTACAGTAAGTTTCTCTGGCAAAAGTCTTATTTCTGAAACATCTCAAACACTGAACCAAATATATAATAAATATGTGCCATCACCCAATTGATAAATGGTCAAAAGATATGAATAGTTTTCAGAAGAAATCAAAGTTATCATCACATAAAAATGCCCTAAATGACTACTTATTAGAGAAATACAAATTAAAACAACTTTGAGGTATCACCTCGCACCTCTCAGGTTGGCCTACACGACAGAAAAGGAAAATGATATGCTAGAGGGAATGTGGAAAAAATAAGGACACTGATGCATTGTTGATGGAGTTGCAAATTGATGAAAATATTCTGGAGATCAATTTGGAACTATGTCCAAAAGGCTCTAAAACTGTTCATCCCCTTTGACCCAGTCATATAATACTACTTTTATATTTCAAAGATATAAAAGAAAAGGAAAACTAACCTATTATTGGAAAAAATACAGCAGCTCTTTTTGCGGTAGCAAAGAATTGGAAATTGAGGGGATTCCTATCAATTGGGGAATGGCTGAAAAAGTTGCAGTAATAATTATGATGGAGTATTATTGTGTCATAAGAAATGATGAGTGGGATAGTTTCAAAAAAAGCCTGTGATGACTTATATAAACTGATGCAAAGTGAAGTAAGCAGAAATAGTTGAACATTGTACACAGTAACACAATGTTTTAATGATTATCAACTGTGAAAGAATTAGTTACTCTGATTAAGACAATGATCCAAGACAATTCCAAAGGATGCATGATTTAAAAAAAATGCCATTTTCCTCCAGATAGAGAACTGATGAATTCTCAGTGCAGATTCAAGCATTTTTTAACTTTTTTTTTTTCTGTATATGTTTTCTTTTGCAATGTTGCTAACATGGAAATATGTGCTACATGACTTCACATGTATAATTGATATCATAATGTTTTCCTTCTCAAGTGGTATAGAATAAGTTAGGGGAAGGGGGAGCATTTGGATTTCAATTTTTTTTAAATGAATGCTAAAATTTTTAAGTGTAATTGGAAAATATTTAATGAATATTTTTTAGAAAGGTCCATTTTAAAAGGTCCCTTTTAAAATTATATTTAGTTTTTGTAGATAATTTATTTTTTCTTGTCTTTTTTTTTACCTTTGCCATATAAATTCTTATAAGATCTGTTAAACATTATAGCTCTCTAGGCAGCTCTCACAGATCACAGATCACAGAGCAGCCACCATCAGGTCATAGGGAAAGTGAGTCCTAACTTTGTCAAGAACTCTTCAGGGATTCCCTGACGGAATCTGGCTGGCATATAGGGGGAAATAGGTGACATTAATGCAACATGGTAGCATATAACAGAAGTATGACCATACTTTTTTCAGAACAGTGTAATTCTTTCTATTGATTCTTCTTAAGGTTGGAATAATAATAATAATAATAATAATAATAAATAGATTTCCTTTTTGACTGCCAAATTATACTGTTGAGTCATATTCGGCATGTAGTTGACTAAAATCCTTTTTTTATGTGAATCTTTGTCTAGCTGCACCCACCTTGACCACCCTGCATTTGCTTGATTTTTCAAAGGTCACCAAAATCTAAAAGTTCTTTCAGGATACTATATTCTAACACCTTCTGAGCCTAATGCCTTAAAGTCATTGAAAACATGAAGCTACTATTACAAGATCTTCAGTTATACTTATTTGAGTTCATCATTAATGATTTTTGATTTGTATTAAGTCTGGAAAGAATTTTTCTTCATAGACAAAGAAGTAGCATAAAAGTAGTTCTTCCCTTTCTCTACTATTGTCCTATTTACTCCATCTGATCCTTTCCTTGATCTTCTTCTTGCCTCCAATATCATTAAACAACTCTTATCATTCATTTCAAATCTCCCATTTTTTTCCTGGACTTTCGCACTACTGATGTCTTTTTTACAGGCCTGTGTTATATTACAGCTTTTATTTTTGCTGCCTGCCCTTGTTTCCGTTTTTGCATGTCTTTTATATAAAGGACTTGGTAGATGAGTTGCCTGAGCAGCCATATCAGTTTCTCTATTTAGCTCCTCCTCCTTGTCTTAATTCAAATCATATTTTTTTTCTTGCCAGATTTTCATATTTGAATACATCCTTTCCCTATTGAGATCTTTCCTTATAGAATTTGAGCCAATAGTGTCCTATCTATTCTTTTAAAATTATTTTAATATCTCTCCCCAAATATAGAATATCAATCTACTCCAGGCAGGTCATCTATATATGTTAATAAGAATGGTCACATCCTCTCAAGTTTCCCATCCTTTATAATTTGGGGACCCAGTTTCTCCTTTTTCAGTCAAATTCAGAGTAACTTTTCTATTTGTTACTTTCTTATCCTAGTGACTTCCCTGTTTTAAATATAATCAAACTCACTACATTGCTGATATTCTGTACATGTATCTGAATATCTGAGGACATCAACTTTCTTCCTTGATCCTGCCTCCTGTGCATTACTGAGTATCTGCAAAGTGATTGCCCTTTCTATGTTGTACCTGCTACTTCCTTTACAAATTTTTTTCTTGATATTTTTTATTCCTTTAAAATGATAAATGGGGTGATTCACTGAGAGGGTAGAGTGATACAATGACAAATTTAAGCAATATGAAAATAAAAATTGTGAAAGGGGACTGAATAAGTCTATGTTTATTTTATTGTGTTGGCGACCCTAATACCTAGAGATGTAAGGAGCACTCTGGCTGGATTTGGGCCAATGTTATTCAGCTGGGGTTGAAGGAATCACTCCAATTATATTTGAACAGGGAGAAAAGTTTCATGTAGTTGGGGCAGACAGCCTGCAATTTCCTGGACTGCTCACCTCATTGGCAGCAAAATGGTGGCAGCTTGGACTGAACCCAGGGGACAACCCTCACTCTTTTTGTCTCCTTTCTTTCATCATAGGATCAGAAACGAAATGTTTTTAGCAGAGGAAGCAATACTTCTTTCTATGGAAGAACAGTGAAGTTGGCAGATTATGTCAGACTGTGGTGCATTAATAACCACAGGGGAATTTTATATATTAGTGCTGAAACATTGATGCCTAGGCAGATGTAAAATTCTGATATCCTCATAGAATCATAAGATCTTAGAGCTGGAAGGAACTTAAAGCCATAAAGTCCAACATATACTGTTTGTATGTATGTGTATATACATATATATGTACATATACATATATCATATGATATATGCATACATGTGTGTCTCTAAAGATAGATACATAGACACATAAATATAAGAAAAGTTTTAGTGAAGATCATTTAAATTTTCTTCAGAATAAAATTGTATTTGTTTAAAAAATAGGACTTCCTTATAAAACCTCCCTCACACTCACAAGGAAATTATTTCCTGTATAGATGTCCTTTGTAGCACACCCTGTTCTGTTTCTAGCTGTAGGCAGCTGGCCACCACAGCATTAAACAAAGGCAGAAGAAAGAATAGGGAAAGCTTTCCCATTAGTGAAGAAAAGGTTGTTGAACAGTGATGAAAATAGTGAAGGTAACCCAAAGATTAAACACCTGACACACTGTGATTATTGAATTTGATCAGAGAAAGAATTCTCTAACAGCCAAGGTCTAAATAAAACAAAACAAAACAAACAAACAAAAACCTGCATTTTCAAAGGACAGAAGGGAAAAGAAAGAAGAACAGTGAGAAGAGAGAGGCTGAAATAAGAAGGCAGGTGGTACCGGCAATGACAGTGGTAGAAGTTATAAAGAACAAAGGGGAGACATTCTATTAGCAAAGTAGAGTCAGCAACAGCCAGACAGTAGTCAAGAGGGATCTGCATCTTGGAACAAAAACAAATTCACCTATGGTTCATCCTTGAAGGCACAATCATGAAATACTGCTGCTGCTGCTGCTGTGTGTGCATTATAGGCAATGTGCCATCTGATTTTCAAGATATCAGCATTCCTCTAAAGGGTAAATTCCTTGTTTATCCAGAAAGATTAATTACTCATTACTCCCAGATAATTCAAGACTATATTCCATGTAGAGGTTGGGAATTTATTTTTGTGCTATTGTGCATCTTTAGCTCAATTTTACTATTAATATAAAATACATTTTGTTGGAAAACAGAATAGGACTAAAAGTTTCTAAAGAAATATAAAAATTTTTACCTTCTACTTTTGTAGAAACCTACAATACATTTTGCCACTGACAATTTCAAACCTGACACACTGTTGTGCATATTCAGTTCAATTCTTTGGAAAGGCATATGATTTCATAGAGCCTCATAGGCAGAACCAGAAATGTCAGTAACTGGAATCGTAATGCAGGTGAGATAGGTTTTAAACACTCTATTTATCTATCCCTTTGTGGAGATTTATCTTCAACTGTGCCACCTCACTAAAGCCTACACCTACCCACCAAATAGAGCTTTGTGATCTAGGATCCTTGGAACTTTTCCTTGTCCTACGTTTCATTCTCAAAGGAACCTACTTTCATTTAGATGAACAAAAATCCTTTATACTATTTAATTAATAAGATAACTGAAAGGAGTGGGACATATTTAAAGGTGGCTATTCAGAAAATGTTATGGGATAGTGTGTTATATATGCTGAGCAAGCATGGAATTATGATGCCCCACATATTATTCCTAATATTATGTACTTACTCAATCTTCTCCACTGAATCACAAATTCAGATCTCAGATTTGAATGGGATGTTAGACATCTTGTTGAAACCACTCCTTCACAAGAATAAACAACAAGAATTTATAGTAAATCTAACCAAGCCTTTGATTAAAGACCTGGTAATGGGGAAGAAGTATACTCATTTTTTAATATCTATATTTTTTTAAATTTTGAGTTCTAAATTGTCTCCCTCCCTTCAGCCACTCTCCAATTCATTGAGAAGGCAAATAATGATACCCATTATGCATGTGAAGTCATGCAAAACATATTTCAACATTAGCCATATTACAAAAAAGTAATAAAAATAAGAAAATAAAAATAATATTTTAATCTGTACTGGAAATTCATCAGTTCCCTCTCTAGAGATGGATAGCATTTTTGATCATGAGTCCTTTGGAATTGTCTTGGATTATTGTCTTGATCAGAGTAGCTAAGGCTTTCACAAGTTGATCATGATTACATTAGTGCTATTATTGTGTACAATATTTTTCCTGATTCTGCTCACTTCACTTTGTATCAGTTCATGTAAGTTCATGCCCATAATTGCTTCTTCTTGCACAATAATATTCCATCACAATATTATAATGAAACTTCTTTAACCATTCCTCTCAATTTCCAATTCTTTGCCACAACAGAAAAAGAGCTGCTATTAATATTTTTAAAATATATGTCCTTTTCCTTTGATCTCCTTGGGATAGAAGTCTAGTAGAGGCACAGATGGGAGAAAAGTATGCAGTTTTATAGCCTTTAGAGCATAGTCACAAATTGTTTTCCACAATGGTAGGACTAGTTCAAAATTCCTACAACAATATATGACTACCTATTTTTTTTTCACATCCCCTCCAGAACTTGTCATTACTTTCTTTTTTTGTAATGTTAGCCAATCTGATATGATTGAGATGATAACTTAGAATTGTTTTAATGGACATTTCTCTAATCACTATAATTTAGGGCATTTTTCATATGACTATTGATAGCTTTGATTTCTACCTCTGAAAACTTCCTGTTCATATCCTTTGACTATTAATTAACTCTTGTTAATTAATTAACTAAACGGTATATGTATGTATATTATGTATATATATGTATATTTACAATATATAAAGAGTATAGGGTGTGTTCAGGGAAGATTAGTACCTCTGCTGTGAGGGTTCCTGAGCCCATTTCAGGAGTGCTTTCCACCTTTGGTGTCCACCTGTTCCATCTAACTCTCACCTGTGGCACCAAGAAATTATAGCATGTGCAGTGGCCACACCCCGGTAAAACATGTTGCCGGTTGGCCAAACCAGGTTGAGGATAACTGGGGGGTCTAAAACCCCTTGATGAGTTAGAGAGGTGTCTACCCCAAACATGTGAAGACATTCCCTGGTGGAATGGGTGCATGAGAACAATCTATTCCAACAATCACGAAAGCAGATGAAGCAGAAGCTATGGAGCACTTAGAGCTTTATTAGACATTGAAAACATGTAGATCATCCACTGCATCTCAAGCCATCACCAGTGTTCTTAATTCTGTCCTGCCACTGGACTGTGATGACTCTGGAGGAGAGAGCAAGGCTGATGACTCTATACAACCCTGCCTCACTAAAATCCAATTTATGCACAAATCAAAAGACATCACCCAGAGCATTTATCATTTTTACCTATCTCAAAGTTCCTGTGGTGACAAGCAAATGACAAAGCAGCAGATACAGATACACTGGGAGCTGTAGCCATAGGCAGCCCAGGCCATAAGGTCCTCTTCTCCTGGGAAGCAGCAGTGGGATTCAGCAGCCCCCTGGGTGACTGAGCAGACTTTTAAGGATCACACTGCTCCTGGTGTGAAGATGGGGCTAGAAAAGGTGCCCTAAAAATTGCCTGCTTATCCAACCATGGCATGAGTACTGTGGCAGGCAGGAATCCCACCCTGTGGTCAAAACAAAAAAAAATATACAAAAATGTGTACAAAGACAATTACACTCACCATCAGCACATGGAATGTGTGCACACTTATAGACAACACAAAATCCAGTAGACCTAATTGAGGAAGAACTCTTGTTGCAAAAGAACTCAGCAGGAATCACATCCAAATAACAACCCTGAGTGAAACAAGGCTGGCCAATGAAGGTCAGCTTCCTGAAGTTGAGGCAGGATACACATTTTTCTGGAGTGGCCACAGTGAAGGGGAGCAATGTGAAGCTGGTGTAGATTTTGCAATCAAAACTAATCTAGTCAACCTAGATTAGTTGCCTACCAAAAGGCCTGAATGTCAGACTCATGACAATGTGATTGTCACTTGCAGGAAAATGTCATGCCACCATCATTCATGCCTATTCTCCCAGCATGACAAACCCTAATGAGATCAAAGAAAATTTTTATGAAACCTGGAGATTCTTATCATTAATATGCCAAAAGAGGACAAGCTCATAATTCTAGGTGACTTTAATGCTAGAGTAGGCTCAGACTAGTAGACTTGGCAGGGAATCCTAGGGAAGAGTGGAATTGGAAACAGCAATAGCAATGGTCACTTACTACTGAAGACTTGTACATCTCATGACCTTCTCATCACCAACACTGTCTTCCCTCTACCTAAATGCAATAAAACTTCATGGATGCATCCTCACAGAAAACACTGGCATTTAATAGATTGGGTGATTACAAGCAGAAGAGACAGACAGAATCTGAGAGTGATTAAGACAATGCATGGCCCAGAGTGCTAAACTGATCACAGATTTATAATCTACAAGTTAAATATTCATGTTAAACAAAAGCTGCATCCCCAAAGGAAAATGACTACCAGAAGAATTAATGTTAATTAATTAGAGCTCTTTTCTGAGTGGGAACAGTTTGTTGCTAACTTGAAGGGAAAGTTGAGCCAACATATAGTTGGCAACAAAAGAGCAGAAAAGGAGTAAGTAGCTTTCAGAGATTTGGTGTATAGCATTGCTTTTGCTCATCTGCATCAGAACATTTGCAAACATCAAGACTTGTTTGATGAAAATGATGGGGAAATTCAGAAGCTGCTAAATAAAAGATGAGAACCCAACAGGCTTTACCAGCAGGATAGTTCATCCATCTCTAAGAAGGCAGCATTTAAGTACATCAAAAATAAAGCACAAGCAAAACTTAAGAGAAAAGCAGGATTCTTGACTCAGTAAGAAGGTAGATGATATTCAGTTTTATGCTGATAGTAACAATCCAAAGCACTTTTATGATGCCCTGAAGGCTATTTATGGGCCAAAGACCCATGGTGCATCTCAACTACTCAGTGCTGATGGAGCCACAATGATTAGTAATGAGGATATAATCTTGGAGAGCTGTGTTGAACACTTCCATATTGTTCTCAACAGACCATCATCAATCAATGCTGAAACCAATGACCATTTACTTCAGGTTGAAGTAAATCCCTCCCTAGGTAAAGTTCCAACTGAAGAAAATGTTTTGAATGCCATTAGGCTCCTTTTGTGTGACAAAGCACCTTGTGCTGATTCTATTCCAGTTGAGATTTATGAGGTAGGGGGTCCATTGCTGTCACAAAAGCTAACTGAAGTTTTCCAGGTTATAGAGGAGGTTCTCCAGGAGTTTAAGGATGCCTCCATTGTCCATCTCTATAAATGTAAAGGAAATAGATTGTCCTGTGACAATCACAAGGGGTGGGGGAGTCTCCCTCTTAGTCATTGCTGACAAGATTCTTTTTTTCTTCTTCTTTTTTTTTCCTTTTTGCTAGGCAATCAGGTTTAAATGACTTGCCCAGGGTCAAACAGCTAGTAAGTGTCTGAAACCGGATTTGAACTCAGGTCCTCTTGACTCCAAGGCTGGAGCTCTAACCACTTTGCGCTGGCAAGATTCTTGCCAGAGTCCTCCTTAATAGGTGATCCTTCACTTCGAAGATGGTCATCTACCTGATAGCCAGTGTGGCTTCAGAAAGGGCCAAGGAACAGTTTATATGGTGTTTGCTGCTTGGCAACTCCAGGTAAAATGCCAGGAGCAGAACAGAGGTCTGCACACAATGTTTATCGATCTGGTCCAGGCCTTTGATACTATCAGTCATGAGGGCTTATGGGAAAATATATCAAAATTTGGTTTCTCAGAGAAGTTCATCAGCATTGCACATCAATTTCATGATGGCATGCTTGCCTGGGTTCTGGATAATGGACAATGCTCTGGTGCTTTTCCAGTCACCAATGGAGTGAAACAAGGCTGTGTGCTTGTTCCCATGCATTTTAGCATGATGTTTTCAGCCATGTTGTCAAATGCCTTCAATGAAGATGAACACAATATCAAGGTCAGTTACCACACTGATGGTAATTCTTTACTTGAAAAGGCTCCAAGCCGAGACCAAAGTGGAGGGAGTGTTGGTGCATAATCTTCTGTTTGCAGATGATTGTGCACTCAATGCAGCCTCTGAAACTGAGATGCAACAAAGTATGGATCAATTCTCTGCTACTTGTGCTAATTTTGACCTAACAAATAACACCAAGAAAGCACAGGTGCTCCATCAGCCACCACAACACCATCCATATGTGGAACCATTGGTTACAGCAAATGGGGAAGTTTTGAAGGCTGTGGATAAGTTCGCTTACTTTAGCATTACACTTTGCAGGGATGTAAGCATTGATAATGAGGTTGACACACATATTGCCAGAGCTAGCTCAGTGTTTGGGAGGCTCCGAAGGAAAGCGTGAGAGAGAAGACTGACTACCAAACTGAATGTCTACAGAGTCGTTGTGCTGACCTCATTGTTGTATGCCTGTGAAACCTGGACAGTATACCAGCACCATGCCAGGAAATTGAATTGCCTCCATTTTAATTGTCTTAGGAAGATTCTGAAGATCACTTGGCAGAATAAGATACCAGACACTGAAGTCCTTTCTGAAACTAAACTGTCAAGCATTCAAACTCTGCTTCAGAAAACACAGCTCTAATGATCTGGCCTCCTTGTTTGAATGCCAAATGTATGCTTGCCAAAAAGATTATTATATGGAAAGCTCACGCAGGGCAAGCACTCACACGGTGGTCAGAAGAAGTGATACAAGGACACTCTCAAAGTCTCTCTTAAGATCTATGGAATTGATTGTGTGACATGGGAGACACTTGCACAGGACCGCTCAGCATGGCATAAGAGAAGGTGCTGTGAGATACGATCCATCTTATCTCCTGTGATCTTCTTTATTTCTTGTTTGATCATAAAATCTTCCCTTATTCATAAAGGTGATAAGCAAATTTTGCCATGCTCTTCAAATTTGTTTATGATATCACTCTATGTCCAAGTCATGTACCCATTTTGACTTTATTTTGGTATGTGTTGTCAGATATTGGTCTATGCCTAGTTTCTGTAAGGCTACTTTTCCAGTTTCCCAGCAGTTTTTATCAAATAGAGAGCTCTTGCCCTCAAATCTTGAATGGTTGAGTTTATCAAACACTAGAATTTGAGTCATTCACTATTATATATAGTGTACCTAATCTATTCCACTAATCAAGCATTCTATTTCTTAGTCATTACCAGATTGTTTTGGTAACTACTGCTCTCTAATATAGTCTGAAATTTGGTACTGTTGGACCATCTTCCTTCACATTTTTTTTAAATTGACTCCATTGATAGTGATAGCAATAGCTGAGACCTTTGCCCCTCACCCCAAAAAGAATTTGGGTCCCATTTGGCTACAGGCCCCAGAAAATCCTTGAATTTTCATTGAACTCACTTACTTGGTCAAGGAAGCCTCAAGTGGTTGCCTGAGGCTATAATCCACTCAACTGGCCTTTTCTTATTGCCTAGGCCAATCTCCTAATTCTTTGTTACCCTAATTAAGCCTATCCCTCCATTGCCTGCTCCTGGATGGCCCATTCAACCTCCCAGACACTCCTATTGGGATTCTTCCATGACCCTCCCCCAGTCACCCCAACTTCAAGATCCTCCCTAAACTCCTCCTTCAGTACTGGCTTCTCCCTTTAAGATGCCCCTTCTCCTAGCCCCACTCCCAGTCACCTTTAACTACTTGGCCACTCCTAGATCCCTCCCATAGTCTTTCTGTATTTAAGATCCATCCTGGCCACCATTTAGGGGCTGAGATTTCCTCATGACTGCCCATCTTTACAGGAGTCACAAATGGTCAGATTCCTTAAGAGTCTGGCCTATACAGTTAATCTTTAATGAACCTTGTCTTTGGCTGAAAGAAGGCTTGGGTCAAATTCTTTCAGGCAGGACCCACATATCATGATTTTGGGGTCCCAGCACACTTAAACCTCTAGACTTTAACATACGATTTCCTGATAGTTTTGATCTTTTGTTCTTCCAGATGAATTTTGTTATTTTTGTCTAGCTCTATAAAAAAATTCTTTGGTAGTTGTATGGCACTGAATAAGCAAATTAAGTTAGGTAAAATTGTCATTTTTATCATATTGACCACATCTACCTGAATATTTTTACAGTTATTTATATCTGTCTTTCTTTGTGTGTGTGCGCGCGCGCGCGCGCGCGTGTGTGTGTGTGTGTGTGGAAAGTGTTTTGTAATTGTGTTCATATAGTTCCATTGTATATTTTGGCAGATAGACAATGCATTATTTTTTTTTAAATATCCTTTTCCATATTTAGAGAGATCTAAATATTATATTAACTCATTGCCCAGTACAATACTAAAAACTCATTTTAAGTACACAAATATACACAAACATTTATAACCATAGAATACTTGTGGAAGTAGTAGATCAAATTATTGTTTCCCTTTTCTTTACTTATTATCAGAATGATAAATATAAGAATTTTGAACCGTATTGAATTTGAAACAGTAAAACATTCTTCTCTTGGGACACTTGTAGGTGTAACTTTTGAAAATCTGTTTTGAAGAGTGTTCTTGAAGGAACATGCTGATATTCTGGAAATTCCATCCATGGCTTAAACTCTCTGAAACATAATTCAGTTTTATGAGGTGAATCACAGAATCCTGTAGAGCCTAACTTATATAAAATTTCCTTTAAGAAGCCTTCCCTAGATCCTACATTGACTTTATTCCATTGGATCTCCATATAATTATACTTACCTTTTAGAGGCTAATTCCCTTAATTGACTGTAAGTTTCATTGAATGCAGGAAATCTTTGACCCAAACTTTGTATTTTCTCCTAACTCCCTCATTCTTAGCACAATATTCTGCAAACAATAGATATTTAGTACTAAAAAAAATGCTTCTAATTCAGATTTTTCCTTTTTCTTCTCCATTGTCTTCTTTTGTATAGTTTCTCATTTTGTCACCCTTATCCTACAGTTTGATTATTTTACAGTATATATAACCATAGATATTTTGGTTCTTATCACATCTACCCATTCATTTTTACTTTTGCTTCCACTAGGTAGTAATGAATAGATGAATATAATGGTGTATGTACTTTAAACTTTCTCTCTGCAATGGAGTGGCTTTGAGGAACACAAAGCACTTCAGAATTTAGACCCTCGTGCTCTAGAGGCCTGTGACAGTATTAAAAAGTTGCTGAATAGTAAAATAGCAAAATAGAAGAGGAGGAATATTTTGACCCTAATTGTAATGAAGTCAAGAAACTAGGGGCTTATAGAAGTGTTTTGTTTTGTTTCATTTTTTTGTTTGTTTGTTAAGTTAAGATCATTTAATTTTGACACTTAGCACCTTATATATTTTGCTTATAAAAATAAAAAATTCCCCTTTAAATGCATGAGTTTAATTGAATTAAATGAACATGAAAAGGAAAAAAAACCCTAATATTAAGCTGAATTTTAAAAAGGCATTGTAAAATACCTATCTAATTACTTTATGACTTAAAAAAAAACTTTTACATAACGATAGCAAAAGCAAAATCCCCCACCCCCTCATAATTTGTTGCACCTCCTTTTACCTTCCTTAATTCATCAGTTCTTTTGAGCTTTAGGGCAAAAATTCCTATATCTAGTGCTTTGATGAGATAATGAAATTCCAATCAAATTTAAATTGCCATGGGACACACTTAAAACTGATAGTGTTAACTAATCATTTTTAGCAATGGTTAATGGAGCTTGCAATAATGAAACATAAACTTTGGACTTGGATTTTGATGAGTTCTTCCAAAGGCCAGATAGATCTAGCACTTTAGTAGGTTTTCTAGTTCCATTCAGATTTTGCAGAGATAGTGCTATTTCCTTCATGAACAAATACATAGCGTGCATGGATAAGTGTGTCACTGTGGCCACATGAGAAGGATAGGAGGAGACTTTTCTACACTCCTCTAGTCACTCCTTTTTCCCTAAACTGGGCATATTGTTCAATACTGTGTAGAATTTTAAAATGTTAAAATGTCTGGAATGGACCTTAGGAACTATTTATCACAAATCTTTCATTTTTAGAGATGAAGAAATTAAGACTCACAAAAGTTTAAATGATTTCCCTAAATGGACCCATAAGACAGTTTTTTAGATTTATTAAAACAGCAAATACTGGATCTCTATTTATTTTTAGATACTGTTTTATTTTCTCCCAATTACATGTTAAACAATCTTTAAAATTTTTTTAAAATTTTGAGTTCCAAATTCTATCCCTACCTCCCATCTCCCCTCTCCAAGACAGTAAGCAGTCTCATAAAGTTTATTCACTTTCAATCATGTAAAACATTTCCACATTAGTCTTTTTGTATAAGAGGACTTGAAGAGAGGGAGAGAGAGAGAGAATACAATTCTTCAGTTTGTATTCAGATAGTATCAGTTATTTCTCTGGAGGCAGATAGCATGTTTCATCATGAGTCCTTTGGGATTGTCTTGGATCATTGTATTAATGAGAATAGCTAAGCCATTCACAATTCTTCATCTGCAATATTGCTGTTACTGTATACAATGTTCTCCTGGTTCTACTCACTTTACTTTGCATCAGTTCATGAGAGTCTAGCCAGGATTGTCTGCAGTCATCCTGCTTGTCATTTCTTATAGCACAGAAACATCACAATCACACAGCACAGCTTATTTATGGATCTATTTAGTACCATAGTATCTCATATTCCAATTGATGAATTTAGGACCTTCTGGTCCCACAAAATATATTTGAAGATTTGGGATAGTCTTTACATTAAACTGTTTAAGCTGTGACATTAATTTTTTTTACATATAATACTCATATGCATGAACATATGCATATATAGACATCCCTGTCTATAATGAATACACACATTTGTATTTGTGCACACACATGAATTTTGGTCTGAATTTATGCTTTCATTCATGTAGGGAACTTCCCTGTGAAAAAATTTCCCTTTATCAATCCAAATAACAACTTAATAAGTTCCTTTGGGCACTGAAAGGATCAGTGACTTTTTCATGGTCAAAAAATTGGTATATGTAAGAGGCTCAATTTGAATTCAAGTCTTTCTGACTCCAAGACTGGTTATCTATCTCCTATGCTATACTGCCTTTCAGGTGTTCATGTTATGACTGTTACTGTTGAGAGTAATCACAATACATGTATAGGTATGTATGTATTACATGTATGTGTATATACAATATACATATATATATATATATGCTGTTATCATTGTTGTTTTTAATAAAAGTCATCATCCTTAGAAATGTTAAATGATAAGTGAGCTAATTATTAGTAATTGAATCTATGAGGGCAATACAACAGCATTGTAGGCTTTGGTTGGTTTAAAGTTTTATTTTTAATTGTTATTTTGAGTATTCAATAAATTACTAATATAAATTGTTGTCATGTAACATAGCAGATGGATTTTTGTGTTATACACTTTGACTCTGGGCTCTGAAAGAAGGCAGCTGTGTTGATTTATTATCAAAGAGAACTTGTGGAGTTAATCTCAACTCCACCAAACAATAGATTAGCAAGAGTAATGAGACTGTTCCAATTGCCGATTATACTTGCTATTCCATGGAAGAAGAATGAGATTAGTCTAAAGGTAGCAAGTTTCAATGCTTGTCTTCTATTTTAAAAAATGATCAGTTAGTGGCTACTGGCTAAGTAATTTTAAGAATATATAATGTAATACTTTTGTTTAGCTTTGAGTTTCTATAACTGACTTTCATAGTCTCATTTTGTATACTTCTAGATTTTTGAAATTAGAGATGGATTTCTACTTATGGCTTTAAGACTCTAAGACCTGCCAGTGGATGGGAGAAGTGTTCTTATCCCAGTAAATTATATTTTGATTCCTTATAACAGAATAAAAATTATATTTCTTCCTAAGAGTATGTTTTAATTTTTAACAGTAAATTTTATAATGTTTCCTTGAGTCAGTAAAATGAGCAATGCTTCTGTGGTTAAGGTATGCAACTGTTATACATTTTATCACAATGTCATAAAGAATTCTGTGTATTTATAATTATTGCATATTTAACTGCTTTAATTTTATTGTACAATTGGATATTTAAAGAACATTATTGGTTTTAAAGCCTCATCTCTATCTAGTCCCTATCTGTATCCCTACAATAAAACTATACTTTATCTTTCAGAAGTTGAAGCTAACTGTTGACTTTGGGTACTGACATTGTTACTATTCATAAGAATTTCCTCCCAAATGTGTCCTTAAAAGCCTGCTGCTTCCTGAATACAACACAACGCAGTAATCTCTTTGTACTACCTTTACATCTCCTTTAACTCCATGCTTACTTTGTTCAAGGCACGTGGTTTCTTGCCTTGGACTTTTGTCCTAATTCTTTTTCTCTTTTAGATCCATTTGCTACCTTCTCTCTACATCATATCAACCCATCTTTTGCCACGGGCCTGGTTAAAATCTCTGGCGATTACCAAAATTTACTACAGACATGCTTTAACTCCTGGACCTCTCTTGACCTGCTGCTACTTAACAGCTAGACCTGGATTTATGGTAGGATTCCCACAGACACCTCAGCGGGCTCCTTGAAAGATTCTCAGCTGTTCCATTCCTTCATTTTGTACCCCAGCCCTAAAATGGAGGTCTTGGCAGGACACTAAATTTAATTGGGAACACTAAAACATTACTCTACAATTTATGAGCAAAGGACAAGAAAAATTAATGATTGTATCAAGGAAAAACAATTAGTAAATAAAATATAAATAGAATTTTTTATGGTATTATAAAACATTTGTTCATCATGATGCTTTATCTTCATTATATTATAGGAAAATATTTAAAACTATAATTTGGGGACATTAATAATTTTTACTGAAGTCAAGTAATGTTACCTAAAATGAATGAATAGCTATTCTTGATATTAGAAGTATAAATGTGGCATTGATTTGTGAATTTGTTCTTTCTTTCCATGAACATTATCTAACCATAAGTCTTCAGCAATGGCATTTTTTGGAAAATAACCAGAAGCAAACTTAAAAAAAAATCAATTATCTGTTCCTCACAATGCCAAGTGATCATTTGAATGTCCATGCCAGATTGGCCAACATCTGGATAATTTATAGATTCCCCACCTTTCATCTAGATGTTTTGTTATAATATAGATAGATTTTTATAGCTTAAACTCAAAAAAGAAAACAGCTACTTAATATTTTTATCTCTTCTACTTGTCAGATATATCACCTGTGGCAAGCCATTTCATCCTTCTACCTAAATTTCCTAATCTGTAAAATGAGGAGTTTAGACTCAATGGTCTCTATAAAACCTTTTTGTTCTCCACTATATGATTCTCTGAAAATTACTTCAAATTATTTTTTTCCCTAAAATCATGTTCTGATAGTTTATATGTTACTACTCCTTTGGATTTGTGAACTTATTATGGCTATACCCTCCAATAATGTAGATTGAAACCCACTGCTGGCTGCCCATCCTATGAGACTTTTGTTCATGTCCTCCCATCAGTTTGCTATGAAATGTTCATCCAACATGTTAGAGGTCTTCCTCAATTTCTTTTGGCATAGTGAAAATGCCAGTGGCACACTCAGCCTCTCTATTGATTAGCTTTTACTCTCATCCTTTACATAGTTTCTCCCTTACAATTCTTTGTTTGCTGTGTATTGCAATCTGTTTACACTCAGCATATGTCTCTGAATGTTGTTGATATTCAACTCCAATTCTTCAGAGACTTTAATATTCCATTACTCACAGCTATGTGGTATTACCATTGATGAATCTGTTTTAGGAAGGAGATTAGAGTCACTAAAATAATTTTGCTATTTCCTAAAGGTAATCTAGTTCATTTTCCTCTTCTTCTATTCTAGAAACTGGAAAATGTCCTTTTTCAGTATCTGAATAAGATGCATTCCAATCACAAAAACATTTATTAAGTATCTCTTTATGTAGGACATAGTGCTAGGCACTTAGGCATACAAAGACAAAATTAGAAAAGTGTCTGTCCTTAAGAGGGTGGCACTCTGTTTGATTATTGCTAATCCAACACATATCCATCCATATGGATATGTATACACTTATACAAATGAACTTTAGAGGTTATTCATTGAACTTCATATCATAGCCAGGAAAAAAATGAGTATTTTTTCCTGTCCACAAAATAGGTAAGCCAAATTTACATTATTATGGATCTCATTTAAGGGAATCTACAATGTTCCTTAGCTTGATATAATCAGGAAAAACTACCATGTGCAAATAGGGGCATTTGGAGGACTTGATTTAGAATCTGTAATAAATCTTTGCCATGACAGTTGAAAAAATTCCTTTGAGTATACATTTCCCTGTTTTTTGTGAATTGCTATTAATGTAAGGGTCACTGAGCAGGTTATCTCTCTATCTTTTAAAGACTCATACTATTTTAATATCTGGATCAAAGACATCTTGGAGGTGGAAAATCTTTAAAGTAGAATGTTATTCTATTGAATTGCATCAAATGCTTTGGTAGAGTCAATAAACAACAAATAGTGAAATCTTGTATTTCCTACATGATTTGGGCATTTTTACTATGGTAAAGCTTGAATCAACCATATAACATCACTTGTGAGTTCTCCCTTCTAATATTCTCATTAAATGTTCTTCTGATTCATGTTCAGATCATTCTGAAGATATTGATATATCTAAGAACATATTTTGGTTAGTAACATGGTTTGAATTTTTTTCTTGTTTTTCCATTCTTTTGACACTGTCCTCTCCATCAGATATCTCTCAATGCCTTTAAAATTATGTTAATACCAACATGAACCTCCCCTACATTTAATTTCCTAGTCCAACTCCTTTTTTTCTGTGTTTTCTTCCATGCTATTCCCACTTCTCAAAAAAGCATGCTTCTGCCTTTATGGTGATAAAATCCATGTGATGACTCCACTCTCACTGATGGTGGAAAGATTTTGGCATGAATATCTTTCCATTTCTTTTCTATCTTCCATCTGCTCTTCTCCATGAAGCCACATCCTTAAATGTGCTCTGGAATACTTTTTATTAGTTGTATCTCTCACCTATATTTTTTAACCTTTTTTTTTCTTCCCACCTTTTATCTACGTCTCATGAAGTGATGAAGTTCATAAACTTCATTCATCCTTTTCTCCAAGATTTTGTCAAGATTATATTCTAAAATAGTGTTGGACTTAATAAATGTTTGTTGGAACTTCTGGAGTCAAGGTGAGAGTGAGATAAAGTGAGGTAGTAATTTGCCTGAACTGTCACAAATTCCTCTCCAAACAACCTTAGAATAGCACCGCAAATTGAATTTAGGTGCAGTGAATCAGATTTCTAGCTGAGGACAGCTTCAAAGGTCATCAGAAAAAGTCTATTTCATTGGGGTGGGAAGGGAATGCAGGCTAGCACAGACCAAGTAGCAGGCCATACTTCAGGGAACTAATAGCAAGCACCAGGGTAAGCCAGCAGTAAGGAACCACTTCTGGTACAAGCCAGCAATGAGATACCTACCAAGTACAAACCAGCAGAGAGGTCCTGCCCCCACTGCAAGCCAGCAGCAAGACCCTGCCCCTGTTATAGGTCAGCAGTCAGACCTCACCCCAATTTAAACCAGCAGTTAGGCCCATAGACCAACACAAGAAGATTGGAACAGTGCCCTCTCCAATCCTGGAGCAGATCTCAATTTTAACATAAAGCAATAAGTCATGAAATAGGCTAAAAAAAATGAAAAAAAAAATAATCTGACCATGGAAAGTCACTATGGGACAGGGAGGTTCAAGGTACAAATTTAGAAGAGAACAATGTCAAAAAGACTACAAGGTAAACCTCCAAGAAAAATATGAAATGGTGTCAGACCCAAAAAGAACTCCTAGAAGAACTCAAAAAGGATTTTAAAAATCAAAAAAGTCAGTGGATAGAGTGCTGGTCCTGGAATCAGGAGGACCTGAGTTCAAATATGACCTCAGACACATAACACTCAGTAGCTCTGTAACTCTGTAAACTCCAATTGCCTCACCAAAAAATAAAATAAAATAAAATAAAATTTTAAAAAGTGAAGTAGAAGAATATTTGGGGAAAGTTATGAGAGCAATGTAAGAGAATAATTAAAAAGTCAGTAGCTTAATCAAAAAATGCACAAAAAAATGGGGGGGGGAGGACAAAAATTACCAAAGAAAATGACTCCTTAAAAAGTAGAATTGGGCTATTAGAAAAGATACAAAAACTCACTGAAGAAAATAATTCCTTAAAAATCTGAATTGTGCAAATGGAAGCTAATGACTCCATGAGACATCAAGAAACAATAATATAAAAAAAGGATTTTTAATGAAATAGAGAACTTTCAAGCATTCCTAATGAAAAGACCAGAGTTGAATAATAATAATAATAATAATAATAATAATAAACTTTTAAACATAAGATTCAAGAGAAGCATAAAAAAGAGTAAATATAAGAGATTCCATAACACTAAAATGTTTATATTCCTACAAGGGAAGAAGATATTTGTAACTCTTTAGAATTTTATCATTAATTAGGGGAATTAGAAGGAGTATACATACATAATAGGTATAGATATGAGTTGACTATGATGGGATGATGTCCCAAAAAACAAAATTAAGGTCTGAGAAAGAGGATGGCAGTAGGACAAGAGGTAAGGGAGAGATAGAATAGGGTCAATTATCTCACATAAAAGAGGCAAGATAAAGATATTATAGTGGAAGAGAAGATGGGGGGTGGTGAGTACTAAACCTTACTGTTATCAGAATTGGTTCAAAGAAGGAATAACAGAAGGAATAACATATACACTCACTTGTATATAGAAATCTATCTTACAACATATGCATCTTGTGGAACAATTCATAGAATGGGAGAATCTGATGACTTTATTCTCTGGCTAGTAAAAAATGATAGTATCATTTCAATGAGCTTCTAATTGAAGAAATCTTGTGGAAAATGTCTTAATAAATCAGAAAAACAGCAAAAAAAATCCTAACCATGTATTAGGGCATAAAACCTCACAAACAAATGTAGAAAGGCACAAAGATTAAATATATCCTTCTTTTCAGATTATAATGCAATAAAAACTACAATCAAAAAAGGTCTGTGGAATGATACATTAAGAATTAATTGGAAGCTAAACAATCTAATCCTAAAGACAAAGTGTGTCAAAGAACAAATCATAGAAACAATCAATAATTTCATTCAAGAGAATGACAACAATAAGACAACATGGCAAAATTTATGGGATGCAGCCAAAGCAGTACTTAGGGGAAAATTTCCATCTCTAAATGCTTACATCAATAAAACAAAGAGGAGATCAATGAATTTGACATGCAATTAAAAAATAGAAAAAAGAATAAATCAAAAATCCTCAAATACCAAAGGGGAAATCCTGAAAATCAAAGGAAAGATTAATAAAACTAAAAGTAAGAAAGCCATTAAATTAATAAATAAAACATTCCTATTAAAAAATATTTAGGAGCATCATCAACATTTATCTATAGTACCAACAAAGCCCAGCACTAAAAGATAAAAAGAGAAATTCTTTTTAAAATAACTGTAGACAATATGAATATTTGGAAGTTTATCTGCCAAAAAAACTCCAGGAACTATATGAACTATATGAAACTCTTTTCACACAAATAAAGTAGTATCAGAACAATTGGAAAAATATTAATTGCTCATGGGTAGGTCAAGCCAATATAATAAAAATTACAACTTTACCTAAATTAATCTATTTTTTCAGTGCCATACCAATCAAACTAACCTAAACTATGTTATAGTACTAAAAAAAAAATAATAACAAAAATATTCAGAAGAACAAAAGATCAAGAATACCAAAGGAATCAATGAGGAAAATATGAAGAAAGGTAGCCTACCTGTACCAGATCTCAAGATGTATTATGAAGTGTAAATCATCAAAACAATTTGACACTGGCTAAGAAATGAAGTGGCAGACCAATAGAACAGATTAGGTATACAATGTAGAATAGTAAATGACCACGGTAATTTACTATTTGATAAACCCAAAGATCCAAGCTTTTGGGACAGGAACTCACTATTCGACCAAAAGAAATTAAAAAAAAAAACACCTCTGGGAAAACTGAAAAAAAAAAATGACAACAACAACAATATGGCAGAAACTAAGTACAGATGAACATCTCACATTGTATACCAAGATAAGGTCAAAATGGGTCTGTGATTTAGAATAAGGGGTGATACCATTAGTAAATTAGGAGAGCATTGAATAGTTTACCTGTCAGATTGATGGAGAGGGGGAAATTTTAGTATCAAACAAAAGATAGAGCATATTACAAAATATAATATGGATAAATGTGATCATAATAAATTAAGAAGTTTTTGCACAAACAAAACCATTGCAACCAAGATTAGAAGGAAAGCAGAAAACTATGGAAAAATTTATAGCATGTATTAATGCCTCATTTCTCAAATATGCAGAAACCAAATCAAATTTTTATAAGAATACAAGTCATTCCCTAATTGATAAATGGTCAAAGTACATGAACAGGCAGTTTTCAAATGAAGAAATTAAAACTCTCTTTAGTTGTAAAGAAATGTTGTAAATCACTATTGAGTAGTAAAATGCAAATTAAGACAACTATGAGGTACCACCTCACACCTATCAGATTGTTTATTATGATAGAGGAGAAAAAAATGATAAATGCTAGAGGAGATATGGGAAAATTGGGACACTAATGCATTCTTAGTGGAGTTGTGAACTGATGCAACCATTCTAGAAAACAATTTGGAACTATATCTAAAGGGCTATAAAACTGTCCATACCACCACTACCATTACTAGGTCTGTATCCTAAAGAAATGAAAAAAAAAGGAAGTGTTTACACAAGGGTATTTATAGCAACTCTTTTTGTGGTGGCAAGAATTGGAAATCAAAAGGATACCCATTAATTAGAGAATGGTTTGAGCAATTTGTGGTATATGTTTATAATGAAATACTATTATGCTACAAGAAATGATGATGAGGACAATTTCAGGAAAAAATACATGGAAAGACATGCATGAACTTATGCAGTGTGAGGAGAGCAGAACTAGAAGATCATTGTATATAACAACAACAACATTGTATTATGAACAACTGTGAATGGCTAAGCTATTCTCAGTAATACAATGATACATAACAAACCCAAAGGACTTGTGATGAAAAATGCTATCTGCCTACAGAGAAAGAATTGATGGAGTCTGAATAGAGACCTAAGAATACTATTTTTCACTTTCTTTTTCTTTTTTTTTGTTAGTTTTCTTCCACAAAATGACTACTATGTAAATATGTTTTACATCAATGCACATGTATAAACTACATCAAATTGCTTACCATCCCAGGGAGGGAGAAAGGGAAAGAAGAGGAGAAAAAAGTTTAGAATTCATTTTTTTAAATAAAGTTAATATTTTTTACATGTAATTGGAGGGGAAATAAAATTATATTTATCTTACTACTATAACTCTTCACTTGGTAAGTAGACCAATATTAACTAAGGTAGTTTTTAGGGTTTTTTATTCTCATAGTAAAAATTAATTTATATTAAATTTCAGAATGAAATTGTGTCAATGTATATCATTTTTTGTTTTTCTTCATCACTTACCAATTTAAGTAGGTTAGGTTGGAGTTATTTTAATTTCATACATATCTTTTTCTCATTTTTATTCTTTCTTCTTGTTTAGTATTAAATTTGATGTTTGCTCTAACAAGCTATTTCTTTAATTGCACAAAGCTCTTTCAAGACTGATTCCCACATCAATAATCAGTCATTTCTCATGAGCTAAACATATCAAGTTCACTTTTCTTCTTATATTATTTGATGCTCACCATGTCAAAGGGGTGTCAGAAAATAAATAAGTGATTCAAGGTTAAATTTGAATAGTGGCTACTCTGAAAAACACAAATCTAATCCTTCATCCTCAAAACAGACCTTCAAATAAAGGAAGAAACCTGCCACAACCCTTCTAGCTCTCCTTTTTCAATCTAAACATCCCTAATTCCTTCAGCCAATCCAAATGTGATTTGAATCCTGAGGATCTTCAAAATCCTGACTGTACTCTTTTAAATTCTCTCCAGTTTATTGATGACCTTTCTAAAACATGACACTCAGAAAGGAACAAAGTAATCAAGATGTGGTCTGGCCACAAAACATAGGACTAGTCACTTTCTTAATTCATTCTCATATTGCATTAGGTTTATTAGTTGTCATATTACATTGTTGACTCAGATTGAGATTAATGTCCACTAAAACCCACACTGGCCTGATGTCTTTTTATTTTTCAGACATAGTATTGGATATTTACATCCCATCCCATCTTGTCTTTTTCAAGTTGATGCGATAGTTTTCCTTACTCTGCCTCATACATTGTCCTGCATATTGTAAAGGTAGCAATACCTAAAGCTATGGGATTTTGGCTAAGTTTTTCAGTAGTCTAAAACCTTTTTTAAGTTACTTTAATTCAATACACCAGTGCATCCATGATATCATCTGTACATTGACAGATCAATATGGGTATGCCCTGCAAAGGTTCAGGTTGCAAACCTCCCTTACCTTATTATCAGTGATCTTTGTCTATATCTTCACATAAATCCCCACTAGAGGAGATACCTAGCATTGTAAGTGCCTTCCTGTAATTATTTTAATATACCAGGACTACCCCTGCAGCAGTTGTTGTTCCTCTTTTATCCTTTGTTATCCTATGTAACCAGCCCACCTCTTTTTCTGTCACGCATTTCCTGGATGATATATTTTATGCCACTTCTCGCACGCAAATCACCATTAAAAATATACTGCAGCCTGTTCATTTTCTCTCAACTGCACTATAGGTCACTCTAGGTTTTGAATCTTCCCAGATTGCATAGTTCCATGATTCACAGCCATATAGCATCACCAGAAGAATACTGTTTTTAATGTGGTTTTTGTGCCGGGGAGCAGCTTGGGATGATTGAAAGCACTATGCAATTTTCCAAAAGCAATCTACCCTGCTCTTTCCCTCTTATTCAATTCTTGGTCCAACTCATTGTCCACATGCAGTGTCTATCCAAGAGCTGTGTATTAACATAACAATTATATAGGCTGCTCAGCCAATTGCTTATTAAAGTCTGCACAAGAAATATTCTTCCATTTGTCTTTTCCTGCACGGACACATAGGACTTGAATATTTGAAGATCGCATTGAAGAATCTGTGCAATCAGCACAATACCATCCACAAAAAGGGATGTCTGATAGCCTCTGCATGTATAAGGACTATTTACAATATCAATCCAGCTCCAGATATAGTACTTTAAAGTCTGCAAAATGCTTTATATACATTCTTCTCAAACCTAGACCTGAAAATGATCCTAAAAACATTTGTCTATCGTAGCAAATTTTCCTTTTAAGAGAGATGTCTAACTGGTCTATGTATGATATGCAACTCTTTAAATCAGTCTGTTTCCCTCAGTTTCCTCATCTGTAAAATGGGATTAATATAAGCATTTCTCTTCCAGGGTTGTTGTAAAAAGAAAATGAAATAATATTTTAAAGCACTTTGTGAACCTTAAAATACTGTATAAATGTTTCCTATTATTATTACTATCATTATTTTGTCAATGACAATTTGCTTGTATAGGACAACAGAATCAGAGATAAAAGAAAGAAAAGGATGAAGAATTGTTCTAAGAAATGCCTGCTCCAGTACTGTAGCAATTGGAAGAATTTACCCCAGGCCCCTGGCTAGGCTAAATCTTTCATTTCATTTATTTGAATAATACAACATCCCCTCAAAACAAATAAACAAAACCTTTCATGTTAAATATTGAAATGCTGAATTGTTATTTTTGTGTGTATTTCTGTGTTGTCACTTCTGTCTCTATGGTTTTGTAAGATTCCTCTCCTCATCCTCCATCATATATCAAACATCTGTAGGGACATAGAAAACCCAGTAATTTGCTAACTTAGTGGTGATACTATCTTGAACTCCAGAATGATTTTCCACAAAAAGGAATGAATTCCCCAAATGAGCAAATTTAGAATGAAAAGAAGGGAAACTTGTTAAAGATTCAAAATGTTTTGAACATTTCATACAATGAGAGATTGATTGACTCTTGGATTCCATTTAGTCTAATTCCATCATTTTAGAAAAGAAGAAACTGAAGCCCAGAGAGACAGAGTAACGTACTACAGGACAGAGGTGTCCAAGGCAGGATTTGAATCCACAATCTCTGACACCAAATCCAGTATCTTTCCACTTAATAGAGGACTTAAGCTTTTTGTACATATTCATGTCAGATACAATTCAGATTTTAAGAAACAAATAATCATCCATTTTAGAGTCTAATTTTATATGAACCATTGTGTAAGAAAATGTATTAATATTAGTGTAATGATGACAAATGATTAATATGGCTTACCACAGGGGTGCAGTGAATAGAGTGCCATGTTTGGGGTCAATAAGACCTAGGTCCAGGTGTTGCCTCAGACTATGTGACTGTCTATGTGACCCCGGGTATCTTAGACAAATATATAAGTTACAGAGAAGATGCTGTCCTATATTGGTGTCAAGAGATTTCTTATCTTAGAGCTCCCTATACCAATGAAATAACAGATCCAGGCTGTATCTCTAATCCTATGTGTTACCACATATATAATATGTATTATCACAGTGTGTGTGTATCAATCTCACTAGGTTCTATAAGGACAGTTTTGTTGTTCTATTGAACTGGAGTCTATATAAGTGTTGGTATTTTTTTTTAATAAATTTATTTATTTTTAGTTTTCAACATTTACTTCCACAAGATTTTGAGTTCCAAATTTTCACCCCATCTGTCCCCACCCCCACCCCAAGATGGCATGCATTCTGAATACCCTTTCCCCGAGTCTGCCTTCCCTTCTATCTCTCCCCACCTTCTCTTATCCCCTTCCCCTTTTATTTTCCTGTAGGGCAGGATAGATTTCCGTGCCCCATTTCCTGTATTTCTTATTTCCCAGTTGCATGTGAAAACATTTTTTTTAAATATGTGTTTTTAAAACTTTGGATTCCAAATTTTCTCCCTTCCTCCCTCCCCACCCTTGTTGAAAAGGCAAGCAACTCAATATAGGTTATACATGTGCAGTTATGCAAAACACTTCCATAGTAGACTTGTTATGAAAAACTAACTCTAGTTTCCTTAATCCTATCCTGCCCTCACATTTGTTCTATTCTTTCTTTTGACCCTGTCCCTCCTCAGAAGTATTTGCTTCTGATTATCCACTTTCCCAGTCTGCCCTCCTCTCTAGCATCCCCCTACTCTCTTGTCCCCTTCCCCTCCTATTTTCCTATAGGGTAAGATAGATTTCCATACCCAATTGAGTGTGTATGTTATTCCCTCCTTAAGTCAAATTCTATGAGAATAAGATTCTCTCATTCTCTCTCACCTTCCCCTATTTTCCCTCCACTATAAGATCCTTTTCTTTTCTGTTTTTTTTGTGAGATAATTAACCCCATTTTACCTCTCCCTTTCTCCTTCTTCCGGTATAATCTACTCTCACCCCTTAATTTCATTCTCCAGATATGACCCCTTCATCTGCAACTCACCCTGTTCCCTCTATCTATCTATCTATCTATCTATCTATCTATCTATCTATCTACACATAATTTTTTCCCTCCAACTACCCTAATACTGACAAAAGTTTCATGAGTTACAAATATCATCTTTCCATTCAGGAATGTAAACAGTTCAACCTTAATAAGTCTCTTATGATTTCTCTTTCCTGTTTACCTCTTCCTGTTCCACTTGAGTCTTGTATTGGAAAGTCAAATTTTCTATTCAGCTCTGGTCTTTTCATCAAGAATGCTTGAAAGTCCTCTGTTTCACTGAATGACCATTTTTTCCCCTGAAGGATTATACTCAGTTTTACTGGGTAGGTAATTCTTGGTTGTAATCCTATCTCCTTTGCCCTCAGGCATATTAAATTCCATGCCCTTCATTCCCTTAATGTAAAAGCTGCTAAATCTTGTGTTATCCTGATTATATTTCCACAATACTTGAATTATTTCTTTCTGGCTGCTTGTAATATTTTCTCCTTGACCTGGGAACTCTGGAATTTGGCTATAATATTCCTAGGAGTTTTCCTTTGGGGATCTCTTTCAGGAGGAGATCGGTGGATTCTTTCAATTTCTATTTTGCCCTCTGTTTCTAAAATATCAGGGCAGTTTTCCTTGATAATTTCTTGAAAGATGATGTCTAGGCTCTTTTTTTGATGATGGCTTTCAGAGAGTCCAATAATTTTTAAATGTTCTCTCCTGGATCTATTTTCCAGGTCAGTTGTTTTTCCAATGAGATATTTCACATTGTTTTCTAATTTTTCATTCTTTTGGATTTGTTTTACAGTGTCTTGATTTCTCATAAAGTCACTAGCTTCCAATTGCTCTATTCTAATTTTTAAGGATGTATTTTTTTCAGTAATCTTTTGGACTTCCTTTTCCATTTGACCAATTTTGCTTTTTAGGGCATTCTTCTCTTCAATGGTTTTTTGGATCTCTTTTGCCATTTGGGTTAAGCTATTTCTTAAGGTGTTATTTTCTTCAGTATTTTTTTGGGTCTACTTTAGTAAGTTGTTGACCTATTTTTCATTATTTTCTTGCATCACTCTCATTTCTCTTCCCAGTTTTTCCTCTACTTCTCTTACTTGCTTCTCAAAATCCCTTTTGAGCTCTTCCAAGGCCTGGGACTGATTCATATTTTTCTTGGAGGCATTGAATGTAAGAGTTTTGACTTTGTTGTCTTCTTCTGGTTGTATGTTTTGATCTTCTTTGTCACGAAAGTAAGATAATATAGTTTGACTCTTTTTGCGCTGCTTACTCATGATCCTGGCCAATTACTTGAGTTTTAAACTCTTTGTTAAGGTAAGAGTTTGCTTCCAATATGGAGAATGTACTGTCTTAAGCTTTGGGGGTTTGTATAGCTGTTTTCAGAGATACTTCTAGGGACCTGTAAATTTTCAGTTCTTCCAAGTTGGTATGATCAAGGGCAAGGTGTTTACACCTTTCCAGGCCTGTGCTCTGGTTTATGAGTGATCACAAGCACTCTTTTCTGACTTGGAACTGTGAGGAGGATTTCCTCTCCACCACCACTACAAGCTCCACCATGCCAGCAATCCTCCGCACCCCAGCACTACCACCCAGAACTGTGACCCAGATCTAAGCATGGGCAAAGCAAGAGATTCCTGCCTCAGCACCAGCACAGAGATCCCTGCAACCCCCCTCTGATCACCCACCGGATTCCCCCTCAATCTGTGGGCTGGAAGCTCAGGAAGCAGTCACCGCCCCGAGCTGCATTCTGGACTTTCAGCTGGAATCTAGCTTCTCTTTCTTACCGCAGAAACAGATTTTTCCCACTGACCTTCTAAGTTATCTTTGGCGTTCATGGTTTGAGAATCTGGAAACCACCACAGCTGCCCATGATTCAGTCCTCTGAGTCCTCCTCCAGGTTCACTGTGGCCTGCATGTCCCCACCGCACTGCACTCCTCTCCCAGCTCAGTGTGATATACCTTTCTGATCAATCATCCAGGTTGTCTTGGGCTGGAAATTTGTTTCACTCTGTTTTTTGTGACTTCTGCTGCTTTATAATTTGTTTAGAGCCATTTTTTATAGGTATTTGGAAGGGTTTGGGGGAGAGCTCAAGCAAGTCACTGCTTTCACCCACCATTTTGGCTCCGCTCCCCAAATGATGTTATTTTTTAGAAATACAAGTGAATTTTTCTATGTGAAAAATGACCTGTAGAATCTATACACTTATTTCAAAAATACAAGTTCTCCCTAAAACAAAAAAATAAAACCTTTCATATGAAGTATTGAATAAACTGATTATTTTTATTGAAGTATAGATAATAATATCAATTTTTATTATATGTCTATGTATTACCAACTTATTTTAAATGGAAAAAGTAAGATCATAGACATAGAACTGAAAGGTACCATAAAAATCATCTAATCAAGCCACTTCATTTTACATTTGCAAAAATTCAGGTTGAATGAAGTTACATAATTTTCCTAAAGTCATATATATCATATGAATCAGAGTAGAATTGGAAGCCAAATCCTGCTCCTCTGATTCCAAAGCTACTGTCCTTTCATATGTGTGTATGCATGCATTCATGTATATGTGTATATATGTGTATGCACACATTTATGCATATATACATATGTTTATGTTCATCTAAAATGTATGTGTAGGTGTATATTTGTATATACACACATATATACACATGAACATATAGGATATATATAGACATATAGGTAAATATTATGTTAACCTGTCCGACACAAGAAAAAATAAGAAGCCAGTCAATCTAAAATAACCTCTGTTAATATATAAAGATTATTGCTACCACTTTGCTGTTCGAATTGTTCTTTCCTTGTCATATATGTTAAGTTTTAGGTCTGTTGCTTAGTATTATATATTTATATGATGGAAAAAATGAACTCATGTTTGGAGATAAAAAGTATTTTGAGAAAAGAACACTAAAATATGTTCTTCATGTATAGCATTGTAGGAAATCCCAAATGCTTGCAAATGACACTTCTGAAATGTTTTAAGTGTTTCTTCAGGCTTCAGGTTCTCAGACTGTTAGTGAGCCAATTAGTTACCCTGAGACTTCTTGCTTAATGGGATATTCTCCCTCCTACCATCTTTCTCTCTCCCTCTCTCTTTTTTTAAGCCTGATAATTCTTCACAAACAACAATTGTCTCCCAAAGGCCCCCATTATCGGTGATTGGCAGAATACAGGTAGAAATGTGACTGATTTAGACCTCAGTATGGGAGCAGAGTCATTTCTACCATTAGTGAAGGGGAGGCAAGTACAAAACAAATGAGAAAACAAAGAGGAAAGTCTCCTGCCCCAGACCTTTTTCCATTTTCAGGTAGAGAGCCAGGTGAAGAGATCATTGCATAACTTGCTATTTTTTCACATGGATCAAAAAATGCCAGCAAAAAGCAAGTTAATAATTTTAAATGTTATTTCTACACAGAAGTGTATTATAATTGTGAAATTGTATTAACTATTCTCTTGTGCCCTGTCTTTGTGCCCTTAAATAGCAAGAATAAAATGTAACTGAAATGAAAGATTAAGAATTTTTAATATTTTTTTTTGGTTAGGCAATGGGGTTAAGTGACATGCCCAGGGTCACATAGCTAGTAAGTGTTATGTGTCTGAGGTCAAATTTGAATTTGTGTCCTCCTGGATCCAGGGCTGGTGCTCTATCCACTGCACCACCTAGCTGCCCCAAGATTAAGAATTTAATCTTACTGGACATGTGAATGAATAAATGAAAAAATAAAAGATCAGTTATTAAGCACTTACAACGTGCCAAACAAATTCCATAGCATTATTTTTAGCTTTGAAGATAATTGTACTGATTTCCAATGGTATGTTGGAGATTGTTTTTTATAATAAATTTGACAGCAAAGGACTGGAATTTGAAACCCGCCCACTCTCTGCACCATCCAGTACTTAGGTTCTGTGGATTTCATTTATAAAATGAAGGGATTGGACTAGATGACCTTTAAGGCCCCTTCAAACTCTAAATCTATGAGGCTATTGATTAATACTTTGATGACTAGTTAACACTAATACATTTAAAATTATACTACTACTGCAGAAGATGTAAAATCAATTCATTTGTCTTTTAATGAACACTTAAAAAAACACCTTACAACATTATTTAACAGGGATGAGAGGGAGGAGCCAAAAACTATTCATTTCAGAGAAAAAACAATCATTTCAGAGACTATAGGAAAACTTTATGTTAGGACTTTTAGCAGTCAAAGTACTTTTTGGAAAGGACATTAATTTATTTTAGTTTATCTTTAAAGTTTGAGTCTTAGACTCAAACTTAGACTCATAGGAAGATTTTAAACTTCATTTTAAACTGAAATGAATATCCCCAAATATACACCAATTTAATGTACAAAATTTATTGTTTCTTAATTTTTTTTCCTTAGACAAAATGATCAGATTATAATATCCTGTCTAGAAGATTTTCAATCTCTTCCACACTATGGGGACTCTTCAGTTGGGTTATAAAGTATGAGTACCTGATCAATTCAGCATTCTCCATAAGTGTGTGATTGTAATATTAGAGAGTGTAACCTTATGACCTTGTAAGACATTTTGTCAAGCAGCTTTTGTGATCATGAAATGACTGCTTGTCAAAGAAACCTCAACAAAGGTTATTGTGGAAAGTTAAAATTAATACTCAGTTGCTCACAACTACAGTTGAAAGAGAGCAAAGAAAACACTCCAAGGAGTGAACAGATGGGAAGAGACTAAAAAGAAAAGTTGGGAAAAATAATAGGCTGGAGGCTAGGGAGTATGCCTAGAGATGGGGGTGGAAATTTTTTTTTAATATACAAAATGAAAAACATATTTAAAAGCCCTAAAAACATGGAACCCCTTTTAAAAGATGAGAATAAGAGATGTAACATGGTCTGTTAAAAAGAACATAGTGACTGAATTCAGAGAACATGCTTTTTATGCTTTCTAGTCTTGTGACCTTGGGCAAACCATTTAAATATTGTGTATCAGCTAGTAGATAACAATTAAATCACAATTAGATCAAGGCAAAGGCATTAACTAGATTGAAACATTAAAAACAGTAGCTATAATTGCCCCAATCACACCCAACCTGGAATATATCCTACAAAAAAAAAAACACAATAAAATAAAACTAAAAACTTAGTATTGGTGAGATGAATGGGCAAAGACTTAAATTACACCAAATGCAACTTTGTATTCTCATGTTGTCCTCAATTCTTTGCCCCGTGGAGTGGTGTATGTGCTGGTCAAGTTGCTTTCATGCAAGGTTAGGCTTACTCTTTGAGGCAAAGTGTGTCAGACTCATTTGGTGGCTCTCACTGAGCTTGCTCTTCACTAAATAGCTTAGCATAATACCTGGCACATAATAAATACTTAACAAATGCCTCTGTCTGTCTGCCTCTCTGTGTCTGTCTGTCTCTCTCATCTTAACAACTTTGAATTTCAGGCTTAGCTGAATACTTCTCAGATAGGGTCCATCTATATTTTTTTTCTCTATTTTTTGTTTTGAGAGCAATGAACATAATCCTAAGCAGGTCTCCCCCATTTTGCTTCTTTGGAGTCCTGACTCTGAGGCCCATCACCTACAAGATAGGAGCAGAGATTAACTTTTAGTCTCTCCTTTCAACAATATTTTCTGTAGGTAAAGGGCTAGGATCTTAGTGAAAGACTTCAAACTAACTTATGACTATCCATCTCTATTGCCTGGGCCATATTCAGACAACAGACCTTCATCCACTAACCACCAAAAATTCTGGACTTCAAAGTTCCTCATGTAGTAAACCCTAGTTTTGTTTTTCTCCCACATTGGTCCATACAGAGGAAATCTTTGCTGTTTAGGCAAGATTTTTTTTTTTAACTCTAGGGGATACTCAGTCACTTTCTATCTTGTTTTAATGTGCAAATGAACTAATCAAAGCCTCAAAAACTTTGAGGACCAAATTAATCGACTTAATATTTTATATCAGATATAAGATGTAAAATGATCCAACCAGCCCTGAAAGGGGCCAAATTTGAGTGGGATACACTCTTATGTCTCAACATCTCTGTTACTTTTCCCTTCATCCAACAAATTTGCCAGTCTGAAAGGAAAATTCCTTTACATTGATAATTTGATATTAAAAAAAATGTTGTTCAGATTTCTGGATCAAGTGACAAACAAGATAGAGAGCTATACATTTTTCATAATCTTTCAAACTTTTCTATTTTTTTCATTTTTTTTATTATTCCATTACATTCATATACCACAACTTGATCAGCCATTCTCCAATTGATGGGCATTTCCTCAACTTCCAATTCTTTGTTGCTATAAATATTTTTGTACATGTGGGTCATTTTCCCATTTGTACGATCTCTTTGGGATACAGCCCTAGAAGTGCTATTGCTGGGTCAAAGGGTATGCACATTTTATAATCCTTTGGTCATAGTTCCAAATTGTTCTCCAAAATGGTTGGATCATTTCACAACTCCACCAACAATGCATTAGTGTTCCAGTTTCCCACATCTTCTCCAACATTTATCATTTTCCTCTTTTGTCATATTAGTCAATCTGATAGGAGTGATGTGGTACCTCAGGGTTGTTTTGATTTGCATTTCTCTAATCAATAGTGATTTAGAGCATTTTTTCATATGACTATAGATGACTTTGCTTTCTTCATCTGAGAACTGTCTGTTCATATCCTTTGACAATTTATCAATTAAGGAGTGACTTACATTATTTTAAATTTGACTTAATTCTCTATGTATTTTAGAAATTAGGCCCTTATCAGAGACATTGGTTGAAAAAATCCTTTCCCAATTTTCTACTTTCCTTCTAATCTTGGTTGCATTGACTTCGCAAACTTTTCTAGAATAAGAATTTTGATTACTTCCATGGCCTAGGTAAGATACCAAAAATTTAAACAAGGTAAACATCTATGAACAGCAGAGAAAGTTAATAATCTCTAATTCATTCAGTATCACTAGTACATCACTTATTAGGAATAAAAATTCATGGATGTGAAGAACAGACTGAAAGAATAGAAGCCAAAGGCAATAACAATAAAAAAGTATAATAAGCACAGAGAGAATACTTCAAGACAAATTAAGGATTATAGCTCTCCCAGATGAACATGACAAGTCAAAATCTTCAACACCATAATTCAAGAAATAATATAAGAAAATTTTTTAGAATATCTAAGCAGCGGCAATAGAAAAAACCCAGATTACTTCCAGAAAAAAAGTTAACTCCAAAACATAGACTAAGTTTAACAATTCCACAGATAACAAATTCTATAAGAAAACAGGAAAAATAACTTTAAATATGAAGAAAAGGAAATTTGAATAATACAAGACTATTTCACACCCACCAGAAACTTAATGAGAGATTGGAATAATGTCTTTCAAAGAACAAGTGAGCTTAATATCCAAAGACAACCTACCCTGCAAATCTGAGTCTAATAATTAATGAAAAAGATGGATGTTTAAAAAAATGAGTTATTTATAAAATTTTTAGGCAGATTTAAAGAAATTATTGCCTTCTCAAACATACCAGACAACAGAAATACAAGAAGAATAAACAGATATAGCAAACAAAACCAACTACAACAGCAAAATAAAAACAGGGAGTGTGTTAAGATAATTATTTTTTAATGCATACAAGACATAAGAAGACAAGGACAAAAGCAGAAGTAAAATAGTAGTTATGGTGGAGGCCTGATATATTGTGGAACACACACGCATGCACACACACACATATACACACATTTATGCAATTTTACAGCATTACATGCAACTTTTACCAAAAAAAACACATATAGGATACAGAGATATTGCAAGCAAAATTATTAATGCATCCTTACTAGACCATAATGCAATAAAACTAATAATCAGTTTAGGGCCCACAAATAAAAAAAATACACACAGAACCAAACTGAGACTTATTAATGAAATCTAATTAATGAGTGGGTCAAAGGAAAAATCATGGAAACAATCAATAATTATTTGAAATATATATATATATATATAATAACTACAAATATGTATATATGTATGTATATATAAATATATAATAACTATATATGTATGTATATGTACATATATAACTATATATGTATATATATATATGTGTGTGTGTGTGTGTGTGTATATAAAACACATTGATAAAATATACCAAAATTTTGAGGATGAATCAAAGTCATACCTTACTAACATATATTGACAAAACCAAAAAAGGTGAATATCTGAATATCCATTTTATAAAATTAGATAGCAACCAATTAACCAACCTAAAAGAAACACAAAAGGGACAGCTAGGTGACGTAGTGGATAGAAGACCAGCCTTGGTGTCAGAAGGACCTGAGTTCAAATCTGTCCTCAGACACTTGTTAGGTGTATGACCCTGGGCAAATCACTTAACCCCAATTGCCTCAAAAAAAAAAAAGGAAAAATAAGTCACCAATGACTTCTAAATTACCAAATCCTTTTAGGGGCAGCTAGATGGCACAGTGGATAGAGCTCCAGTCTTAAAGTCAGGAGGGCCTGAGTTTTCAAATCTGGCCTTAAACCCTTGACACTGATTAGCTGTGTGACCCTGGACAAGTCACTTAACCCCAATTGTGTCACCAAAAAAGCAAGAAAAAACAAAACAAAACAAACAAACAAAAAGAAACACAGAAGAAGAGGTTGTAATACTTTAAGAAATTGATAAACTGTTAATCCTACCAAAACTCTTGAAATTATCAATGAAACCAAAAGTTGATACATTGAAAAGCCTAATAAAATAAATAAAACTTTATCTGACTAAATCTGATTAAAAAGAGATCACAAAATCAAATCAACAAAATAATAAACAAACAAGATTAAATCACAACAAAATCCAGAGTGATTAAAACAAAACCTATAGTTATAAACAAACAAAATTGAGATCACAAAAGAAATAGAATACCTTGAAAAATATTGCCTAAACTAACAGAAGAGCAAATTCAGATCTTAAATAACTGAGCATCAGAAAAGGAAATAGAAATAGTTGTAAAGGAAATTCAAAAAACAAAATAAAAACCAAAAACAAACTCCTGATCATGATGGATTCAAGGAAGAATTTTATCAAAGTTTTAAAGATTAATACCCATACTACCTAAATTATTCTCAAAAATTGAAAAAAGCTTTCTTCCAATTCTATTATGAGAAAAATAAAGCCTAATTCCTAAGATAAGGAAGGATAAAGCACAGTAAAGACCAATATGATTAATAAATTTTAATTAAAAAAAATTTAAATAAAACCTGTCAAATCAATTACCATGATTCATCCAAGGAATCACTCATTAGGATCTAACAGGAATGTGAAGATGGATCAACATTATATAAAACAATCAACATAATCAATTATATTAACATTTAAAAAAAACATTCTCTTCTTTTGCTATTCCCAAGCCCATAACATGCTTGGGTACCAGAGTATCATTGTCCTATTCATTATGAGACCCTGGGAAAGACTGAACCCCACCATGTGACTAAGTTTCTATCTCTAAAAATGAGGTGAAAAAATCAAATTCTATTAACTTTCTAAGTGATATGAGAATAACATACCTGGGGAGAAAGCATTTATAAAAGCTCTTCTCATGATATTGGTATAGTTTTTGTTATTATATCTTTTAGCCTTTCTATACCTCCAGTATAGTACCTAGTACAAGATCTTATTTATATAATTCTTCAGAACATAGGAATTTAAGTACATAAGTGATCTTAGTGCTATGAATGAACTCCCTCAAAGCTTCAGAATGCAATCTAAATGAAAGAATGTCTTCTTTTCCTTTGGAATTCTTTTCAATGTTCTGCCATTAATCTTTAAATAGTGATTTTCCTCCAAAAGACTGTGATCTTTGCTATAGGTCTACTGAGATTATGAAGATATCAGTAGCCCTTCTAAGGGTGGAATCAAGATTGCAGAGTAGAAGAAGTAGCCAAGTTCTCCCAACATTTCTCACCTAACAACTTGAATGCTTCAAATAAAATTCTGGAGTGTCAGAGCAAACAAATGTTTGGATGAGACTTTTTCTAGCCCAAGACAACTTATGAGGTCAGGAGAGGTCTGTGATATGAGTTGGGGGGGATGAGCAGGGACTGAACTGAAGTTCACATGATGACAACAAAATTTGTGGACCTTGAAGGTGGCAACAACAGCAGAAGCATCAGGAGGAGCTTCAAGTCAGACACAGTAAGGGGATCCAGCATTTGTTCAGAAAGAGATTACAGGGAACCACTATGCTAGTACTGGGTACGTTACAGTGATCTGTTTGGCAACTCCATTGCCTATACCCATCCCAGGTCACAGAATCAGAGCAAAGGAGACACTTAAAGTAAGAAGGGATCAGATGCCCTGAGGAGCAGTATTGGTATTGTTCCAATGGATCCGGGACCTGAAGAGCACTTGGAGCTACAAGGGATTAGAGCTTTTCCTGGGTAAGGACTGGAGTTCAGACCAGGAGAGCAATGACCATACCTCTCCCCAAAGCACACCATCTTTAAAGCAACAAAAACTTCCACACCCCCATAACTAGCTCTGAAAAAAACCTAAAGCTTGAGGCAGTGCCTATCTAAGGTAGTGTCTTACCCTGGGAACAGAGAACAGTTTATCACAAAATTCAAAGTCAATCAATAGGATGGAGAAAAACAAAACAAAACAACAACAACAAAAAGAAACTTACCATAAAAAGTAACTATGGTGATAGAGAAGATCAAGACACAAATTCCGAAGAAGATAATAAAGTCAAAATAGCTATAAGCAAAGCCTTAAAGGAAAAAAAAATAAAGGTGAATTGAACATAAGCCCAACAAGAAATTCTGGAAGAGAGTAAAAAAAAAAATCAAATAAAAGTGGTAGAGGAAAAATTAGAAGGAAGTGAGATTACAGGAAGAAAATTGTGAAAAGACAATTAACAGCTTGGTAAAAGAGGCAAAAAAAATATTGAAGAAAATAACACCTTATGAAACATAATTGGCCCAATAGAAAAAGAGATACAAACTTCACTGATGAAAACAACTCCTTAAAAAGCAGAATTGGCCAAATGGAAAAAAAAGAGCAGAAAAACCCAAAGAAAAAATAATTCCCAGGAATATTATAGTCAAATTCCAGACCTCCTAGGTCAAAGAGAAATATTTTATACCATGGAGGCCTAGTCAGTATCACACAATATTTATCAGCTACCATTTAAAGGAGTGGAAAGCTTGGAATTTTATATTCCAGAAGACAAAGAAATTAGGATTGCAACCAAGAATAATTTAATGAGAAAAACTGAATATAATCATAGTTTAGACAGAACCAAGATGGAAGAGGAAAGGCTCTCCCAACTACACCTCTAAAAAGTTAAAAATAACCTCAAATTGAATTCTTGAGCAGCAGAACCAAAAAAAAATGAGGTGAAATATTTTTCCAGCCCAAGACAGCTTAGAAGGTTGGCAGGAAAGGTCTTTCCCTCTGGGTTGAAAGTGGAACACAGTCCAACACAGGCTATACAAAGCCAAGTCAGTATGAGGTAATTCCTGGAGCTCTCAGCCCACAGAGAGTAAGGAGTTAGACAACTGCCAAAACAAAGATTACAGAGGATTCTTTGCAGGCATTAGGTGCAGGACTTTGTTGCATTGCCTACATTTGGTTCCAAGTCAGAGTCCTAGGGTAAGAAGGATCACCAATAGGAGCAGGTATCAGGGTCACAATTTCAGGGAACAAAACAATGTGGTTATTGTGGTTGGTCACAAACCAAAACACAGGTCAAGAGAGCAGTGGCCATACTTCTCCTTGGATTATACTACCTTGGAAAAACTTGAAACCTTCAGAACTAACTCTGAAAACAAGGGCATGAAAAACACAAAACTTGGAACATTGCTCCTTTCACTGCAATAACAGAGCTCAGCTTTGACATAAAGTCAAGAAATAGTTTAGAAAAATAAGGAAAAAACAAGAAAAGAGAACAACAAAAAGAACCTGACCTCAGAAAATTAAAATGGCGACAGAGAACATCAAAACAGAAAATCAGAGGAAGACAACAGAACCAAAACAGCTACATGCAAAGACTCAAAGAAAATGTGAACTGATCTCAGGCACAAAATGAATTTCTGGAAGAACTCAAAAAATTTTTAAAAAATCAAATAAGAGAGGCAGAGGAAGAATTGGGAAAATAGAATGATACAAGAAAATCGTGAAAAAAATCAACAGATTGGTAAAGGAGGAACAAAAATATACTAAAGAAAGTAATATCTTAAAAATAGATCAAATGGTAAAGCAGGCACAAAGAAATCACTGTAAAGAAGAACATCTTGAAAATCAGAATTGGCCAAATGAAAAAATATGTACAGAAATTCACCAAAGAAAATAACTTATTAAAACCTAGAATTTGTCAACTGAAAAAGTAGGTACAGAAGCTCACTGGAAAAATTCTTTAAAAAATTAGAATTGGGCAGTGGAAGCTAATGACTCAATGAGATATCAATAAACAATAAAACAAAATCAAAAGAATAAAAAAATTGAAGAAAATGTGAAATATCTTATTAGAAAAACAACTGAACTGGAAAACATCAACAAGAGATAATTAAGAATTATTCACCTACCTGAAAACTGCAATAATAAAAAAAAAAGAAAGCCTAGGAATAATGTTTAAAAAATTAATCATAGCTATCTACTGACATATGAAAAAATGCCTTAAATCGCTACACAAAACCCCCAAAGCTTGGGACAGTACATTGTCCACACTGGAAACATACCCTTACCTTAACAAAGAGTTTAAAACTCAAGTAATTGGCTGGGATCGTGAGCAAACTGTGCAAAAAAAAAGTCAGACCATAGAATCTTTCTTTGGTGACAAAGAGGATCAAAATATACAACCAGAAGAAGACAACAAAGTCAAAGCTTCTATGTCCAAAGCCTCCAAGAAAAATATGAATCAGTCCCAGGTCATAGAAAAACTCAAAAAGGATTTTGAGCAACAAATAAGAGAAGTAGAAAAAAAACTGGGAAGAGAAATGAGAGTGATGCAAGAAAATAACGAAAAACAAGTCAATAGTTTGCTAAAAGAGAACCAAAAAAATACTGAAGAAAATAACATCTTAAAAAATAGACTAACCCAAATGGCAAAAGAGGTACAAAAAGCCAATGAGGAGAAAACTGCCTTCAAAAGCAGAATTGACCAGATGGAAAAGGAAGTCCAAAAGCTTACTGGAGAAAATATTTCCTTAAAAATTAGAATGGAACAACAGGAAGCTAGTGACTTCATGAGAAATCAAGACACTGTAAAACAAATTGAAAAGAATGAAAAAATAGAAAACAATATGAAATATCTCACTGGAAAAACAACTGACCTGGAAAATAGATTCAGGAGAGATAATTTAAAAATTATTGGACTACCTCAAAGCCATGATCAAAAAAAGAGCCTAGATATCATCTTTCAAGAAATTATCAAGGAAAACTGCCGTGCTATTCTAGAATCAGAGAGTAAAATAGAAATGGAAAGAATCCACTGATCACCTCCTGAAAGAGATCCCCAAAGGAAAAGTCCTAGGAATGCTGTAGACAAATTCCAGAGTTCCTAGGTCAGTGAGAAAATATTGCAAGCAGCCAGAAAGAAACAATTCAAGTATTGTGGAAACACAATCAGGATAACACAAGATTTAGCAGCTTCTACATTAAGAGACCAGAGGGTGTGGAATATGATATTCCAGAGGGCAAAGGAGATAGGATTACAACAAAGAATCACCTACCCAGCACAGTTGAGTATAATCCTTCAGGGTAAAAAATGGATATTCAGTGACATAGAGGACTTTCGAACATTCTTGATGAAAAGACCAGAGCTGAATAGAAAATTCAACTTTCAAATACAAGACTCAAGAGAAGCATGAAGAGGTAAACAGAAAGAAAAATCATGAAGGACTTATTAAGATTGAACTGTTTGCATTCCTACATGGAAAGATGATATTTGTAACTCATGAGACCTTTGTCAGTATTAGGATAGTTGGAGGGAAAAAATATATATGTATAGATAGATAGATAGATAGATAGATAGATAGATAGATAGATAGATAGATAGATAGATAGATGGTACAGGATAAGTTGAAAATGAAGGGGTGATATCTGGAGAATAAAATCAAGGGGTGAGAGAGGATGATACTGGGAGAAAGATAAAGGGAGAGATAGAATGGGGTAAATTATCTAACATAAGACAGACAAGAAAAGGCTTTTACAGTGGAAGGGAAGCAAGGGAAGGTGAGAGGGAATGAAGGAATCTTATTCTCATCAGATTTGGTTTAAGGAAGGAATAATATATACACTCAATTGGTTATGGAATCTTACCCTACAGGAAAATGGGGGGAAGGGGATAAGAGAGTGGGAAGATGATAGAGGGCAGGGCAGATTGGGGGAAGGAGTAATCAGAAGCAGACACTTCTGAGAAGGGACAGGGTTAAAAGAGAGAATAGAATAAGTGGGGGGTGGGATAGGATGAAGGGTTTCACAATGTGACTACTATGGAAGTGTTTTTGCATGACTGCACATGTATAAACTATATCAAGTTTCTTGCCTTCTTAATTAGAGTGTGTGGGGAGGGAGGAAGGGAGAAAATTTGGAACCCAAAGTTTTAAAAAACAAATGTCAAAAATTGTTTTAACATGCAACTGGGAAATAAGATATATAGGCAATGGGGTATAGAAATCTGTTCTTCCCTACATGAAAATAGAAGGGGTAGGGGATAAGGGAAGAGGGGGGGAGGTAGAAGGGAAGACAGATTAAGGGAAGTGGTATTCAGAATGCTGGCCATCTTGCGGTCGGGGGAGGGACAAGATGGGGAAAAATTTGAAACTCAAAATCTTGTGGAAGTGAATGCTGAAAACTAAAAATAAATAAGTTAATTTAAAAAAAAAGAAATGATAAGCAAAATGCTTTTGGAAAAACTTGGAAAGTCTTAAATGAACTGACAAAAAGTGAAATGAGAAAAACCAGGAGAACCTTGGTAACAGCAATACTGTTTGATGATCAACCATGAATGACTTAGCTGTTCTCAGCAATACAATGATTCAAGACTATTCTGAAGAACTTATGATGAAAGACTGCTTTAACAGATGAAATCTAAATGCAGATCAAAGCATACTGTTTTTATTTTATTTATTTTTCTTGTTCTATTTTTGTTCTGTATTTCCCCCTACAACATGAGTAATATGAAAATGTTTTTGCATGACATTATATATGTATAACCTGTAAAAAATTACTTGCCTTTTTATGAGAGGAGATGGAGGGGAGGAAGAGAAAGAATTTGTAACTCAAAGTTTTAAAAATAAGTTTTAAAAACTTTTTACATGTAACTGGAAAAAATAAACACTTGAAAAAAATCATACAAGGGGAAAATGGACATTTAAAGAGAGGGTTTTCAAGTATTCATGATAAAAACACACATTTAAATTTGTGTTTTTTATTTAAATTTTTTAAGATTTAATTTAAAAATTTTTTATTTAATTTAATTAAATTTAATTGTAAATTTAAGAGTACATTTAAATGTACCCTTTTCAGATCATAATACATTAAAAATTACATTCAATAAAGTGCCTTGGAGATGTAAATTAAAATTTAATTGGCAACTAAATAATCTAATCCTAAAGAATGAATGGATGAAAGAACACATCACAGAAATAATCAATAATTTCATTAAAAATAATAACAATGAAACAACATAAAATTTGTGGAATGCAACTGAACCAGTACTTGGTAGGAAATTTATATCTCTAAATGCTTACATCAATAAGAGAGAAAAAGTAGATCGATGAAGTAAAATGGATGAATATTTACAAAAAAAAAATATATAAACTGCCCAGATTAACAGAAGAGGAATTAAATTACTTAAATAACCCACTCTTAAAAAAAAAAAAACAACCAGCCATACATGAGCTCCCTAAGAAAAAAATTCCTAGTACTAGATGGATTTACAAGTAACTCTATCAAATATTTAAGGGACAATTAATCCCAATACTATATAAACTATTTGCAAAAAAAAAAATTAAAGAAAGAATTCTACCAAATTCCTTTTATGACACAAATATAGGTATAATACAAAACCAGTACAAAAACATATAAAGGAAACTATAGGCTAATTGACCCAGTTATTATCAGTGCAATAATTTTAAATGAAATACTGGCAAGGATATCCTATGGCAATATATCTTGAAGATGATATTCTATTACAAGTTATAATTTATACCAGGAGTTCTGGGGTGGTTCAACATTAGCAAAACTATAAGCACAATTTATTACAATGATAAAAACAACAAAGACATATAATTATATCAATAGGTGCTAAAAAGAATCTTTTGACAAAATACAGGCACCATTCCAATAAAAAACATAGAAAACATGAAAATAAATGGAACCTTTCTTAAAATCATAAATGCTATCTATCTAAAATCATGAACAAGAATTATCTGTAGTGGGAATAAATTCAACTACTTCCCAATAAGATCAGATGTGAAATAAGGATGTTCATTATCACAACTATGGTTCAATATAATATTACAAATGCTAGTTGGATAATAAGACAAGAAAAAAATGGAAGAATATGAATAGGCAATGAAGAAACCAAACTATAACTTTTTTTTCAGATGATGTAATGGTATACTTAGAGAACCCAACAGATTCAGCTAAAAACAAGTTGAAAGAATCAACCTTTTTAGCAAAAAGAATACCATTTGTAAAATTTGACCATCATCTACCTTTTCAACCTTTTTATACAATATGCTCTATACTCCAAATAAACTAGCTTTCTTGATGTTCCTCATACATTATATTACACTTCCTATGTCTGTGCTTTTTAGCTTGCTGTATCCTATGCCAGCAATCCTATGCCAGTCCTTTCTCACTTTCTCTTCTTAGTATCCCTGCTTTCATTCAAAATTCATCTTAAGTACAACTTTCTACATGAAGCTCTTCCCCAGATTCTAGTTCCTTCTCTTATCTCTATTCCTTCATTTTTCCTTTAAAATATACCTATATATGTGGATATTGTCTTTCCATTAGAATGTAAGCTTCTTGAGGACAGGGACTGTTTTACTTCTGTCTTTGTCTCCCTGGTCCAAATAGCACTGTGCTTTCAACAGAGAGATAAGTTTGGAACTTGACCTGGTATTTCAGTGGGGTAGGGAACTCACAAGGAGGGAAGCTTCCCAGTAAAACAAGGTAGACTATTTTTCTGCAAATTATTGTCTTAGAGAGGTGCCTAAAGCACTGAAAGTTTAAATAATCAATGTATGATTTTTTTTGATTAACATTTTCTTCCTGGCTCTGAGGTCAGTTCTCTATCCTCTTTAACACAGCTACCTCTTCATCACATAGTAGGTGTTCAATAAATCCTTATTGATTAAATGACTGGAAGCCTTCTCATACCATTTCCAGTGATAACTTTGATATGTGTGTAGATTATTCTTCTATTTTATAGAGTTAGGAAAATAAAGTGGGTCAGTAATTATGGTTGTTTTCTTGAATGCTTTTTTATGGTAGTGATAATTCCCCCAAAAAATTCCCCCCCAAAATTTAGTATGCTCTCTTTTTTCATATGTCTTAAGAATGGGTCACTTAGTGACTTCAAAATTGAATCACCTCTAACATAATCCTCCTGTGTATACATATTGAAGTCCACTTGTTCTTCCTGTCTTTGTTTTATCTAGTGTCATTTCTGTTTTTTTCTACCACAACTATCCTTTTCAATTAGCAAGCAGTTATTTTCACTTACCCCTTCTCATTAAAAAAAAAGAAAATTCCCGTAAAACATACTTATTCAAGCCAAAATAATATCCTATGTTGGCCACATCCAAAAACATATTTCTCATTCTACAACATGAATCCATCACTTTTCTGTTGGGAATTAGGTAATATACTTCATCACTGGTTCTCTGAAATCATGACTGGTTATTGTATTGAATAAATCATTAAACCCAAAGTTGTTTGTCTTTACAATATTGTTGTTCTAGCACAAATTGCTTTTCTGGTTCTGCTCATTTCACTCTTTATGCAATTTTCTTAGATTTCTCTGAAACCATCTCTTTTATCATTTTTATGGCATAATAGTATTCTATCACATTCATATACATCCTAATTTATTCAGCCATTCTCCAAATAAAGGGCATCTGTCCAACAGGAGGTTGGATTTGAAGGACACACTCATCACTGAAGGTTTTGGAAGCAAAATTTTATTACTTACAAGTTAGGAGGATAGAACACATACAGCATTAACTCAGTTCCTTGGAAAAACATGTTAGCAGCAGCCTTGATGTGCATTGGGATAGGTATGCTTTGGCTGAAGGTCTTACATATTGCCAGGACTGAGCATTTGAAGCTAATAGAGGAGGAAGGATTGTCTCATACCAAAATGGATTTATTTACAAAGGAAGAGTGTCTCCAGACCATGAAAGGAAATTTTAACTACTTCATAGCAAAGCAGCCAAATGAGAAAGTTAATGTGTGCCTGATGTGAATCTGGTTTAGAAAATATGAATTACTTTATAGGACATGGAGGAAAATGCTAGGGCTGACACCCAATTCATGGCTAGTCAGCACCCTCTTAGTTTCTATTTCTTTGGGACTACAAAAAAAAGTTGCTTTAAATATTTTTGTACACCTAAGCTAAGCTCTATGGGAATCCCACCACAAATGACCTCAGTATAATATAATTTAGTGAGTTTTTCACCAATTTTTCTATAAATTTGCTTTTCTCTCTAATGCTTTTTGTCATTGATACTGAACATAACTTTCTATCATCATTAGCTGTAAGGTCTGACAATTGTATTCCAAAATGGTATTGTACTTCTATTTAAACTAGTGTTGGCTTGGCTGTCATATTTCTGTTAGCAAAGGATATCAATTATTTACTGCATAAAATGACTTTTAGACTTTTTTTTCTTCTAAAGATATCTGGTGACCAGTTAAAAAGACATAGAAAATGTTGTCAGTCTATATGGATTTGTTTTCTTTTATCAATTTCCCATATTTTGGTGTTTATAGCTCCTTTGAGTAGGTCATGTTGGAGTTGTTTTAGTTGTATCAGATATACCTTCTCTTTTTTATAATTTCTTCTCATTTAGTGGTGATATTTTCAAACCTTTACTAAACAAGCTAATTACTTGACTGCACAGATAACTAATTTAGAAATGACTGCTGATGACTTCCACATCAGTGATCAATTTCCTGTCTATAAACATAAGCAATTTTATTTTGCTTATATTATTTAGTTCTTGCCATGTCCAGAATTGTTTGATATTTCTTGAAAAAAAGTATTCATAAAATATAGCTGTGAGACTTCTGTTTAGTCTGGCAACTTTTGATCTCTCTTTTTTCTTGATCCTGAACCATATGTTCTAATTTTTTTTCTTTTATCATCCTTCCCTATGCCATCTTTGCACTGAAATTGCAGAATTAGAGTTACATAAGCTTAGCCTTCTTAAGGCCCTCAGAGACTATCTACTTTAACTTGTACTTAGACAAGAATTCTCTCTACAAGTCTTTCAACAAGTTGTTACATAGACTTTGCTTAAAGATCTCCAGTGAAGTAGTACTCATTAATTCCCAAGTTAGTCCATCCCATTTTTGTTAACTTTAATGAGTAGGAAGTTGTTTATTTTTTTTACAACAAACCTCAATTTATCTCTTTGCTACCCTCATCATTTGTTCCTAATTCTGCCCTTTTGGGTAAATACAATAAATTCATTTTCCAAAACTTCATTTTTCTTTGAAACTTGTGGCCCTTGAAGGGCAACAGTGATGAAAATTCTTTCTCTTCCTGTAAGGTGTTCATTTTATTGATCATGGCTTTGTATTTTTAGATAATGCTTTGTGTTTCTCTTTGCTATATTATTCATGCTATGTACATCACCTGAAATGGTGGTACTAATCTGATTTGTCAATGATTAAGTCAATCACTGAAAAAGTATATGCTGATTTAATTTAGGTTGACAGCAAGTTTTTCATTGAATTTCTCTCCTCCTTTCTTTTCCAACAGATGTTAATGCATAAGCTGTGATTATCTTCATGGTGGTTTTTTTGCTTGTCTTAATCATGACAACTACAAGGTTAGATGACAAAACATCCTATGAGACAATAGTTTTTGTTGTCTTTTAACATAGGATGAAATCAAATCTGTCAACTCCTTTATGTACTTTCCCAAAGAGTAACTGCAACATACTTCCATTTAGTTGTGACTTACACCTTTTGGTTTCATTTATACAAACAATATCATTATTAGATGTTTCCCTACTTATATACCAATAGAGAAGAATCTCATATTTAGAGTACTAAGAGCTAAATTATCATAGAGATCCTTTGTGATTCTCAGAACTTATTCTCCCCACTTTTTGTCATTTTGCCACAATTTCATGAGTTGTCAAAGAATTGATCACCAAGGGGTCACTCTGCTGCTGATGGAACTCTCTTTACTTAGCTAGGACAGCCTTCAAATATCAGCGTGCCCTTAAGAAGAGACTTGCAGCTTTCCAGTGTTTTAAACCATGACAATCAAACATAGTTCATGATAATCCAATGTTGCTTCCAAGCCACAATGAGACATAGAAGTAGATCTTCAATAAATAGTCATTGATTAGATTTCAACTTCCTTTATGACTATGATTTATTTTTTATTATATGTATTAATTTATTATTTATTTGACTGATAGCCCCTTAAAGCCAAGAACCCTTTTTTTATTTGTAATTCAAGCTGTTCATGATTTTGGTTCAAAAAGTCTATTGGCATTTGTATGTCATAGATATAGCTGAGGCAAGCGATCAACCCATTGTCTTAGGAAGATTCTGAAGATCATCTGGCAAGATAAGATACCAGACACTGAGGTCCTATCTCAAGCTAAATTGCCAGATATTCAAACTCTACTGAAGAGAGTACAACTCTGATGGGCTGGCCACATTGCTCAAATGTATACTTTGACTAAAAGGCTACTTTATGGAGAACTCTTGAAAGGCAGGCACTCATATCATAGTCTGAAGAATCAATACAAGGATACTCTCAAGGTCTCGCTGAAGAACTTTGGAATCTATTGTGAGACATGGGAGATACTGGCAAGGGACCACCCAGTATGGTGTACCTCCATCAAAAAGGCATTGTGTGGTAGGTAGGTGGTGCAGTGGATAGAGCACTGGCCCTGCAGTCAGGAGGACCTGAGTTCAAATCTGATCTCAGACCAGATACTTGACATTTACTAACTGTGTGACCGTAGGCAAGTCACTTAACCCCAACTGCCTTGCCCCCCCTAAAAAAGGATACTGTTCTCTATGAGCAAAGCAGGATTGCAGTATCTCAAAAAAAATGTGAAATGCACAAATTTAGAGACCTCTCTACTACAAATGTTCATAAAGACTATTTGTATCCACCATGCCTTCCAAGCTCATATTGGTCTGATAAGCCACAGTCAGGCATATAGCATTTTGACTCCAACATAGTGATGCCACTTTGGTCATCTTTGAGAATGAAGGACAACAGCCATAACCACCAAAGATATATAAGATATATGCTTAACCTTCTCCTTGAATTTTTTGTAACAAATTCAATATTTGAGATCTTAGCAGAGGATAATCTATCTTGGTGTAGAGATGGATTATGAGAAAATAGGCTAGTTTCTTGGAAGTTCCCTCTGGCACACCTGAATAAAAGGTTCAATAAATCCTCCATAAGTCATGCAAAATGTTCTACAAACTACTTCCTCTTGATAGGATAGGAATTTGTTTTTCTCCTTATCCCTTTTGGGTTAAACTAAAACAGAATGATAAGATTTTAGAGCAAATATTCAGAGTGGTGTCAGTTCTCTATGCTAAGTCAGCCACTGACACTGGACAAAGTCAATTGCAAAAGAATCTGCCAGTAGTAGAAGATAAAATAGAATTGATCCCATTGACTGAGAGCCAGAATGGAGAAATGAGACTGAGTAAAATTCAGAGCAACTGTTGCTTACCACATATACTATATTCATTAGTTTGATATATTGCCATAAACTTGCCTGACTAAATGGGTTGTAATAAAGAAATTGGAGAAATAAACTTGATCAAACTATTTCAGATGTTTTAATCAAAACTAAAACACACTTGATAATTTTTTGCACACAATGTGCTGTAATAAGTTTTGTGAGAAGTACCAATTCCACTGGAAACTAAAGGCCACTGAAAGACTGTTAAAATGTCATGAATGTAGATATATGCATATACAACAAATTTAAAATACATGACCATTACATTGAAAACTATTAAATTTTTGAGTCATAGCTAATTAATTTTTGTTACTTTTATTTTTGTGAATATTAATACTTTAAGGTATGTCAACACAAAATCCAATTATTCAGTTTATTTTTCATAAATTTTCTGAATAGAAGAATATTGTTAATTTGTATTTTTTCATTATAGAAATAATTTAAATATAACCTATGATATTGTTATTTACTTAACAGAAATCATCTCTACTCATATTAATTCCAGATCAATGAATTTACTCCTGAATTATAAAGATCTAGAATTCATGTGGGGTTTCTTAAGTATACTTAGTTTGTCTTAAATAATTAGGCTTCATCATTTCTGCCACTTCCAAAAAAAATTGCAGTAAGGACTATTTATACATATAAATTTAACTGATTAGTTTCTGGAGAATGTCTCTTTTCTCTAGCAAAGCATACTATTTGAGACCTTTAAATGCCAGGAATAAAACAAAAAAAAATTAATAACCATCATGCTGCATTGATTTTTATCAAGTAGCATTTAAACTATGCAAGGACAGAGCTATTGAATTTCTAATTAAACTGACTCATATAGTTAAAAATGAAATCATACAGTCTGCATAAACAAAAGATTTTTCATTCACTATTTATTTTCTCTATATTTTCTTCTAGTGTTTAGGCTCAGTACCATTTCTAAGGTGCAACATTGTTCTGAAAGTCCCCTGTAATGATGTAGATGTACTCTTTGTTTGATGATGCAGTCATTGCTTATGCTGTTATAGCAACAATTGTACAATGAATAGTGCCTCTGTCACTAGGGGAAATATGCTTATTGTACACAGTAGGTATAGAGAAGTGAATTAGAGGCAAGTTGAATAGCAAAATTTTAAGTGTTATTTCATGACAAAAGATGATTCTTCTTACCTGGCAAAGTGGAAGGCAAAATAAACTATAGCTGATTCAATACCCTTTGCCACTAAAACTCTTCTAGAAGAAAGATCAAACTTGACCATAAAGTACACTTAAATTCTAATCTGAATCTCATTCATGGTCTTGTATGAAAAACCAATGAAACAATTCATTGCAAAGTATTAACTAATTCATCTATGATAAATACACAAGGAGTTTACTTTAATAAAGTTAAGGATGAATTAGAGGTAGGGAAAATCATTTTAGTAATCAAAGGTAAAAACAATTCTCTCAAGAATTTTATACATGCAAATGAAAACTTGTTTAAAAAATAAAAAGAAAATAAAACAATCATTTCAAGGCTAGAATTGCTAGATCATGTGAAAATGTTAAAAAGTGATGAACTTTTCTTGGCAATTTAAAGAAAAATGGTACTTATGCCTGAACCATTCTGAAAATTGTGACTTGCATATTTTCAGCTTGAACAATTTGAATAACTGGCTTAAACATCTACTTCAACATGCTAGTTTTAGAAATAATTTCAAATCATTCATTGTTCCATTACAAATGAACCAGTTAAGTACTCCTCAAAGTCTTTTTTATATACAGTTTGAATTCTATAGATATTGATACAGACTACATTTAATTTAATAATGATACCAATTGAATATATATACATACATACATACATACATATATATATGCAGGTGTGTATGTATATAACATATAAGTATTTTAAGGTCTAAATATGAACTAATGCCTTAGATTCTTACAGTTTGGTATGTTGGAAAGGCATATTTATAACATTGGAATTCAAGATATGAATTTTATAAATGCTTTTTTAAAACAAACAAAATGAAGGGATTTAATTGTTCTTTCAGCAGTATTATGTTCTTATGCTAGTTAATTTATGCCCCCCCAATTAAAAATGATTACATATTCTATCCTATTGGCATGTAGTCCCTAGATGAAAGACAAACCATTCAAGGAAGTTGATATATGATATTTCAGTATTGATGTATTGGATATCGACATGGCCATCTGATGAGAATTAATTGGCTTTCTTATTTAACTCTAACAATGAGAAGACCTATTCCTCTTGTCTATCAGCTGCATAGTTTATCTGCAGTTATGGTGACCTGCATTGTTAGAAGAAATGAGTTTTGGAAATGGTTTTTATCCTTACAAATAAAGTTAGTGCATCTACAGTTAGAAACTGGCAGCAGTAATGTTCCCATAGTAAAGCTAGAGCTTAGCCCTGTTACAATTATTAAAAAGCCTATTCATACAAATTAAATCCATTTCATATCCTGGCCTCTGATGACAGCTCCATTTTTTCCCTTGTCTGGTTTGAATTACCTCTAGTCTGTACCCAGAAAGAATTTATCCCTTTCAAGAGACTTCTCCAAAGCCATAATAAATTCACATGGGTTGTCCCATCAATGGACTGAATTTGCATTATTATTTCATTATGAGAGGGAAAGAAAGAGGATTAGATCTCTTGTAGCATTGGCAGGGTCTATTTCAACCTGAACACATGATTAAAGTTGGCATTTATGACCATAACTGTCAAAGAAAACTAATTGTAAACTGAGAGCTGTGAATAATTATGGCCTTTGCTATTAAACCATTTCTCTCCTATTTATCACAGAACCAACTACAGACATTACTACTGTTTGCATTTAGTCCTTTGATTACTATGAACCTACTTATGCAAATGAAAATTGATCTATATTCTCAGATTGATGGCTTTATGTAAACTTAATTTCAATCATGCATTGGAGTTTTAGGGGGAAAAGTTGACACATACCATTGTATCCATGGCACTTACATTTTGTATTATTTCAGTCGCAAAGTCTTAGTTCTGCAGCAGCTGCCTGGTAATTTTTTTCATATGTATGCTACTCAAGCTACCTTTCACGTGACAGTTTTTGCCCCTTATGGTATGTTCCTACTATGATAGATTATCCTTATATCTTTAAGGGTCAGAAATTATGTTCTACATATATATAATATATATATATCATATATATGTATGTATATATGGATATATCTACATATTCATCATGAATCACTTAGAAAGTACATTTCATTGTTAATTTCAGCAACATTGATGTACTTACTCCTATATTTCATAGTAGAATAATAGCTGTGCGCCTATATAGCTTTGAACTGATTTGTATTTGATTGTATTAAAAGTAGGGAGGGATTGCTGAGTCCAGTACCACTGATAGTGGCTGCTTAATAAGTATAATTTCATGATGACTGTAAATCAGATGAATCATTATTCCATAAAAATAATATTTTTCTTCAAATTTTAAGTGTTGAATAAAGTTAAGATTGGTTTTATTTAGAAAAAAACCATGCTAAGAAAATTGTTGATATCATAAGTATGATTACACTAAGGTTTTCCTAAAAGCACATTTTTTTTTTACAAAATAATATTTCATGTTAGTGAATAATAACCAATTTCATATGAAAAAATCTTTTCAAATTAAATATTTGTTTAAAAGTGTATGGGTGAATCAAATTTCAGGTTTTGTTTTTTGTTTTTTGTTTTGCAAAACTTCTATTTAAAACATCCAATCAGAAAGTATTACCTAATAGGAATGAAATGTTCATACCATAAATTCTGGTAATGTGTGATTAAATATATTGCATTGATGAATTTTATCATTAACAAACATTAGCTACTCATTTCAATACTTTTTTTGTCATTGTAGAGGTAAATGTCATCAAAGAAATGAATTTCTAACCTTTCGCTAAAATCCATAAATAGAAATTACTTACTTGACATTATTAACATTTTTATAGAATGTTATTTGTTAGTCCTCTTGCAACCCTTTCATTTGACCTGTCTCTACTTATTAGGCATTATTAACCAAGTAATATTAAGTAAACCTATCCATAGTGTTGCAGTCATATTAGTGTATGTTCCAAACAATAGAACTAAAACTCTGACTTCAGATTTATATTTTCTGACAAGCCCCTGTGACAAAAATCACCATTGTTCTTGTTTTTTTTTTTTTAAATACCCAGATCACCCACTAGAGAAGATTTAAACATATTTATTCAAAATAACTAAAAAATTATGAAAAAAAAACAATGGTCATGCCAACCAATATGGTCAAAATTCTACTTCTTTAATATTAAGTAAAAGAAAATGGATGTCTTGGGTGAATGTACAAAATATACACAATAAAATACTGGATGGATCACAGGTAATTTAATAAAAAGCAAATACCTGTGCTAAGGAAATGATAGATTTATTAGTATATTCATGCTCATTGTACTGAAGTGGATTCTACAATTCCAAACCCAATGTGTGTCTTTGATGTATAAGTAGTTGGAGCTTTGACTTGGTGAGAAACCAATTATTTGGCTACATCTCAGAACTTGAGCCAGATCATTTTGTTTTGGAATGTGAATTGAAATCAAATGCTTCATTTTATGTGTCTTAGTATTCCAAAGAATTTCTATTCTTTCATTCTTTCTTTTATATATTTGTTCATTTGCTTACTTGTTTGTTCATTCATTTATTATTAATGTTTGATCCATTCATTTTTTAAAATTTATTCTGTCAGAGAAAACATTTATGTCATTATTTTCTTCTTTCCATTTCCCTTCTTGATGTAAAAGTGTGTAAAATTGAACAACTAAGTATTTGTAATCATTATTCATTAGGAAATTCCTGATTTAGTTTGTGATTTATAATAATGTCTTGTTGAAGGTAGAAAATTGAGGATTAAAAGGAAAGTACCCTAAAGTTTTGCTGTAACATCCAACAGAAGATCTTTGTCCACTTTAAATTCTTGGGGTAGAGAGCTACCAGGTGAAGGGAATCCCTCCACCAAATTATTTTGGCAACTTATATTTTCTGCAACTTTTTTTCTTAGAGAATTGCCTACAGCAAGAGGTTAAGTGACTTATTCAGGGTCACACAGTCATGACATATTAGAAGTGGGCCTTGATCTCAGGTTTTTCTGGCATTGAGGCCACCTTTCTATCTGCTATATTATGCTGCTTCTTTATTCTTTTCATATTTCCACAATATTGTCTTTGGTTGAAATATGCCTCATAGTGTTATACATTTATAAAGAAGTCAAGCCATTCCTAGACAGGCACTAAAGAGGTAAAGTCTCTACTTAGTACTACTCCAGGTCCCCTTTCATACTTCATTTCCTTATTTTAGGCACTTATTCTCCAGTACAGGCACTTAATGCTATCTTTCATATATGGCATATGAAATTAAAAAAATGAGGCAATTGTCTGGATATTTTTGACAATGAAACACTTTCATGAAATACCTAGAAACTTAAAGAAATAATGATATCCTTGCTGTATCTCTTTTCTTTTTTAATTATATAAATATACTTTTTCAGTCAATAAACATTTATTAAAATCTTACTATGTGTCCCAATCACTTTGCTAGGCCCTGAGGATACAGAAAAGGATAAAAATTAGTCCTCTCTTAAAGTATTTTATTTTCTAATAGGAAAGGCAATGTTTAATGTTTAAATACATAAATAAGTAGGATATTTCTCTCTCTCTCTCTCTCTCTCTCTCTCTCTCTTTTTCCCCACAAACAAATATGTTTGCATGTGGTAACTAGAAGGTAATTTGAAAGGGTAAGGCCTACGGCAGAAAATGAAATTTAAATGAAGTCTTGAAGGAAGATAAAAATGCATAGTAAGGGTGAAGAACATTTCAAGTCTGTAGGACAGCCAATGCAAAGGCACAGGAGACTGTGTCATATTCAAGGAAATCAAATTCAACCAGTGCAGGTAGGTTGCAGAATGCATGAAATGAAGTGAATTTTTAAAAGACTGGAATGGTAAGAAGGGGCCAGGCTATATAGAACTTTAAATGCTAGCCAAAGGACTTTGTATTTGATCTTGAAGATGATAAGTAGCCATTGACTTATTGAGCAGGAAAGGGTATGTGTGACATCATCAGACCTAAGCTTTAAAAAGATTACCATGGCAGTTTAATGGAGAAGGGGGAGATATGAAGGAGAAATATCAGTTAAAAACTATTATCTTCCTAATGAGAGGTGTTGAAGGAATGAAACATGATTATGGTTATATGAATAGAGAAAAGATGGTACATAGGATAGATAGGATAGGTTAAAGTATGTACACCTAGATTTGAAGATAGATTGAATATGTAGAATGAGAGGGAGTGATGGTTCAGGGATAACACTAAAGTTGTTAGTTTGGATATTGGTGCTTTTGGCAGTAATATAAAAGAGTGGAAGACTGGAGTGTTTGAGAGGAAAGATAATGTGGTTTGTTTTGGACATTTTGAGCTTGAGCTTTCTATGGAATATCAGTTTGAGATGTCCAAAAAAAGAATGCAGTTGGTAATGTATGACTATAGCTCAGAAGACAAACAAGATCCAGTTACATACACCTAGAAATCATCTGCATAGAGATGCTTATTGAACCCAAATGAGTTGCTGAGATTACCAAGTGTGACAGAGAAAAGAAGAAGAAGAAGAAGAAGAAGAAGAAGAAGAAGAAGAAGAAGAAGAAGAAGAAGAAGAAGAAGAAGAGAAACTTTCACAGTTAGTGAACCATCAAAGAAAAATCACCAAGAGAGAAAGAGAGGCATTAAACATAGAGAGGAGAGATATTGAGTAGATGGATACTTTCTAAAGATGGATCATCAGTATTAAATGCCATAGAGAGGTCAAGAAGGGAAAGTTGAGAAAAATATGTTAAATATAAAAGATAATTAGTGATTTTGAAAAGGACAATTTTGGTTGAAAGATGAAGTTGGAAACAGATTACAGAAGTTTAGAACATAATGAGAAGAGTAGTGGAGTTCTCAAGTGTAATTTGCTTTCTCAAGGGGTTTAGGCATTGAGAAGAATGATATAGAATGTTAGCTAGTGAGGATGATAGGATGAAACAAGACAATTTTTTTCAATGTTTTAAAATTTTTATTTAGAGTTTTGAGTTCCAAATTCTATCCTTTTCTCCCTCACTCCCTTCCCCACTCCCTGAGATGCTAAGCAAGCAGATATGTCACACATGATTATATAAAACATTTCCATACTAGTAATTTTGTACAAGAAGACTCAAATAAAAGAAAAAAACATGAAAGTGAAAATAGCATTCTTCAAGCTGTATTCAATCAATATAAGTTCATTCTCTAGAGATGAATAGTATGCTTCATCATTAGTTCTTTGGTATTGCCTTGGATCATCACATTGCTGAAAATAGCGAAATCATTCACACTTCATCAAACAATATTGCTGTCACTGTGTATAACATTCTCTTGGTTTTGTTCACTTCACTATGCATCAGTTCATGTGAGTCTTTCTAAGTTTTTCTGAAATCATCCTATTTGTCATTTCTTATAACACAATAATATTCTCCTACAATCATATACCACAGCTTGTTTAGCCACTACCCAATTGTTGGGCATCCCTTTAATTTCCAATTCTTATCCACCACAAAAAGAGTTGCTGTAAATATTTTGTTGTTCAAATAGGTCCTTTCCTTCTTTTTCTGGATGTCTTTGGGGTTTAGACCTAGAAGTGGTATTGCTAGATAAAAAGGTATGTACAATTTTATAACCCTTTTGGCATAGTTGCAAATTGCTCTTCAGAATGGTTGGATTAATTCACAACTTCACCAACAGTGCATTAGTGTCCCAGTTTTCCTACACCCCCTCCAACATCCAACATCCAACATTTTCCTTTTTTATCATATTAGCTATGCTGATAGGTATTTCAGAGTTGTTTTAATTTACATTTCTCAGATCAGTAGTGATTTAGAGCATTTTTTCATAAGACTTTAGATAGCTTAGATTTCTTTGAAAACTGCCTTTCATATCCTTTGATCATTTATCAATTTAGACATGACTTATATTTTTATAAGGTTCACTCAGTACTCCATATATTTGAGAAATGAGGCCTTTATCAGAGATACCTGCTGCAAAATCTCCCCCCCCTCCAAGTTTTCTGCTTTCCTTATAATTTTAGTTTTGGGTGAAAACTTTTTAAATTTTATATAGTCAAAATTATCTGTTTTTCATTTTGTGATGCTCTCTATATCTTCTTTGTTCCTAAATTCTTCCCCTATTCATTAATCTGACAGATAAACCATTCTATGCTTTCTTAATTTGGTTATGGTGTATAAATCATGTACCCATTTTGACCTAATCTTGCTATATGGTAAGGGAACTTTTAAGGATAGAGAGACATGAACATTTTTGCTAAAAGCCATTATACAGGAAATAAGAATAGGAATGATATTTGACATTTGCTAGAGAAGGCAGGATGAGATGTGATCAAGGTTGCATGTTAAGGGGTTGACTTGGTAAAGGAGAAGGGTCATCCCTTCAATTGAGATCAGATGAAAGAATAAGATATTAGGGGTAGAAGTCTGAGTAACATGGGATGAGGTGAAAAGAAGAAGGGGGACATCTCAGTGACTGGTCTTGACTTTATAATGGGGATAAAGGAGAAGAGAATCCTCAGCTGAGAGAGTTGGAAGAAAGGGAAGCTTTGGAAAACCATAGGAAAGACAAGGAGGTTTAGAATAGTCCCTGTGAAGAATGGAATAACAAAAGGATAAAGGGGAATAACAATATTTGCACTGACATGATGACGGTTTAGATAAGATTAGATAATGTAAATTTATAGTGAATTGAGTTAGCATGATTTGGAACATGAATAGGAGCTAATGAGGTTGATGGTGGGATTAATCTAGGGTTGCAGTTAGGAGTTTCACCTCCTTAACAGTGTTTTCAAAAAATGAAAGCAAAGTGTGCTTTTCATATGCCAACTTGAAAGAAGTGGACAGATTCAGGGAAATCAAAGTGATGTGAAAGGCATTTTTTTTCCTGGCTACGCAATGGGTTTAAGTGATTTGCCCAGGGTCACACAGCTAGTAGGTGTTACGTGTCTGAGGCTGGATTTGAACTCACGTCCTCCTGACTCCAGGGCCAGTGCTCTATCCATTGCACCATCTAGTTGCCCCAAGAAGCAATTCTTAAGACAACATCTAAAATCTAATGAGGAAGTGATAGCTTCATTATAAATGTGATTTAACATATTCATGACTAAAAAGCTTCAAGATTAAATAAAATCCACTACTTTCTGGCAAGTAATATAGTCTATTTAAGTATATTTTTGTTCCTCAGAGTTGGTTAATAGGAGAGGGAGGCTAATTGTGAAGTAGTGACTTCCAATTTTTTAATGATAGCTAGAGAGGTATATTTAGGTTCTTTTTAGTATGATAAATTTTAGAGATGGTAGTGATGGAAGAACACAAGAAGAAAAATACTTAGTGATTAATTAAATTCAATTTTGAAGAGATCAACCAGACCAATTAAACATAATTCCAGGGGAAAAATTGATGGGAATGAAAATGCTTCTAAGATATGTTTAGATTTTAGGAAACAAATTGATTATATAATAAGGAATTCCTACAGGATTAGAAAACACTATTTTCTGGTTAAGCTACTTGAATGAGTTAATGAAGTAGCTGATGTGGATAGCAAAGGCACAATCTCATAAGTAATTATTTGGAATGGAAACCATCATTATATAGATAAATAATGGTAACAAGGAATATTGTGCAGGACATGGTTAAAATAAGTTATGTTGTCTTTGTATGTCATCTGTTTCACAGAAGTCATATATACTACAATATGTATCACTGTGATAAATTTTGTAGATTTTTAAAGTAAGGAAACAAAGGATGGTTACTTTAATGCTGTCCAAAATATGTTAAATGTGGTCTATGACTAGTAAATTAACACCACATAAAAGTCAAAAATCAATGCAAAAGCATGTAGTGGGAAGTCCATAGGTCTGATGCTATTTTGGTTAACAACCAGTTTGAACCTAACGTAGCCAAATTATTTCAACTTATGTTCTTATTCTTCAGCTTTGTTATACATATCAGAATTGGAACTACTTGAAATATGAGCTAGTCTTAAAACGGTAAGCTCCAAGTGTGATGAGTGTACTTTGGCAAACCATCAGTACAGATCATTTTGTCATGATATTGCATTAAAAGATCATGGTGATATCTTTGAATGTAAAATACCATGCTTGCATAGTTACTGACTCAAGAGGTATTGACTTCCATTTGGCAGGGTTAGAAAAGTTAGGTCTTGCTCATGAGATGCCAGTGAAAAGGTCTTATTAAGAATTGGCTAGTTCAGAGTCTTATTTGAGGTTTATAATGCACCTGAACTCATGAGAGCATTTCATAAATCTTGCTTATTGACAAAGGAACTTGCAGAGGAATGCTTTTTTTTTCAGGCTACTAGCTTCATTAATTAAGGAGGTATGAATTAATTGCTATAATATCCCTGGATGTGACTGTCAGTGTCATCTTTTTTTCAAACTTTTGAACCTAACTATGTGTTATAATTTAATACTGTGCTTTTTTTACCTAAAGATGAATGGTCAAAAGTATTTTCTGTGGCAAATTCAAAATATTTTGAATTACCATTAGATTATCTCTGAAAGAATACTTTGGACTATTTCTCTCATATTTCATGTGAAAGTTAGGAACAATGTGAGATCTTTCAGTGAATTAATGAGGCAAAATTTCATTGATGGTTTATTAAAATTATGGGATCAGAGATTTAGAAATGGAACTTTGAAGCAATATAACCCAGTCACCTCATTTCATAAATTAAGAAAATGAGGCCCAGAAAGTTAAGGGAATTGCCCAAGATCACACAATAAGCAGTAAATGTCAAAGTTAGGATTTGAATCCCAGTTCTCTGGCTCCAAATTCATTACCTTTATACCACGCTATGTTGCCTAGGTTTCATTACTTTATAGTCAGCCCATATATAGGTCATGGACAAGTAACTGGACTAAATAGTATAGTCCTAAATAATCTGTGTGAAAGAATAAATAGATATTTTTATCAAAAAATGATAACAATGATAACTGAACTAGTATAATATAGCCAAAATAGTCCTTAGAGTAAACAACTACGTCTCTAAATACTTTTGTCAACAAAAGAGAAAAATAAGAAACCAGACAATTGTGACTGAGACTAAAAAGTACAACTCAAGTAAACTCAAAAACAGATAATGTTGAAAATCAAATCTGAGATTAGAAGATAATGATAAATAACTGAATTAATAAGTAATTTTTTGTTTTTTTAATTAAATGACAAAATATTCAAACCATTAACTAATTTGAAAAAAATACTAAAGCAAAATTAAAGAAATCAAAACAGATATGAAATAAAAAGTTACAAAATAGGTTGACTGATTGTGTCAACAAAACCGAGAACTAAAAGAAAATGGTTGAATACTAACAAAATCATAAACTACCCAGATGAACAGAATCATAAGTAGAGAATGCTAATAACTTGAACTCAGAAAAAGAAATTGAACACACCATAAATGAACTACCAAAGGGGGAAAAATGGACCAAATGGATTTACTAGTAAATTCTATTCAATATTCAAAAATCAGTTGTCTAATACTATACAAATTGTCTGCAAAAATAAAGAACACAGTCAAAAACTTATTTATGAAACAGAGCCTGACACTTAAAAGAGAGAAATAAAAAGCGTAGAAAGAAAATTATAGACACATATTGCTAGCAAGTATTGATGCAAAACTACTAAATAAAATATTAGCCATGAGGCTAGAGGAACATATTCAAAATAATTTTTACTGTGCCACAATTGGATTTGTACTAGGATTTCAGGCTTAGTTGATCATAAGGAAAAGTATAAATATAGTAACCCACGTTGCCTTGTTTTTTTTTTTTTTACATAAAAAAATATGCTTCAATCTGCACTTGGATTAATCTATGGTTGCAGTTAGGACTTTCACCTCCTTAAGAGTGTTTTCAAAAAATGAAAGCAAAATGTGCTTTTCATATGCCAACTTGAAAGAAGTGGACAGATGCAGGGAAATCAAAGTGATGTGAAAGGCATTTCAATGGTTCTTTCTCTGGAGATGGATAACATTTTTTATCATGAATCCTTTAGAATTTTTTTGGATCATTATTGATGAAAGTAGCTAAGTTATTCACAGTTAATCATCATTAAAATAATGTTGTTACTGTATACCATGTTCTCCTAGTTCTTCTAACTTCACTTTGTGTCAATTCATATAATTCTTCTCAGACTTTTCTGAAAACATTCTGCTCATCACTTATTATAGCACAATAGTATTCTAACACAATCATATACAACAATTTGTTCAACCATTCCCCAATTGACAAGCATCCCCTAAATTTTCAGTTCTTTACCATCACAAAAAAGAGCTGCTATAAATATTTTTGTATATTAGGTTATTTTCCTTTTCCTTTAATCATTGGGATACAGACATAGAAGTGGCATTGTTGGGTCAAAGGGTATACACAGATTTATAGGCCTTGGGCATAGTTCCAAATTGTTCTCCAGAATATTTGCACCAGTTCACAACTCCACTAATGTGCATTAGTGTCCCTATTTTTCTGCATCCTCTCCAGTATTTGCCATTTTCCTTTTCTGTCATGTTAGCCAATATGATAGGTGTGAGGTGAGCATAACTCAAGAGTTATGCTAATTTGCATTTCTCTAATTGAAAGTGATTTAGAGCATTTTTTATGTGACTATTGATAGTTTTGATTTCTTCTTCTGAAAACTCCCTGTTCATATCTTTTGACCATTTACAATTGAGTAATGTCTCATATTTACATAAATTTGACTCAGCTTCCTAGATGTTTGAGAAATGAGACCTTTATTAGAGAAACTTTCTGTAAACATTTATTTCCCAGATTCCTGCTTTCCTTCTAATTTTGGCTGTATTGTTTTTGTTGTGTAAACCCGTTTTAATTTCATGTAATCAAACTATCCATTTTACTTCCTGTGATCTTCTATATCACCTGTTTGGTGTAAACTCTTCCCTTATACACAGATATGACAAGTAAAATGTTTCATGCTTCTGTAATTTGTTATGATATCACCCTTTATGTCTGAATCACGTATCTGTTTTGATTTTATCTTGGTATGCAATGTAAAATGTTTAAACCATATCTTCTTATGCTCCTTTCACATACTTGCTCACACTCTGACCCAGTTTCCCAGAATAGCATCCAATACACTGATCCTGGATGATGAGACAGAATGCTCTTTGATCCCTACTACCACTTCTATACTTTCCTTTTCCTGTCATCACTTGACAACCTTTCTTCTTTTGAGGTTGAGTTTATCCTATATGTATCATGGTAGCTTTCGTCTATTGTTTCCCAGGTAACTAAGCCTCTCTTCTCCAGATCATCACCTGAATTCTTATCTTCCTTTCTCACCTCCTGCCCTTATACTAGAGGACTTCAAGATAAATATTATCTTCTCAAATACTCCATTTCCTTAATCTTTTCCAGCCTTATAACCTACTCTTCTGCTTTTTCAGTTACAATATGGATCTCATTATTACTGAGAAGTGCTCCACTTCTTTGATCAAAAACTCTGATGCTATTCTATCTAATCATAACCTTCTATCATTCTATCCCTGCTGATTCCCCACCCTTCCTAAATATATTCATCACAACATCTAATCCCTTCAACCCTTATTACTATCTAAGGCCATTATTCCTACTCTGACTTCACTTTCCTTCTCTATTGAAACCATTGTTAACCAATTCAATTCTATACTACCCTGTACTCTTAAATATCTTGTACTGCTTTCCAAGCACCATTATTCCTTGCCAGACTCTAGTCCTGGAATTCTACCTTCTACTTCCTCTTTTCCTCATGTGCTACTGACCAGAGCAAGAGGAATTTATACAAATAAATAATATATACATATATATAATAAATACATAATTATACACATTTATGCTGTCAAATTTCAATTGAGCCCTTCTTGCAACTTTTTATAATCTTTGTCTTCCTTCAGGAACCAGTTCAAGCAGCTTCTTCTACATGAAACTTATCCTGATTCCTGCTCCCCCTGCCAAGTGCTAGTACCTTTTCTCTATAATTACCTTATGTTTATTTTAATATATAAACATGCAAATATTCATGTGTATATATATACACATATATGTACATTATGATATTAATTGAAAATGCTACAGAATACTATAAATGTTCAAAGGAGCAAGATCATTGTTGGCTAAGAGAATTAGGGAAAGCTTAATGGAGAAGATGGAATTTTACCTGAAACTTGAATGGATAGGATGTCAGTAGTCCAAGATATTGAAGGACAATGTAAGCACTGAAAATGTTTTGAGCATGTTATATTATTTATTGAAATGGCAACACTATAAATATTATGGAAGATTTAGCTAGATTGGAGATCTAGGTTGTGACTGGAGATAGAGAAAAGTTTAAAGATTTTTTTTATCATAAGTCACAGGACTGTATTTTTAGAACTAGAAGGGATATTAGAGTTCACCTAGTTCAAACCCCTTATTTTTACAGGGGGAAAATGAATCCAGGAGAGGCTAAATGACTTACCTAACTGAGATTTCACAGTAAGAAGAAGAACCAGAATTTAAAAACAGTCTGTGCAACATCAAAGCCAGAAATCATTTCTTCTATTACACTGTGTCATTGTGTCCAGGGCTATCACCAGGCATCTTGATTTTTGTCTTGTCACTTGACTTCAATGTTTCTGGAAGAGAGAGTAAGTCTGATGACTTTGTGCAATCCTGCCTTACTTAAATGAATAAGTCAAGACATCACCCAATCACGATGTCATTGGTCCTCTTTGAAAATGAAGGTTGAACAACAGCTACTGACGTACTTGGAAATGATGTATTAAAAACAGGGTTCTACAGGGCAGTGATTTGCCATGATGTATGAGAAACTTCAAAATGAACCTCTTTTCCCTTAAAGATATAAAACACCATAGAAAAAAATAGAGAATTAGAGGGGAAACCCTAAAGACAATAAAACAAAAGATTTAAGTATGTTCATTTTAAGACACTACAAAAAGATGTATAAAGTGAAATAGTTTGAAGGTAAAGATAATAGATGCAACAAATAATTTTATAACTAAGAAAGTATTGATATCAAAAAGGAGAAATGTGAAGATTTTTTAACAAAATAATGTTAGACTATGAGTTTGAGGCAAAGTGGGGAAATGTTTTAGAAATGTATGAAAATAGCTTTCAAAAATGGAGTAAGTAGAACTTGCTGAAGGAAAATAATGTAGAATCCAGCTACTAACATAAAGGTGGAAATAAATTTAAAAATCTTTCATAATTCTTGATATAATTCTATCCTAAATGTTTTCTATGTTTCAGTTGTTGATATTCCTAATCTATTAAGGTTTCATTTTTGGCCAAGTAAGAAGAGAACAAATTCAAATCTGCCACAATAAAGAAAGCCTAAGAAATTATGTCTCCAAAACTTTCCAGAAAAAACAAAAACAACAACAACTCTTTTCTGGATATTTTAACTGGTCATGGAGAGTGCTTCCTGGTGCAGCATTACTCAGTTTTCATTTTTATTTTGGCTTATGACCTTTTCTTAGACTGCTTTTTGAGATATTTTGATATATCTAAATTGGTTTTATTTCTAAGGTAGTATATTACTCTTAAATTATTGGAGTTGGCTCAGAAGGTTTAGTTTTGCCTGGAGATTAGAGAACCCAGATGTGTTTGTAGTTTTATTTGGGTGGCAGGTTTCTATTAGTCAAAGTTTATCTTTCTTTTATTTATTCACCAGCTGACTATCATTTATATTGTACCACCTACAGATTCAGTGCCTAGGAAATAAATTAGGGGTTTAACCTGAGACCTGCTCAAATGAGTTCAAACAAACGGGTTTCTGGATATTAAAATGACAAAGCTATCTAGTATATTTAAGAATATGTCCTTAGTTTTGTATTTCTATAGATTTGAGATTAACTAAAAACACAAACTAGGCTTGAAACACCCCAGGTACCTGTGTGCACAGTTCAAATTTATTGCTCACTGAAGATACCTTCATAGTCATGGTAAAACCATTAAAAAGTGGTTTTAAGTGATTTTTGGTTCAATCAACTAACTGTGATCCAAGAATTACATACTTTGATAATGATGCTGTATAGATCGACCACAGTTGAATGGTTCAATTGAATTATTTTATTACTGTTCTTTTTTACATGAATAGACTCAGCATAAAGTGTGCTATAGTCCTTTCTAGATCAGATCCCTTTACTAGTTAGGAGAATATTTCTTCCCAGTGTGTGATTGACTTGAGAGAATGTATGAAAAGGAGCTTTTTAAAATATTTTGTATGAACACTTTAAATGCTGAGAGTTTCCAAATAAAGCATTATGTCTGTGCAAATCACTATATTATGCTTTTGGGAAATATCAAATAATTGGTAAATGTGGAGCTTGCCATTTAATGGGATATATGAGACAGTTACATATGTTAAGAAGACAGATTATACTAAGAAAATATGTTAACATAGAGCTACAAAGGACTATATATAGTTATTTTCATTTGTGCCAAAGGGATTTGAAAGGAGTATAACCATCAGATCTTCATGTGTTAAATTTGGGGAAGATTTTGGGGCTGAAGTAGGGAAGAGAGATGATGATCTAAAGTTAAATAAATGCATGCTTGCTAGAGAAAATAGAAACAGCTTAGAAGTGGAAACCAGGAACTCTTGGTTATGTGTCTTAGGAGAGGTAAGACAGTAAATAGCTACATTAGGAATCTAGAGTATCTTGATAGTAAATAAAGTAAGAAGCTATAGTAAATAGCTAGACAGTAAATTAGCTAGAGTAGGAGGTCCTAGGCAGGGGATGACAAGAAATAAAAGTTGGGATCACTTGATGGAAGTTAAAATAGACCTATGCCCCCCCCAAATGTATATATACACACACATAATTACATATACATACACACACACACACATACATACATACATAAACATATACATATATTTACATATATTTACATATAGATATGGGGCAAAAAGCAAAGTCACATGTGTTGTGGGAATTTATTTGAACTGAGTAATTAACATCACAAATATGGGTTAATTCACCCATCTTAGTTTGGCCTTCATTCTCACTCTGAGCATATATAAAGTGATGGATGCTCACTAGTTCTGTACTTCTCAGGGCTCTTATGATGTTCACTGCTACTGAATTTATGAGTCTGTCTAGTTTTTATGCTTTCTGCAAAAGGTACCTCATTTTTCAGCTCATAAATACTGTTAAGAGATTCAACTAGTAAGAACCAAAAACATTTTTTTTCTAGAATTAGTTCTGGCTAGGTATCTTAAAAACCGGTCCCGACAATGAATTTTGTCATAACAATAATAACAGTAATTATGATGATGATGATGATGATGATGATAATTATTAGCAAATGTCATGCAGAAAAAGTGAATTAAGAAAAGTCTACAATTATTAATTTATTGGGTTCTTTTCTCCCTTTTAAGTCCAGAAAAAAAAATTGTTAGTGTGCAAAGAGAAGAGCAACCTTGTGATCACTTCTATAACATAGACTGCTAAAACAAGGAGAAATGGTCCATGAATTTGCCTTTTCAAAGGAATAAAGGAACAGTATAGAGAAAAGGCTCAGGAAGGTCAATGATGTAAAGGGAAAAAGTAAGGGAAGTGAGGCAAATGAGAGAGGACAAAGGATGGAAGAATAAGTATTGAGAAAAGCAGAGTTTTAAAAGGAATAGGAAGCAGTAGAATGAATAGAGACTGAAGGGGATGGAAGTAGAAGATACAGGAGTAAATAAAAGATTAAAATTTTCTTGCACTTGCTTGAAGGGAATGTTGAGGCTATGATTATAAGAATAAATGAATTTTGAGGGAGGTTGAATTTAGAGAAGCCATGTTTAATTATGTGTAACTATTAATAATCTATTTCAATTCACAAAGCTTATTTTTGTCCAGTGTGTATACCCACAAATACATACATATACATACATGCATGCATAGATACATATATACATACAAGCATATATTTCCCCTGAAAAATCAGTTACCTCAGTCTCTCCCAGAAGTCTCAGGATACCTTAAACCAGCACTAATGCAAAATATTACTGGGGGATATATTTACACGAGCAATAACTTGAGATTTTAGTAATTCTCTTGCTTATTTGTCTCATCAGCAACTTTTTTTCTAGAGAGTTAGCATCATTAGGGAATTGAATCTAGCAGGCAGTTAGACTATTTTTCCAGTCTGTGAAAGGACTGTATTAACTGACAGCAGCCTCCAGTGCATTCTAGTATTAAAATCTCATGAGATTTGGAATGCATACATAGTGGTTGGGGCAAAATATATCCTGAATATAAGTTCCAAATTCTCTTTAACTTCTGAGATGATTGGACTTATTGTCAAAATATTCTTCTGCTAGTTGCAAATGACTTACTGGTAACCCCAAACCTACATAACTGTGTGAACACATTCAGTGACATTTCCTTTTACATGAAGGAATCTTTAAGACAGAGACTTGATGTTTCTTTATAGACCAGGTTTTATAGCATCTCTTGATCATCATGAAGTCTTAGAATATGTTGAATATTCCTTTCTAAAATGAAATTTATTTTTAAAAGTTTTCAGATGAGAAAGCAGGAAACAATAGACACTAATACAGAAGCAACTGTTTACTTCATGTTGCAGATTGTATAAATATAATTTAAAATTAGTAGGAATACAAACCAAAATTATTATGGAACTTAGAAAAGTCAACAATGTTTGTAATATATTTTAAGCATACATTCCTTTTTCTTTTTTTTTTTTTTGTTGGTAACTTTGTTATTGGTCATCAAATAGCAAAGAATTTGTCTGTTCTGTTAGGCCCCACTCTCTATGGGGAAACAGAGGATGGAATAAATACAGACAATTTTGACTGGATTGTTACTAATCAGACATGCCAGTTCCCAAAAATACACTGAGGTAAGCAAAATCATGCAATAAAAGCCACAGAACTTATAGGGAAAATGGGATGGGACACAATGCTCAAAAACTTTATCAGTAACATAAAGATAGGAATCTAATAAATATGATCACACAGTTTTATACATGTTAAATGGCTAAGAAATGTATAAATACTATACAGTCTCTGCTGTCTCTGGTCTCAAGCTGCTACTAGGCCTTGCAACCAAGTCTGGATGAAAACATTATTTAGCCTATAATTCTCTACCTCCTGACTGGAGACCTTCAAGAAGAAGGTGAGATGGAGATGAGGGCAGTAGGGACCAGCCCTCCTCTGTTCAAAGCTCCTATTGTACTGGAAGATATAAAATACACATGACACTTTACCTTGATAAAGACCTAAAGTTTGCTTGTGGAAATTGAGCATCAGAAGGGTTGCAGCTTCAAAATTATTGTGAAATAATGCAGTTTTCAGAATTCAAGTTGTCTCCTATGTAAGAAATTGTTCAGAAGTGAACTAAAAATTCATGTCATTCTCAAAATGTTCCCTAACACATACATTGGAATAAATTCAAGTTTTCATAACATACTTTATAGCTGACTATAAAGCTATGATTTTTGTAGGATTTTGGCTGGTCCAAGGAATCATGGATTCCTTTAATTCTTCAGGCCAGATCTTAGGTAATTCTGTAGAACCATAAATGTAATCAATTATGTTAGCATAGCTATCAATAGATATTAATGTTTTATTTTTCAGTTTAATCCCCCATAATGCAGGCAAGGTCCTGCATACCTGTATCTAAGTAGCAGAAGACAACCTGCTTGTGGATCACTCAAATAACTAAAGTCAAGTGGGGTTCATGCTTCTTCCTAGCCCAGGCCTCCACAGTAGTTGTATTACAATGCCCTAAGGCAGGATTGGGGAATCTGAGGCCATGAGGTCACATGTGGCCTTCTAGGTCCTTGAGTATGGCCTTTTGACTGAGTCCAAATTTTACAGAATACATCCTTTTATTAAGGGAATTTGTTCTGTGTCATTTGGATTCAGTCAAAAGGCTTAATGCCTTTCAAATTCCCAGTGGAATTTGCCCTAAAAGTTTAATTTGAGGACAAGTTTTTGTACCACTTGTATAGCTCAGGAAAAAAAAAATGGTAGTGACATTTCTGACTTTCTTGATGACCATAGAATTGAAGGCCCTTCAATCTCAGATATTCCATGGGCATTACATTCCATGTAATATTTCAATGTTAAGTCTGGATTTGGGTCTATATCTTTTGTTTTTGTCCTTTGAACCAATTTCTATTTTTATATAGTTATAATCAATAAAATATGGTATCAATTATTTCAGCCTCTTGATAAATTTTTGTTGTAATACCTTGGTGCCCTAGTCATCAATTTTTGTAAAACTCTTTTGTGGTACTGAGAATATCTATATTATTTTGCTGTCCCAGTTAGAAGACGGTATAAATCTTTTAGCTATTTTTCCACCAATTTGTTAAAGTTATATATTTTCCATTTTATTTTTATTCCACTTATCCATAACACATAGAAATCTATTGAACTCTCCAGTTGTATTATTATGTTACGGTCTAGGTTGTCTTGAAGTTCAGATCATTTTCCCTTTTAGGACTGGGATGCCAAGGCATTTCAAACTTATAAGTTTATTAATGATAATACATATTTGCCTATGGTTACTTTCTCTCTCTCTCAACATATGTATGTTAGACATATACATATATGTAAATACATATATCTAGTTTCCATAATTATCCCATTTTATCTTCTATTTTTTAAATGTTTCCTATTGCTTTGTCATATAGTATGATTATAAATCCTATATGATTATAGATCATAATAATTTTTTCCATCTCCTTTTTATTTTGTGCATGCCTTTGTTTTTTAAGTTTTTCTTATAAGCAAGTAGTGTTTTTCTTCCCTTAGCCAATCCATCACTCTTTTTCATTTTATTGAATTTTTTAATCCATTCATATTTAAAGTTTTAAAATTAAGTTTATATCTCCCCCCATTTGTTGCTAGAAATATTTTTGCAAGTTATTATTTTTCTTTTCCTATTCTGTAAATATAGTATTATGTTCCCTCAGCTACTTTACTTGAATCTTTTCCACCCAGGTGGCCCTGTTCTCTTCCATAATAAGAGTTTGAAACACTTTAGAAAGAAAACTACAACTGAAGAGATTGCTGCTTAAACATCACAAACAACAAACATACAAGAATGAATAAATACAACAGGCAAGTACAGCAAGAGCAATAGAGTGACAGCAGAGAGACAGTAGGACACTTCTTTCCAAATGTGTACAATGAAACAAGGGACAAAGGTAGAAATCTGGTAGAGGTAACAGCAAAGAGGTGAACATGGTGCATTATGGACAAAACTACATTATAATGTGAGGGTATAAATAAAACGGGGAAAAGGGAGTTCTCTTCCATTCACCCCTATCCACTCTTCTTGTTTGTTATTCCTTTCCCTTTGGGGATTTATTTATTAGTTCCCTTTTCTCTCCTGATTTATCTGGTTGTAAAACCCTCCCCTCCCTTTTTTTCTCTTAGTTTGGCACTCCACTCCTCCTCTTCAACTAATCCTATAAATAGGGGAATTTTTTTTTTAATTTCTTTTTTGCTTCCCTTTCAAAAAAGGAGTTTTTTTGCTCTCTTCATTATCCATCCTCTCTATCTACTCTGGAATCTAATTTTCTGATTCATGACCCCTATAATTACCAAGTTTCTCTTTTCTCTATATTTCTCATGCAATTGAAGCTTCCAGGAATCCATTCTAGACTCTCTCAGTACTTTCTGCCACTACTTTGTGGGACTTGCCCAATATATTCCCCTTTTTCTTTGTGTTTTACTCCCAGAAAATGTCAATTGTTGAAGGTGACAGAGAGAACACTCCTCCACTGTAGGATTCTTCCCTCACCATATCCCTGATTGTACAGCCCATCATTAACTTATATCTTTCCTGATTACCCTATTTCCACATTTGACTTAAAATCTCCTCCCTAGGTCCATGCTCTCTCATTTTCCCAGGTGCTAACTGCCTTTTCCCAACATAGAACAAATAGATTTTTCAAGCATTAAACCCTACAGGACACACACACAGTGTAAAGTCTTCATCTCCCTTAATAGACCCTACCCTCACATCACCAAAGTAAGGTGTGCTTCTTTTTCCCCTTTTCAACCCTTTTCCCCTTCCACCCTTTTTCATTCACACTCCAGTAGGCTCTTCCTTTTCTGTGACCACAGAGGTTGCTTTCCCTTGACTACTAGCTTGATATGAACCTTGTATATCCCATACTCCTCCACGTCTCCCCTTCCCCCCCTTTTATTTATCCTTTCATGTTATAATGTAGTTTTGTCCATAATGCACCATGTTCATCTATTCACTGTTACCTCTACCAGATTTCTACCTTCATCCCTTGTTTCATTGTACACATTTAGAAAGAAGTGTCCTGCTGTCCCTCTGTTGTCACTCTATTGCTGTCACCGTGCTTGCCTGCTGTGTTTATTCATATTTGTGTTTTTGTTGCTTGTGATATTTGAGCAGCAAACAATCTCTGCAGTTGTAGTTTTCTTTCTAAAATGTTCCAAACTTGTATTATTGAATATCCATTTTTTAAAAATATATGAATAAGCTCAGATTTAAAGTATAAGACACCCTGGGCTTCAACCTGAGCTTCACTGATACTCAGAATATATTATTTCATTCCATCCTCCTTTTTCTAGTGGTTGCAGAATAGTCTTGCATTTTTTGAACATCCTTTCTTTTCTATTTCAGAGTCTTTCTCTTGATTGTTGGTAAAACTTACTGCTTCTGAATTGAATTGCTAAATTTAATCACTATGTGTCTTGGAGGTTGCAACACTGCATTTTCTTCTGGAGAAAATTTGTGAATTCTTTTGATTGGGCTTTAATTTTCTGGATTCAGAAGCTCTTAGCAGTTCTCTTCTATCAATTTGAAGCAGAAGATATATAGCACCCTAAGGGTTAAGAGAATATTGGTGTTGCTTTTCCAGTACTTTATGAAAACCCAGTTTATTCTGTAACTTGAAAGGCATCCTAAAGTCCTCTCCCCCTTATCTTGAACTGATACCAAAAGAATTGCTTTTGTCTTCCTTAGCCTATGTTCCTTCTGTCCTTTAATTTTTAACCTGGGCCCTCATGCCCTGTAAACCATAAAGAATTCCCTTTGTCTCCCCCATCCTATGTCATAAAATCCTTTCTTGACCTGTCTCTAATCTTTAAGCCCTATAAAACTTCTAAAACTATCTTGTAAGCAACCATCTTCCTCATCCTGTCCTTATAAAACTGTCCCTGTCCCTCTTTAAGTTGCTAGGCCTCTTTCCAGAGCTAGCCCACTGCTTTTGTATCAATAAAGCTCCCAATGGTTATGGAGAAGGTCTAAGTGAATTCTTTCACACCTGAACCAGCTCTCCCAACTTTAAACCTCAACAAATTTATTAAATTATAATAATAAAATTTTTATTCTGTCATGTCTTCTTGAAAATAATGGTCCTTAGGTTGTTTCTATGCTTCTTGTCTTCAAGGTCAGTATGTTTTGCTCACAGAGCAAATATATTTTCTTTTTGTTATTGTTTTTCATTTCTTTTTTCCTAGATTGTCCTCCACCTCTGTACATCTACATTCTGATTGTCCCATTCTCCCTTTTCTTTCTTCAGTGAAATTTGTTATTCCTGTTCTGCCTCTGTTTTTTTTTCTTCTTCTTTTTTTTCAGATCATATACTATACTCTCATAGTTCTCATTTCTTTGAACCATTCTGGAACATTGTGTTGTAGTTTCATGTTATTCTTAAATTCCAGAGGGTTCTGTGATCCATCAAGTGTTAGTCATTTTATTTTGTTTTGCAATACTTATTCCTAGATGCCTGAACTAATTTATAGATCTTGAGGCACATAGACCTTGTTTCAGCCTTTTTTTTCCTCCTGATCTTCCTTAACACTAATTTTCTGATTCCTTCCTCTCTGGTTCCAGTTTCCTTGGGGGTTGCCTCTCAAGCATTTCAGCTTCCTCTCACACTGATCTAGGTCAAGCTGTTTTGTGTGTCAGAATTTGCCTCAGCTGGATGCTGTATTCTTTCCCTCAGACTTGGTAGAGTTGCATCGCCCCCCCCAATACCTCTCCCCCACGCACAAAGAATGGCCTATCCTAGTGTTCTGTCCTGCTCTCTTCCTTAGATCTTTGGATAAGTATTGTCAGTTTGGAGTTTTGCAATAATGCTGCTAGAGGATTGTCTGCCCAGGCTCTAGGCTGTTCTGCAGTTACAGATTTGTATTTCTAAGTTTAAAAAGTGCAGAGCTTTGTAGCTCTGGTGTTACAGGGTTACGTACACCAGGTGGCTGTTGCTCCTGAAGGACTGTGGCCACTTGATAAATTTCTTCAGCCTGGAACCTAGGTCTCTGTGGCACTGGAACAAGTTAGAAGTGGACAGAGTCTGTGGTAGATTTTGTTATAAGCCTGTGTTCTGTCCTTCGGTCTACTGGTTCAGCTTAAGAAGTGGGGAAGAGATATAGAGTGAGTTCAAGGTCAGTAAGTGTCTTCATTTTTTTTTCTTCTTTTGGATTCAGACTGTACTAGACTATTAACACAGCTGCAGTTGTTCTATCTTTGGTGCAAAATTTCTTTTCTTTTTTTTTTCAAGTTGTTTGAGAGGTTGTTGAGATTAGGCAAAAAAAAATGTCTAGTCCATCATATTGTTGTTCATATGATCTACAAATAAAAAAAAAGCTAACCAAATTACAAAAAAGATATTAATAGCAGAATAATTATTGGTCATTTTATATTTATCTTCCAAATCTGGATAAGCCCAAAAGAAAACAAAGAGGAAATTATAGTTTTGAAAAAACTTTTATGGGAGAAATACATTAGCCCTAAAGTTAATCTTAAATACAAATATTAAAATATGTTCCTAGTCATACAATACCATCACAAAATTAATCCCATGTCATGGCATGAGAAAATTATAGATAAATTCAGAAAATTCAGAAAGGCAGAAATGTTAACCCTATCCTATTTAGAAAATAATGCAACAAAGTAACAATCACGGAAAGAAAAATGATAAAACAATACAAACATAAAGTGAGACTAAGTAACCAGACTCAAAATAATGAGTAAGCCAAAGAGTAGCTGAAAGGAACAAGAAGGATGATAAATATGAGACCACATACTAAAATATATAAGCGAGAAGCTACTTTGCTATGAAATTTTACATATTTGAAAGTATGCAGTAATTAAATAGAAAAAGAATAAATAAATTGAAAAATTAATTTAAAATAACCACTAAATCAAAAAATTAACCTCAATATAAGCAGAAATTAAGAGATTTTTAAAATTACACGATAACAAAGAAATTGAAAATAAAAAGGTTATTAGACAAAAAGGAACTACATTTCTTAAAAATCATACACATAACTTGTTTTGATAAAAAAAAGAAAACATGAAATTGCTAAAAAAAATGAACTTGGTGAATTCTCAAAAAGTACATGGTTCAGATATATTTACAGGTGAATTCAGTCAAACATAAAAACAAAAACCAAAAAACAATTAATGACCTTCCCTCCTTTGAGGCCCAAACTTGTGATTTTCCTATACACCATAAATTATACTCAATGATATGAAACAAATATTGCTCTGGTATCCAAACCAGGGAAGGATAGAGGAGAGAGATAATATTACACATCATTAGCACTACTGAAGGCAGCTAAGTGTCTCAGTGCATAGAGTGCTGGATCTGAAGTCAAGAAGACTCATCTTCCAAATCTGGCTTCAGACACTTACTAGGTGTGTGCCTCTGGGCAATTCCCTTAACCTTACTTGCCTCAGTTTCCTCATCTGTAAAATGAACTGGAGAAGGAAATGGAAAACCATTTCAATATCTTTGCAGAAAAAAGGGGGGGTCATGAAGAGTTAGACATGACTGAAAAATTACTAAAATGAACATTGATGTAAATATTTTACAAAAAATATTAGCAAGTGAATTGCAACTATATATGCAATAAAAGCTTTATTTTAACCAAGTTGGATTTTTACTGGGTCTGTGGGATGATTATACTTTAAGAAAACAATTAACATAATCATATGAACAACAAATTATGATTCAATCAAAAACTATTTAAGAAGCACTTATGGGGGTTAAGTACTGTGCTACACTGGGAACACAAATGTCTGTAAAAGTGACAGTTTTTGACCCCTAAGGAAAACAACACATGATGAAATATAGCATTACATTGCGTTAGAAAAAAAATCTAAAAAGCATAGGCATAGAAGGATATGATATATATGATATGATATAATCTGATATATGATATATGTATGATATAAGGTACAAATTAACATATTGTTAGGGAGAAATGTTAAAAGAATTCCCAATGGTTCATGAATAAGCAAGTATGCTTATTCTTCCATCATTGTTTGACATAGTGCTTAAAATTCTAACTACAGAAATAAGATAAGGGAAAGAAATTAATATTTCCTAAGAGTGGGCAAAATTATCCTTATTTGCAGATGATTTACCTTATTTAGAAACCCTGGAGAGTCAGTGAAGAAATTAATTGGGATGATTAATTGCTTCAGTAAACCAGTAATATGTAAAAACAAAATCTGTAAAGTATCCTGTGTATTATAAACAAACAAAAGGAAGATATTTTACACAGAAAAAAATTCATCACAAATAACTTAAAAATACATAAAATATATTGGACTTAACCTACCAAAACACACAGGATACTTACATAAAATGACTAAAAAACGATCTTATGGAAATAAAGACCTAAATAACTTGTAATTGTAAAATGTTCATGATTAGGTCATTACAAAATAATAAAATCAGAATACTTCCTGAATTCATCTATAGATCTCATGAAATATCAATTAAATTGTCAAGTTCTTACTTTATCAAACTACAAAAGATAATCACAAAATTTATGTGATGAAAAGTTAAAAATTTTATACCATCACAGAACTTCCAAATTGGAAGAGGCTTAAACGGCAAGACAACATTTTACACCTCCTTAACCAATTCACTGTCCCACTCACCAGATGAACTTTAGTCAATCTTTTCATCCCTCCTGAATTGTTCCATGGGTCCCACTACTGAGAGAGCCCTTAGCTCAGAACATTGCCTCTTTCTTTTTTTCACTGAAAAAAATTGAGCATTTATATGTGTGTGTGTGTATACACACATATATGTGTATATCTTCATATATCTCTTCACACACACATACACATATACATATCTATCTATCTATACATATCTTCACCCTTATTTGACATGAAAAGGGTGCTCTCTCCCTTGCCAAGGTAAATTCTTCTATGTGAATAAGCAATCCCATTCCATCCCATCATCTCCATCAGAATACCCCATATGTTATTACCACTTTCTCCATAATTTTCAATCTCTCCATGCTCACTGGTTTCTCCTCTAATGCCTACAAATATACTAATATCTACCCCCCTCACCAAAATTCACTTGATCCTTCAATACCTTTTAGGTATTGTTATATTTCTTCTCTTCTTCATGTTAAACTCATTGAGAAGGTAGTTAACAATCCATGCTTTCACTTCTTTTCATCTCAGTCTCTTCCTAACTCTCCTCAGCCTACATTTTGATTTGACAATTCTACCTAAACTGCCCTCTCCAGTTACCATCCATCTAATGGACTTTTCTTAATTCTCACCTTTCTTGACCTTTCTGTAGCTGTTCACAATATCACTTTCTTCTCCTCAATATTTTCTTCTCCTTAAATTTTCATAACACTACTCTCTCATGCTTCTTCTCCTATCTGTCTACTTCTTTTCAGTTTCCTTTGCTGATCTACATCTTTGTCATAGTAGCTAACCATGAGGGTCACTAAGACTCTTTTCTGTACCCACTTCTCTTTTCCTTCCACTCTTGTACTTAGTGACTTCATCAGCTACTATGAATTCACCTATCATTCCTTTGCAGCTAACTCTCAAGCCTATTTGTCCAGTCCCAACTTTTTCCCCATGCTCTAGTCTCTTATATCACCTGCCTATTGAACATCTCAAAAAATATGTCTTGCAGACATCTTAAACACATGTCTAAAACTCAATTAATTGTCTTTTCTCCTTAACTCACCCCTCTTCTTAACTTTCATATTCCTGTCAAGGTATCACCCTCACCTCCTCACTTTCTATAATCCCACCCAAAATCCAATCAGTTGCTAAGTCCTTCATTTCTATCTTGATAACATCTCTTGTATATATCCCATGATGTCATTGGTCCTCTTCAAAAACAAAGGACAACAAACAATGTATATGTACTCTTTTCTACTCTGAAATGACATACACCTGATGCAGGCCTCACCTCTGGACTATTGTTGTAGCCTACTGGTTGGTATCACTACGTCAAGTCTCTCGCCTCTCCATTCCATCCTCCGCATAGATGTCAGATTCATCTTCTTAAATTTCAAATATGATTGTCATCTTCCTCTTCATTCAACTTGAAAGGACTCTTGCTATGTCCAGGATCAAATATAAAATCCTCTTTATGGCTTTTGAAGTCCTTCATTACCTACCCCCTTCCTACCTTTCCAGTCTTCTTATATTTTCCTTCCCACTCCCAGTATCACTATATACTTTTTAATCAAGTGGCACTGGCCTTCATGATGTTCCATTCAGCTTCTAAATTTGGACATTTTTCACTGGCTGTGCCCCATGTCTGGAACTCTCTCTCTCTCCTCATCTCTGCCTCCTGGCTTCCCTGGCTTCATCCAAGTCTCAGATAGAGTCCCACCTTGTACAACAAAATTTACCCAATCCTCATTAATTAATTAATCTTCATTAATCTTAGTATCTTCTTTCAAATTTATTCCATAAGCACATGTACACTTAATTGAATTTTGTCTTCCTCATTAAACAATGAGCTATTTGAGAGCAGGGGCTTTCCCCTCCTTTCTTTGTAACCTGAGCACTTAACACCATGCCTCACACATAGCTGATGATTAATAAATGCTTGTTAACTTGACTCCATTTGAGGAAGAAAGTCTCCTTTTATGACACAAACATAATCTTAATACTTAAACAATGGAAGGATTAAGGATAAAGCAAAGAACTATGGATTGTAGGGGCAGCTAGGTGGTGCAGTGGATAAAGCACTGGCCCAGAAGTCAGAAGGACCTGAGTTCAAATCTAGCCCAAATATTTACTAGCCCTGGGCAAGTCCCTTAACCCTGTTTGCTTCAGTTTTTCATCTATAAAATGAGCTAGGGAAGGAAATGACAAACCACTAAAGTATCTTTGCAAAGAAAAAACCCAAATGGGGGTCAGGAAGAGTCAGACATAAATGAACAGCAACAAACCTCTTTCTTTGTTAAAAGTTCAATGAGTCACTAATACCTCATTTTGTCCCAACATCAAACCTTAATTAAGACAGCACTGATTTAAAACTGTACCTTCAAAACCTACAAAGCAGGGATGTTTTTCGTATCATAAAAAGCATTTATCCAAAATAAAAAGAGTAAGCATCATATGCAATGTGTGTACACTAAGTTTCCCAATAAATGCAGGAGAAAAGCAAGGATTTCCTCTGTTCTCATTATTACTGGTGAACTTCTAGAAATATCAACAAGAAGAAGAAAAAAGAAAGATAGGTTTACTTAGAAAATCCCAAGGAATAAGCAAAGATAATGTTTGCAATAATAGCTTCAGGAAAGTTGCAGGATACAAAATATACACACAAAAAATAAATAATACTTACATAGAGTAACAATAAAATTAGTATATGAGCTCCTTGAGAATAGGTACTGTCTTACCTTTCTGTTTGTGTCCTTGGCACTTGACAAAGTATTTTTCACATAGTAGGCCCTTAATAAATGTTTTTCATTCAATTAAAATAACTAAAAAATACATAAAATATTTGGGGATCATCTAAGAAAAAAGAAAAAAAAATCTATTCCAATAAAAGGGGTTCATGTGTAGGCCATATCAATATAACAAAAATGATAATATTACCAAAGGTAATTTACAATTTAATGGTATGTCAAGCAAACTGTAAAAAGGATACAATATAGTACTCAATGAAATAATAACAAAATCTTTTGAAGTAAATAATTATCTTAAATAGAAAGGGAATCATGAAAAAGGAAGGAATGAAGAGGGAATAACACTTTGACTATATATATATACACATATGTATGTATAGATATAATTCTCTCTCCATATATGTATCTATGTGCATGTGTGTGTTTGTGTGTGTGTGTGAATAGAGAGAGAAAGAAAGAGTATATATATATTATATATATATGTATATACATATATATATATTTACATACACACATGTGTGTATGGATATATACACAATTGTCAAAAACATTTGTTATTTTTTTAAATGATAGATGTATAGATTAATTGAACAGAATATATAGAAGAGAACTAGAAATAATTTGCCTCAATAACCTAAAGTTTAGGTAAACTCTAAAACATAAATCATCTCAGGAAGAATTCCCTATTTGATTTAAAAAAAATAAAATTGGAAAAACTTGAAAGCAGCCTGGACAAATTAGACTTTAGATAAATATTTCATGCCATTTCCCACAATAATACCAAATGGATACTTGCCATTAATATTAAAGAACCATGGCATAAAGAATTAGAAGATGAACAAAAAGGTCATTGATCTTTTACAGCTATGGGAAGGAGTAATATGTTTCTAATCAAACAAGGAATAGAGACAATTACAGAAGATAAAAAATAAATCATTATAATTATATCAAAGAATCAATAAATAAATATTTATCCAATACCTACTGTGCCAGGCTCTGTGCTAAGTGTTGGGGATACAAAAAGAGGCAAAAGATAGTTTCTTTTCTCAAGGAACTTAGAATCTAATGGGAGAGATAACATGCAAGCAAATATAGACAAAAAAGCTATGTGCAAGATAGAGACTTGCCCTTACCCCCACAGCATGGTTGAGAAGCAATCATTCTATAGAAAGAGCCAGAAGTGGAAGGAGGTGGTAGTAGAAGGCAGGAACCTAGAGAAAGATGGTATCATTAAGAGTGTGTCATGTGGAACTGGTACATTGGAACATAGTCATGAATTTAGAAGACTAATCAGGGAAGAAACATGCCTTCCAATTGTCAACACTCTAGGGCATGGCCCTATCAATTTATTCTAATGACAATTCATGGTTAAGTCCTTCCCTGGCACAAAGAGGAGAAAGTAAATCTATTGAACTTCTAAGCCTTCCTTTTTTGCCAGTAATTTAAAGTATTCATGAAACAAAATCTATACTCAATAAAAAACCATTTCACTTGCTTTACAGCAGCAGCAAAACAACAAAATGACACTTTAGGAAGGCAAAATTTATATTAAATAGCTGCAAGGAGTTTCTAGAGATGTGAGCTAGTGTCCTAAGAGATTGTTAGGAACCCCAGCACTCTTTAACAATGTAAATGAAAAATTTCTGGAAGGTAAACAATAATATGTAAGTATAAAATTCAAACTGTATTTTTGGTGAGGAATATTAGTGAGCAAAAATTGTGAAGTTAGTAGAAAAATAAACTGTTATTACCTTTCAGATTTATTTACATATTAATTTTTGACTGGACCTGTGATTTCCTAGGACTAAGTAACTTGTAATGAAGAACCTCACTCTACCAAATTAGATAGGTACAACTTCAAGTCATAGTGAGCTGCCTTGGGCAGAGATGAGGTTAATTGAATTCTCTATGCTGACACACCAATGTCAGAAGGAGGCCTTAATCAAAGGTGTTCTCATTTCTGAGGCCTGCTCTCTATTCATTAGGCCGAGCTTCTTTCCAGGTTTATGTTGCTTCAAACTTGCAAATTGAATATTTCAACTCTTTCTGAGCTACAATATAGCTAAAAGAAATCTGTACTAATGTTTCTAACAATGTTGGTTGAAATATATTTTCCTCATGTCAAAGATTTTCAACTTTCTTATTCTATAGCTAGGACTTGAATTTGAATAAATTCAATTTAAACATAAAGTTGTATTTTTCCATGTGTCTTATACAGACATAATGGATTTTTATTTTTGGTATAGCTTTATATTCGCCATGCCTATAATTCCATCAGTTTTGGAAACTCTTTATTTGAAAACACCCTCTACCAGTGCAGACTAGCAACTCTTTTGTAACTTTTAGTTTTAGTGAATTTCCTAGGTGTAGGAGAAATAATGTGACTGGTCCATTGTTATATAACTAATGAGTGTCAGAAGCAGAACTTGTGTCAAGGCATTCTTGAATCTGTCTTGTAGGTTCTTCCTCCCACTGTAATGGATTTCACAGTAAAAGTAGAAAAAGCTACTTTAAAATGTCCTAATAACCTATTATGAAGTTTATTCAAAATATGCATACACATTTTTATCTCCCTAGTCAGCCATCACCAGACAAGGTGAAAATTTCTATGAAGAGTTTTAATCTTCTTCCACTATCCCCAGAGTTACTATTGGGTGAAGTCCAGGGTTATTTCCCAGTTTTCCTTTCCTTCAACAAATAGTGAATTGGAAGGAAAGGGCAAAACAACACCTGTCACAAACTGACAACCCTCAAAAGAACCAAACTTTTCTTTTAAGGGTTTTTCTGAGACTTCAAACTTGGTTCCAAGGAAGGGAGTTGTTTTTTATCTCTTAACATTACAAGGGAGCATGCCATTCACTTTGAGTCCCTTATCTGTAAAAACCCTTAATCAAGATGAAGTCTCTGGCATGCTAATTATGGCATAATGAGTGATATTGGTTATGATATTACCAGATTGTCAGTGAATTAAGATATGATTTGATGGTCATTTGAATTCTATTTGAGAAACCTAATACTATCATCTAAAGTTCTTTTCAAGTAATGCTCTAGTTCCCAAGTAAAGAAGTCATTTTTTGAGAGCCTACAACATGCTGAGGACTATAGTAGGTACAGAACTTTGGATTCTAATTGGAGCATAGGACACAGACCTATCCTTAAGAGTGAGACAAATCACCATACATGAAGTATAAATCCAAAAGATATGATTATATGCATATATGCTGTCTAATTCAGGGAAGTTGTGGGACTCAACTGATATAATGGATATAAAGCACTTTGCAAACTTTAAAGTGCTATGTAAATGCCAGTGACTACTACTACTACTACTACTACTACTATCACCTTACAGTCATCAGGCCTCAAGTCTGAATATAACTTAATTCCCTGAGTGTTCTACTACTTAAACCTCCTGTTAAACTCGAGCAATGTTTATAGAAAAATACAGAGGTATGCTGGTAACAACTGAGTTAGAGGTTAGAGGGAAGAAATGGATGCACACACATATTTTAAGCTTAATATGCATTGTTAACATTTTCTTAAATCTGACTAATCAACAAAGTAATAATTCAAGCTCTGATTTGTAATGATTGCTGGTTTATGATATATAAATTCTCAAAAAAATCCACAAAAAAGAAATTTTAATAATAAGGTCTCCCAAGCCAATTTAGAACTGGACCCATCTACTCATGTTCTAAGAAAATTTCTTGGTTACCAGAAGTGAATGAAAACAGGTAGATTTAACATAGGAAGGCTTCTAAGGAAGTCCTATTTTAATGGAGATGATAACTGGTTTAGTTGATACAAGTAAGTCGTATACTATAAGAGGGTTGAGGACAGTGGACAATACCTATTTTAATGGCACATCAAGAATAAAAGTATGAATAAAGCTGAATTTTCAGATTTATGAAAGTTTCATAATATGAATACTAAATAATATTAAATGCATGATACTAAAAAACAAAGACATCATTTTGCCAACAAAGGTTCATTTTGTCAAAGCTTTGGTTTTTTCAGTAATGACATATGGCTGTGAGAATTGGACTATAAGGAAAGCTGAATGCTGCAGATTTAACACTTTCAAATTGTGTTTCTGGAGAAGACTTTTGAAAGTCCCTTGGACAGCAAGGAGATCAAATCAGTCAATAACTAAAGAAATTAATTTAGGCTGCTCACTAGAAGATCAAATACTGAAGCTGAAGCTTAATTATTTTGGCCACATAATGAGAAGATGGAACTTATTGGAAAGACTCTGATGTTGGGAAAGATTGAAGACAAAAGGAACAGGGGATGGCAGAGTATGAAATGGATAGATAATATCATAGAAATAGCAAACATGAACTTGGACAGAATTTGAGAGGTAATGGAGGATAGAAGAGCCTGGCTTGTTATGGTCCATGAGAATATAAAGAGTCAGACATGACTGAATGACTTAACAACAACAACAAAACAAAATATAGCTTGATTCCTCTAATGAATCTGTGCTCTCATCAGTATAGTTATTTCTCCCAACAAAAGAGATCACAATCCATCCATGGTGGCCCATCCTTTGCAATTCTTTTCTATGCACTCCCTCATATTTCCTATACACCAGCCACACAATCTCCTAAAAGTCTTTTTTTTTTCTTTTTCAGTTCATTTGATATCTCAATTATGTGGAACATGTGAGCTATCTATTGAAAAACAAATATTGTTACTGCTGCTATTCAAATCTTTAAATCCTGCAAAGTCCATGTCTTTGGCAAATAGGGGCCATTGTTGCATGTGATTACATGCAAGTTACAGGCAAATTGCTAATCTGCAGATTATAAGGAATTGGCCCACACAAATAAAGATAGTTGACACAGAACCATTTCTGATTTTCATTCGTCTACCATAGATGTTTTTTTCCTCCAATGTTATGCTTAGCAGACTAATAAGTATATTTCTTTTTCTGATATAATTTTTTCCTTTGTTTTCCTCTTCTGTCTTCCTCCAGGTTTCATAAGTATTCTCTTTTGATTTCCTCTTCATTACACCTGTTGCCTCCAGAATGCAGCTACAGATTGACTCATTAACTTCAATGTTCATTTCTAGTTGACCTTCCTTACTTTAATCACTATTTTATCATAAGAGAATAAAATATAACTGAGTCGACTTGGGCTCTGAAAGTTCATCTTTTTTTTTTTCTCTCCTCAATAGTCTATCTCAGGCTTGCACAACATACGGCATGAGGGCTACTTGTAGTATGCCAAAGGATTTTTGGAGGCCCATGAAGAATGTAGAGGATGTGAAAGAAAGTAAAGATGCCGCAAGTGCTTTGTCTGTGCCCTGCTTAACCCACCTTCCACTAGTCACTATTGTGTCTATCATGTAACTTGACAGGTGGGTTGCACTGTACACTCTTTCTTATTTGTCACGTTACCCATGGCAACCCACCATCATCAGCCTGTCTGTAGCCTGAGAGGAGAGATTTCATGATAAATAAAAATCTTAAGTAATAAATGTAGTTAATTGCTTTTAATTGAAATTTCCCTTTTTTAATATGGTTTACGTGCAAAATTGTTTAATCATTAGTTATGCCTTTACTTGGAAAGTGAGCCACTAAAAACCTTTCTATGGCCCCAGGAAGTTTAGCCTATTTTAATTCTGTCCCCTACCTACTGCCAAGTTTTGCAGGTCTAGTCTATATGTATACTTGTACCTTCATACTTCAAATGAATAACATTAATAAGGGTAACTTGGAGCCAGTTCAAAATGGCCAGTGAGAGCAATTGTAAAATTACCACTGTGAGGCATTTACACCTCAGACATCTGTGAATATTACAAATTTGGGCTTGATCTATTTTTTTTAATTGTTTAGACTTAAACTGATAATGAAAATATTAATAATGGATTAAATTTAAAGTGTGTCATGGATATATTCGAGGGGGATGGTCTGGTTGTTAAGCTTTTACTAGGCTATCCTTGTATACAGATAATGCTCATTCATGTGTTACATAGCAAACATTGTATAGAGTTTAAATGTTAAGCATCTAATTACATAATATTAAATGTCCCTTCTCATAATCTCAATGACAAAGGATCATTAATTTCAAACTATAGTAGCTATTCTAAACACAGAAATTTAGATTCAAGACTTTCTCAGGGGATGCTATGCAGTTGATATAAGTAACAACAACAAAAAAATCCCCTAAAGAAGCCCCAAGTTCCTATTTTGTTGAGAAAAGCTACATTTACATAATCTCCTCTTAAGGCACTATCTTCAACCTGAGTAAAACAGTGAAGTGGCAGTCTTCTAATGCTAACAATATAAATTTATCTGAGCTGAAACATTTGGAGCTTATACTTCCAGGACATGTTTGAACATCCCATCAGTCTATAAGAGACAGAATAAATGAAGTCTGTAGACATTACCTGCAGGGATAATAAAAAAAAAATCAGCTAGTTGTACTCTCAGCAGGCCTCCCTTCTGACAAATTCAGTATTGTAAAGCAAGTAGTCTTCATTTCATTTCATTTATTTATTTATTTTTGTATGAGAAGATTACATGTTGGACAAAACAATTTTATGTGATCTAAAGTAGTTTACTTCGCCTTTAAAAAAAATTCCACTGGTTCCACAAAACTCTTGTTAACCATCTGTAACTTTGATTGTACCATTACTCTAAAGAAGTTATTTTCTCTTTTTTTTTCTTAAATAGTAACTTTGTTAGGAGTTGAAGACAATGGGAAGAATGTGGAGTTAGGGCCATGACAATAGGACTTTGAAGAAGCATTGTCAATGATCAGATTGAATGTGAATGAGATAATTAGGTGCATATTTGTTTTTACTCCTTCACTAAGCTCTGAGTCCTTTTTTTAATAGGAAGAAGAGGAATGGGAAAAAAAATCTTGGAACCAACTGTGAGCTCTAAAGTTAACTATGTTGAAATTATATGTTTCATTCACTTCCTGAAATCTTTCCTTAATGATAATCCTAAATTGAATAATAAATGTGTGAAAACATTGTTAAACAAAATGCTGAATCATAATTGTTCAAATAGACATATAGTTTAGGGAAAATTAGAGTTTTTAAGAATGTTATCAGATTCCTGAGTGGTTTTGTAACAACAGTTGAAGAAACAAGAAAACATTTAGAAGAACATGATAGCTGGTTTCATGAAGGGTTAATATATTGAAAATGAATCAATTAAATTAATTCTATATGGGACCATAGGTAAGAACTAGGTTGAATGGAAATCAAGAAACCAAAGTATAAGGTATATTATAAGGTATAAATGATAATCAGAGTTGTCAAAAATGGGATGGAGACCTTTTTTCCATAATCTGTTGTCATTAGACGAATTTAAACAAAGGTTGATTATCTGCCACCAATGTTATAGAGGTACGGTCACCCTGGATATGCTTTAAGGTGCCTTCCTACTTTGAAATTCATAATTTCATTAGTCATTTACAGAAATTTCATTTAATACATTAGCACAATCATCTCAACACATTCTGAAAGTTAAAAGAAAAAGTCAGAGATTTGATGATTATTAAGTTTCCTAAAATGTCTAGTTCTAGCACTTAATAGATATACCTTGAATGACAGTTTTCTCTTTTCCCTTTCTATTCACTAAAAACAGGCAATTAAATCATGTTAATACAACCAAATTAATTTGATTAGCTTCCCTTCTTTACACCATCCTTGTACTAATCTCCCAGCATATTACTAGTTAGTTTCTGGAACTTAATTACTTACTAAGGCAAAAGAAGTATACAACAACATATTGCAGATCAATGTAAGATAATCATGTAGAATAACTTTACTGCTAAATCTAGATTAGATATTAAATCAGTGCCAGGACATGATAATTGATGGAATAGCTTCCTGAAGGGAAAGTTTTCTGCCTTTGAAATCTGCTATGTAAATAGAGGAGCTAACAACTATGTATTTAGTATGAATCCTATATTTACAGAGCCATTTTCTATATTTCCAAAGTCTGAATCTAGCTCCTGTTCCTTTAATCTCCACAGTTTACCCCAAAGGGAAATAGGACTTCTGGAACAGCTGATTTTTTTTTTTTTTAGCATATGGAAGGAGCCACTGAAAAACAGTTACTGGCACCTGAGAAAAAGTTTTACTATGGCCATATATATGACTGTTTTGTAGTTATAGCATTAAAGTATGTCTATTTTTATATTTGTAATGTTTTAATGTAATTAAATAACATATTGCTGCATTAAAACATCATAGTAAATGTAATTTCTATCTACATGATAGTAGATAATCCACATGTGTATATACAGACACACACATACATGTATGTATTTTTCTTTGTGTATGTAAAGTGACATATACAAAGATTTTCAAGGACCAAAATATAGCACTGAATCCACTGACATCTTTTGCTGTTGATGTGTGTGTGTGTGTGTGTGTGTGTGTGTGTGTGTGTGTGTGTGTGTGTGTAACCACAGGGATGCTAACTTTTGTTCAGACTCAAATTTATTATTATTGTTGTATTATTACATTATAATTATATTGTTGCTATTATAAATATTATAATTATAAATTTATCAATATGGTAAGGGTATTGGGAATTTCTAACCTTATGCAAAATAGTGGCTTGGGATAGTACCATCAGTTTAGGTAGCAGGAGGGAGGAAATCAAAAGAAAAAGGATCATTGTGTTTAGGTCTTGTTCAATAGCCACCTAATCTGGGTATGGGGATTCATGGGTTATGGCATATATTAAAGAACTGTCAGTATGCCCTTATCAGAGAGATGATTTTTAGTTTCTGCCCAGAAGACAAAAGTCAAGATGTCCATCAGGTAGCCTTGAAAAATCTAGAAGGCTTAGCAAAGTGTTGGGATGTAACAAGTTTATCAGCTATAAAGTGATACTAATCTAGACACAGCCACACCAGGCTATATTAAGGCTGTGATAAAGCTGATTATTGTGCTAAAATAGATTGATTTCATAAGCATCTTTTGTAAAATGAGCTGAAATGAAGTAATCACAAAAAAGGTAAAGCAGAGGCAGTTTTTTAGAATTCACTATAACACAGCATCAGATGTTGATATATAGCTGAGGAAGGTTAGGAAAGCACTTGCTGACACACCAGATTTATATTAAATATAAGGAATTATATTCTTCTTTCCAAATATCCTGGAGAGTCACTCAATCTAGAAGTCAGTGTCACACATGAAAGTTTAGAAAGTAGATATAGCAACTAATTAAAGGACAGACTTTATACATTCTCATTGTGAAAGAACTTTGGTCCTTTTTAGTTGTATCCTTATATCAAGATAATTTTTTACAATTAAGTACCATCACCTGAAAAATGAAATAATCCCTATCTGCAATATCTATATGTATGTATACATATGTATATGCACACATATGTACATGTGTGCATATACATACATGCATAAAATACCTAATTAAGAATATGAATAATGAAAGATAATTATGTAAACATACAAGGGGTATATGTATGTATACATGTGTACATGTGCACAAACATATTTCAATAGTGAGAAAACAAGGACTTTTTTTCTTATTAAAATACATCAGAATTGGGTGTTTGGGTGGGAGGTTTTTAAAGTTTTTGCCCATATCTGGGCATCTCTTCTCTCCTCTGGGCATGTCATGCTTCACTGTCCATTATCAAAGGCATCTTCTTTGAGCACAAGGCTGCTGAAAGTCAGATGAACACATAAGCAGGAATTATTAGTAATTCTGATGTGGCTTAGGGGTTCAGGGATGCTGGAACCCCCAAATCACAAAACACAGGTCCTACCCGAAACACTTGGACCCAAGCCTTCTTTCAGTCAAAGACAAGGTTTATCAGAACATCCATCATATTGGGTAGACTCTTCAAGAGTCTGAACATTAGTAAGCTATTGGTTTGTTGGCTAGATTATAAGAATCTAAACAGTGGCTAGATTATTATAATCCCAGCATTTCAATGGAGACAGGATGGACCATATCTACAGAAAGATAGTGGGAAGGATCTTGGGGTGGTCAAGTAGTGCATGAGGTAATAGAATTACCAAGGGTGGGAAGTGGCGTGGGGCCATAGGGAGGCAAGGCAAAGGACGGGAGATTGGGTGTAGCCACAGTGAAAAGCCAGTTGATGGGATTATAGCCTCAAGCAAATGCCAGAGATTTGGCCAAGTGGGAAAGTTCAGAGTTTTTCCTTTCTGGGGTCTAGATCTCAACCCAATCAATTCCATGTGGCAGGGTGCTGAGACACTTATTATTTTTAACTTAATAATACCGATAGAGAATTCTGCTGTATTTCCAGGTTTTATATCCAGTGCATGACAGAGAATCTATCAATATTACTTAAACCTTAAGGGTGACCACAAGTATTTCTGATTATTCATGTAGACACAAATGATGGAAAGCTGAATGCATTACCAAAAATCATCAGGTTTGCGACAAAAAAAAAACAACAAACCAGAGACTATAAGAATACAGGCAGTGTTTTCTTCCCTAATGAAGATAAAAAGATAATCCTTCAAAAGGAAAGATAGATTTAAGTAGGAAAAACTCATTAAGAAGATAGTGACTATTAATTAACTTTGACTTTAAGAACATGACTTTAAATACAGCAAGAAAGTACTCCTAGATAGGGATGGAATGTACTCAACAATTAAATTTTTATTTGCCTGGATTCTTGAAAACCTAATCAAGACGGCTTTAAATTTTAAAGGAAAGAGGAAAGAGAAAATGCATATGCATTTAACATCAAAGAGAGTAGATACAATGTAGGAAGAAGAATATCAATATTCACAAGAGAAAAAAATTAAGAAAGGAATAAGCAAAAATAAAATAATAATCAACAAGCACTTATTGTTGTTCAGTTGTGTTCTACTCTTTGTGACTCCATTTGTTTTTGGTTTGTTGTTGTTTGGCAAAGATACTGGAGTTGTTTGCCATTTCCTTCCCTAGCTCATTTTACAGATGATGAACTGAGGCAAATAGAGTTGAGTGACTTACTTAGGGTCATGCAGCTAGTAAGCATCTGAGGCCAGATTTGAACTCAGGAAGATGAGTCTTCCTGATTCCAGGCCAAGCACTCTAACCACTGTGCTACCTAGCTGTCCTAAGCATATGTTAAATGTCCTCTGTGTGTCTAACACTACTAGACATTGGAAATAGAACTACAGATAGTAAAATAATCCTAAGCCATAAGGAGCTTACATTCTGATGGGGAGGACCAGTATATATAAAGTAAAAACAACAAATTAATAAATGCAAATATGTAAAAAAAATTGTCAAAATTTTGTAGGAAGGGCACTAGCAATTAGGAAGGTATAAAAGTGGCTTCATGTAGAAGGTGCTGTTTGAGCTTACGTCTGAATGATATAACCTCTGTGAAGACTTCTCAGTGTGGTGATGAAAAGACTGTCTCAAAACTAGAGATAGGCTCTGAGAGAAAGAACAGGCCATAAGTTTAAATTACCTAACCTATAGGAATTCAACCCTAAAAACTCCCTCCTGATTGCCACTACCATGTCAGCATTAGGTATACTAAATAAGGATATCTATGTTTGAATAGGCTATACCCTGTTTCCTTGTTCTTTGGGAATGGAAAAGATTTTCATGCCTAGAATGTAAGCCCGCCTCCCAGTGAATGGGAATGGGAAAGATTTTTGCACCTACATTGTAAGCCCGCCTCTCACCAGTGGGAGTAAGGGATAGTGACAGAGTGGGAGTTTCTTGTTTGCATTAAGATATACAACCTTGCTTTGTCCTTTGTGCCTAGCCTCTCTCCTGCTGGTAGTGTACTGGAGGAGTAGATGCCCCTTCTCACAAGATTGTAATAAAGAGTAACTTTTTGCTTCCACCTTGAGAAGTCTCTGAATTTAGTTGTGTTAGAGTCACTGTACCACACAGCTTTGGAGATCCCACTGAGATTTGCCCACCTGTGAGCGAGATCCCTAAATCTGGACCATGAGGGTTGGGGTGCCACCGGAGATTTTTCCAACAGCCCTCAGGCCAGATTTAGGGTGTTTTCGCTCTACTTGGGTGAGAACTCGAAAAGAGAGCTCAGGGAAGCAAAAAGTGAAAGAAAGTTAAACTCAGGACAGCAACAGGATTTTGTGAAGTCTGCCGGCCACAGGCAGCAATTAAGGTGCATTGGATCAGTCATGTAAGTTGTGTACAGCCCGGAGGTAAGCAGCTCTCATGTCTCCTTATTAGTAGGTCTCTGACCTGGAGGGAAGGCGACAACCCTCGACCAAATTCACTAATTGTTGAGTCTTTGACTCTGGGTTTTGAGGTGACTCTGCCCGGCTAAATTTCTGGTGACATTGAGGGAGCACTCGGGTTACTGTGGGGAGAGGTCGACCTCTTCTGGTGATTAATTGTAATTGTTGAGTCAGTCTGACCCTGGGATGAGAGCCATCTCTCCCAATCAAATTCCTTTGTGTGTTGCTCATTAGTAGGGGAATCATGGGCAAGGAACAGTCTAAAATAGCGGGTCAGAAGCTGCCATTTGATATTCTGGAAGATAGTCCCTTAAGGGCTAGGTTTAGCGATTGAGATGAATTCCCAAAAATATAGGAAACAAATTGAGTAATTAAGTGCACTATCAAAACAAAACAAACAAAAAAAAAGGACAAGAAAATATAAACAGGATTTGTTTCGTGACTTTGTTTCTGTTTGTCATTTGTCTGTGTGTCTGTGTAGTCTGAGACCCTGTAGAGTGTGGGGACTGCAGCTGGATTTATTACTTGGAAAAAAAAATGTTTTCCTTCTCTCCCCCTCTCCCTCCCTAATTACAGCAGCCTCAGAGGAGTGGGTAGATGGGAGAGAGAAAGAGAGACAAATACTTTATTATTTAGGTTATATGATTGGTGAAAGGCGAGTCGACAAGGATCTTTGAAGTGTCAGGTTAGAATTAGAAAGAAATAAGATATGTGCAGTTTTAAAGGGACTTTAATCAAAGTCCATCAGAAGGAAAGGCAAGTTGAAGCATGTAGGAATGAAAGGAGTCTGGGTAGGAAGAAAAGTATAAGCTATTTGCATGAACAGTGTGAACAGAGGGTTTGAGAGTAAAAGATTTGGAAGCTTTTGGAAATTGTTGGAAAAAAAAGATTTCTCTCTCTCTCTCTACATTCTAACTCTGGCCAAGTTTTTGAATGTGAAGGGAAAGACAAAAAATAAAAGGGGAGAGTGCTTTTCTCTGGATTTGCAATTCTTATGTCCCTTCAGAGTTCAAAGCTATCCTGGCCTTGGTGGGCGTAAATTGGGATAGAAGAATTGAAAATGAAAATTTTACAGCTCATTGTGATTGGATATGGTTATGTAAACTGGGCCGTTCAGTTACTTATTGGAACTCTAGAGGCCTTCTGCCTAAGGGGAGAAAATTGATTACATCTAGTTAACATTGATTAAAATTGCTGAAGCCTGAGATTCTCAGGTGGGTGGCTCTATCTGATAAGTTGCTAAAAAGGACTGGGGACTTTTTCTTAGTTCCCTTAAGGAAGTAGGAAAGAAAAGGAGAATTTAGAGCAGGAACTGTCACCACATGTCTTTTTAAGGGAATATATAAATTTATGGAAAATATTTCCTTTTAAAGGGCCAAGAGTATTGGATTTAAAACAAAAATGTTTTTAAATGTTTATCATTAGTGATTATAAATTCAGATCTGATTGGATTTAAGTTTATTGTTCTAAAAAAATAATAATGGTTGTTATGAGATATGGCATTATTAGTTAATGTTAAAAGTTAAAAGTGTAATAAGAGTAGTAAGAGCGATCATTTCTATATGTGATAATATGGAAATGCAATTGATATTATCTGAAGTTTATTATTTAAGTTATTACTGTATTTCTAAATGTATTGGATTTCTAAAACTCTTAGATTGTAAAATCTGAGGGACCATTATGAGGTAGAAATGGTGTTAAGGTAACTCTTGACTTGCAGTGGGTCTTTTAGTGATAAAGATGAGATAATTTGAAAACTGTTAAATACCTAGTGAGGTATATTTGGTTATAAGACTATGATAGCAAATTTTATTTAAAATCTTGACTATTATAAAAATGTATGGTGGTTTAAAGTTATAGTCTCAACATTATTAATGATGAGATGAATGATTTTCTGTACAAAGTGACTTAGAAGTACGTCCATCTAAGTTGATAATGGGTCGTTTCAAAGTTCATTGCAATTGTGGAAATAATTTTATAATGTATGCCCTGTGGTAATGATGGAATTGGAATCTGGGCCCCAGAAAGGAGAAACCTGGACTTTCCCACATGGCCAAATCTCTGGCATTCCCCTGAGGCTATAACCCCATCAATTGGTCTTTCATTGTGGCTACACCCAATCTCCCCTTGATGGGCTAGCATAGATAATAGGAAAAAAGCCAGTCTATAGGGTGGGAATGGTCCCTGGAGGCTGTTGGACCAGGTGAAAGGGTTCAGAAAGAAAGAAAGATTTTTATTGGGTCTGTTTCAAGTTTTAATATACTGCTCACTTGTTTCTGAATTTTCTTATATGATGTAATCTGGTAAGCAATTGTATTAGTTATGTTGCTGGAAGGGCAATTTCTTTTATAATCTAGAATATTGTTAAATTAATTGTGCCTTCAGGGAAAAGAGAAAAAGGAATGAATTGAGGCTGTTGGGGCATTCTATATGGTCCTGTTTTGTAACATTTCCTTTTAAATATTGTAATTTAAGAAATGAGAACTTCCAAGTTTTGTCTATGTTTAAAGGGAAGTTTTAGCTGGGATTATCTGGCTTTCACTTATGAAGTTTAAAAGTGTTAACTAAGCTATTTGGAGTTATTGTTGAGTCAAGCACTGGTGAAAAATATTTTGTGTATGTGTGTGAAAAGAAACCTGGCAATTACGCAAAAAAAAGATTTTGTAAAATCTCATAATCTTATAGGCACCTTTTGACTAGAGAATTTAGGTAATTAGGAATTTTAGGGTAATTAGGAAATTGTAAGCTGTTTTTGAGAAAGGGAGATACTTTCATAAAAAATGTTTTGATAAAATCTTTGATATTCTTCTGGAGGGCCTACTAAATTTCTATTTGCAAGAAAATTATGCCCAAACCTACTATGAACTTAGAGTTTCATTCTTGGGTTTGTTACATCCTTGGACTGGACTTAACTGGGTGCTTTTAGAGAAATAGTCTCAATGGAAGCAGCATCAGAGATCTAAGGCTAGTGATTAATACTAAAGCATATAAGTTGTAAATAGCAATGATCTTACTGTTTTGATCGGAATTCATTCCATGGCCTAGTAATAGTTAAAATTACTGTTTGAACTTATCATATGTACAGGATTCAAGTCCTAAAAGTGTCTCATTCTTTCAGATTAATAATGGTTAGAAAGGAATAAATAAGCTTGAGAAACAGAGGCAAATTTATTTAGAATAGCAACTTATGATCTTAATGGAAACTTTGTTTTACTCAGAATGTTATTAGGAATCAGAACATGTGTACGAAATTATGCAAACTACTTAGAGCCCACTTAGGAGATGTTCCCGAATTAAACTATATTCCCACTTGAAAACACTGATAAGGGGAATTTGCTATCTAAGACCTTGAGGACTGTTAATGAACTATTATTCTGAGTCTAACTCCAGGAATGGTTAACAAGGAACTGATTGAGCTACTGACCCATTACATCAGCAACCTGCAAAGAGGTTTGTGAGCTACATCTATGATCTGCAAGAGGGTGTTCTCATGGGAGGGTGGGAAGAACGACTTTTCTGCATGACTGAGGTAGGATTCTCCTTCAATTTCCCCACTATGACGCCTGGCAGACTTTAAGTCTGGCTCAATGCAACTGGTCATATATATGTAACTTCTGCCTGGAGTTGACATGACTTTAGGGAAGCATTGTTCCCTTACTTTAGTTACGTTCTTTCATGGCAAATTCCTACAATCATAAGTTTGTAAGCATAAATATCAAATCTATTAAACAATAGATTGATGCAGGAACATCTGAGGTTATAGGAAGATGTAAGTATAAGATTGAGTTATTTGGCCTAGAATTTCAGAATTAAGTATTCAGTCTTGACATCTGTTACCAGTATATTCCTGTGTATAAGTCAGGATCTTTTAATTTCACATAATGGTTATGATGAGGTCTGGAGGTTTGGAGGTGCTAGGACTCCAAGGTCACAACACGAGGGTCCTGTCTGAAGGAGTTCAGCCCAGGTCTTCTTTTGACCAGGGGGAAAGTTTGTTGGAGATAAACCATATAGGCCCATTAAGTGAAGTATAAGGGTTTTCTGGGGCCCATAGACAAATCGGAGCCAGATTCTCTCCAGGGCCAGGGGCAAAGGTCTTGGCTTGGATCCATACCCCATCATTAGGGGATAATTAGCCAAGAGATTGTGGAAGTAGGATATTATTCTGTTACTTAGTTAATACTTAGTTAATGTTAAAGTTGTCTCAATTTGTTACAAATTAATGTTAAAAGAGGAATAGCTTGTGACTTATCCTGTAAATGCCTTGAAAGAAGCATCCATTTTAATTAAGGATTATTTATTTGTACATGATCAGAAGTTGAGACTGTTTTAGTATTTGATATGTACGGGTTTTAAATTAACTACTATATATTGGAGTGTGTTAGTAATTCCTTAGTGGAATCTCATCCTCCTGATGGGGAATATGAATAGGAATGAATAATGAGCTAATGCAAGGTATGGAACTAGAAGTAATTCAGAGTGTAAGGCTAGGTTCTAATTTTTCTAATTCGAGTTTCTTAAAATATGACAATTGGCCAAGGTACCAATTTTGACCTTGTAATAGTGGAGACATGGGGGTTGAGTTAACTTTAATTATTTGCCCTAGTTATTGGCAAGATAATTTAAAATTGTGTTAAGATCAATCTTGTACGAGAGAGAGGGCATAAGAAAGAGGATCTCTGCAGGAGGAGAGTCTGCTGGACACTGTTTGAATGGCACTTAAACCAAAGGACTTCACCAGATGATGTCCAGAATGTCAGAAAGCTGCATGAGAAGAGACTTCTGAAGTTTCAAACGGACAATTTATTGTCACTTTTGGGTCTCTGTATCTGTACTTAATAAGGGGACTGCCCCCTTTTTTTTAATTTGTCAATGCGTCGTTCACTTTCTCCCATATTATTTTAAGTCCCCAAAATCCCCTGATGAAATGTTGCCCAGTAGCACAGCCCCAGATAGAACCATCACTAAGGCATTGCAAGGTTTAACCACTTTTAGCTGAGGAGTTGGCAGAGAACTCTGAGATAGATAATTTATTAAAGGGATGGTTAGAATATTAACTGCTGTAGGATGTTGTATAGTTCCATGCAATAAGGGACTAGTACAAAGATTGATAATCTCACTAAAGATTATCCCAGTAGGACCCACAGTGGGAGTTCAGAGGGCAGGCTCTGGCAATATAAAGATGATGATTGAAAGTACCAATGAGACTTTCCATAGTGATATGGCTTATTATGAATCTGTTAAATTAAGGGTTTTCAGGGAGCAGGTTTCAGCAAATCTGGGGAATAATGATAAGGAAACAAGGACTATGAAAATGGGGGTGTGGTATGACAGTATAAAACAAGGTGGCAAGCTGGTTGATGAACTATATCAACAATGGTGTGAGAAGTCTTCAGACAGTATGAAATAAGAGGGGGGACTGAATGATATAACCTCTGTGAAGACTTCTCAGGGTGGTGATGAAAAGACTGTCTCAAAACTAGAGATAGGCTCTGAGAGAAAGAACAGGCCATAAGTTTAAATTACCTAAACCTATAGGAATTCGGCCCTAAAAACTCCCTGATTGCCACTGGACGTCAGCATTAGGTATACTAAATAAGGACATGTATGTTTGGATTGGCTATACCCTGTTTCCTTGTTCTTTGGGAATGAGGAAGATTTTTGCGCCTACATTGTAAGCCCACCTCTCAGCCAGTGGGAGTAAGGGATAGTGGCGGGGTAGGAGTTTCTTGTTTGAGTTAAGATACATAACCTTGCTTTGTCCTTTGTGCCTAGCCTCTCTCCTGCTGGTAGTGTACTGAAGGAATAGATGCCCCTTCTCGCCAGATTGTAATAAAGAGTAACTTTTTGCTTCCATCTTGAGAAGTCTCTGAATTTAATTGTTAGAGTGACTGTACCACACACGTCTTAAAATGATACCATGTTATGGGAGGCTGAGATATAAAAGGAGGACATTCTAGGCATTGGTAATGAAGGACAGCCAGGAAAGGAAGAGAGTTGGAAATGTCATGTGTGAGAAACAGAGCAAATGTTAATTTGTTTTGATCACAGAGTGCAGAAAGGAGAGTAATGTCCAATGAAATTGAGTAGATTGGTTGGTACCAGTTTGTGAAAGCCTTTACAACCTAAATATAGTAGTTTCTGTTTGATTCTAAAGATCATAGGAGACTACTGGGATTGATCAAATAACAGTCTAATGGTCGTATCTGTGCTTAATGAAAATTATTTGGGTAGCAATGTGTAGTCCATTGGAGTCCACTGGAGTGGTGGAAGACTTGAGCCAGGGAGATCAATTAGGAGAGTGTTGCTATTATCTAGGTGAGAGGCACAGGGGGCTTGAACAAAACTGAAATTGTGGAGAAAAGGGGTCAAATAGGAATTTTGTGTGTGTGTGTGTGTGTGTGTGTGTGAAAGAAGAAAGCTCAAGATTTGGATATGTGGGCTGAAGGAGAGGGAGGAATCTAGGAATTGTATCTATACCTCTGAGTCATTCACATAGAGACAATAATTAAACCTATGGGAATGTGAGATTACTGGGAGAGTATAGAAGGAGAAAATCCCAGGACAGAATCTTGGGAAAAACTAACAGGTAGAGAGGGTATGATGTGTCAGCAAAGCAAACTAAGAAAGAGCCATTGGACAAGTACAAGGGAAATCAAGAGAGGATAGATAATGTCAAGAAAATGCAGAGATGAGAGAGTATCCATTATGACTAGGATGTAAACAATGCAAATGTAGCAAATAGGTTGAAAAGGAGGAGTAATGATGAAAGATGATCAGATTTGGCATAAAAGAGACATTGCTAACTTTGGATAGTGCAGTTTTATAACACTTCAGTTAAGTGTTGAGTTCAAAAGTCAGATTGTAATGGTTTGAGTAATAAGAGGAATGGAAGAGCAAATTAGAAATATAAACAAGGTTTTCAGAGGCTAAAGGTGATTTAGAGACACTAACTCCAGGAGGGCAATTTGATATCGTAGATATCATTGAGACTTGTTAAAAAATAACCCATGAGTAGAATATAGTTCTGAAAAAATTCAGAAAAAAGTATGTAAAAAAGACAAGACACACAAAAGAGATTGGGAGGTGATGTGGCAGTATTGTGTATAAGGAGAATTTATTTTTAAATTATTTTTTAACTAACATTTATTTATTTATAGTTTTCAACATTCACTTCCATAAGATTTTGAGTTCCAAATTTTCTCCCTCTTCCTAACCTCCCCCCACCCAAAGAAGATACGCAATCTGATATAGGCTCTCTATATACATTCTTATTAAATATATTTTCACATTAGTCATGTTGTTAACAAGAATTAGAACTAATGGGAGGAACCATGAGAAAGAAGAAACACACATACACAGAGAGGGAGAGAGAGAGAGAGAGAGAGAGAGAGAGAGAGAGAGAGAGAGAAGCAAATAGTATGCTTTGATCTGTATTTAGACTCCATAGTTCTTTTTCCTGAATGTGGTGACAGCATTTTCCATCATGAGCCTTTCAGAGTTGCCTTAGATACTTGCATTGCTAAGAAGAGGTAAGTCTATTAAAGTTAGTGATCACACAATGTTTCCGTTATTGTATATAATGTTCTCCTGGCACTTCAGTCAACATCAGTTTGTGTAAGTCTTTCCAGGTTTTTCTGATTTCACCTGCTCATCATTTCTTATAGCTTAATAGTATTCCATTATATTCATATATCACAACTTGTTTAACTATGCCCCAATTGATGGACATCCCCTCAATTTTTAATTCTTTGCCACCACATAAAGAGCTGCTATAAATATTTTTTTACATGTGAATCCTTTTCCCATTTTTATGATCTCTTTGGGATACAGAGCTAGCAGTGGTATTGCTGGACCAAAGGGTATATATATTTTTATAGCCCTTTGGGCATAGTTCCAAATTGCTCTCCAAAATGGTTGGATCATTTCACAACTCCACCAACAATGCATTAGTGTTCCAATTTTCCCACATCTCCAACATTTATCATTTTCCTGTTTTGTCATGTTAGCCAATCTGATAATTGTGATGTGGTACCTCAGAGTTCTTTTGATCTGTATTTCTCTAATCAATAGTGATTTAGATCATTTTTTTCATGACTATAGATAAGCTTTAATTTCTTCATCTGAAAACTGCCTGTGCATATCCTTTGACCATTCATCAATTAGCGAATGACTTGTATTCTTAAATATTTGAATAGTTCCTTATTGTTCTTAACTAGTTCTTTACAGATTTTGGAAATAAAGACTTTATCAGAGACACTAGTTGTAAAAATTGTTTCCCAGATTTCTGCTTCCCTTCTAATCTTGGTTGCATGGCTTTGTTTGTGTGAAAACTTTTTAATTTAATGTAATCAAAATTATCCATCTTGCCTTTCATAATCTTCCCTATCTTTTGTTTTTTCATAAATTCCTCTCATCTCCATAAATCTGACAGGTAAACTATTCCTTGCTCTCCTAGTTTGCTTGTAGTATCACCCTTTATATTTAAATTATGTACCCATTTTGACTTTGTCTTGGTATATGGTATAAGATGTTGGGCTATGCCTAGTTTCTGTCATACTATTTTCCAGTTTTCCCAGTAGTTTTTGTTAAATGGTGAGTTCTTATCCCAGAAGCTGAGGTCTTTGGCTTTATCGAATGGTAGATTACTGTAGTCATTGACTACTGTTCTTGTGTACCTAACTTATTCCTCTGATCCACCACTCTTTTACTTAGCCAGTACCAAGTAGTTTTGATGATTGCAGCTTTATAATACAATTTAATATCTGATATGGCTAGGCCACCAAGAAAGTGTACTTTTATATGAAAATTCTGGAATCAGAGAAATGAGAGGAGAGAATATGGTTGAGAGCATTTGGGTAAATGAAGGCTGAAGTGGAAGCAACATTTCCTCATAGTATATGCAGACAGAAAGAAGAAATTGATGCAAAATTTATGAAACAGATTATAAGATTTACATAAACACATACCGTAATATTGATGTCAGACCAATAAAGCTCTCTCTTTGCCCAAAGCAAATCAGGAAATCTGTTCTTGACTTAGTGTAACAATAATTTTATTCTTCCAAAGATGGAGGAAACAATGACTGTTATTCTGCTACTTTTTCTCATCAGTAAGGAAGAACTAATTACTATGGTAGAAAATATTGAGATCTGCGAAAAAGGGCCCACTTTTTCTAAAACTACTATGTAAATCTTTCTAAATAATAGAAGTAGAAAAAAAGATCAGAAATCCCAAAGTATTGGGGCATTGAAGGCTAGTCTAATTCTGACATGCACCCTAGATTTATAAGGGAAAGATTTCAAAAGGTTCAGAGAAAAGATTTATTTCCATGGACAAAAATTCGACAGGGAAAACTAATCTAGTGGGGACAGGCAGTTCTTGAAAATGAAATTCTGAAGATGCAAAGAGAAGGAAAATTGCGAATGGCTAAAAAGACTAGGTTGGATGCCTGGGGAATTTAGCAACCAACTTAGACATCAAAAAGACAGGTAAAGGGGCAGTTAGGTGGCATAGCAGAAGGAGTGATGGCCCTGGAGTCAGGAAGACCTAAGTTCAAATCTAGCCTCAGACATTTGTTACCTTTGTGACCCTGGGCAAGTCATTTAACCCTGATTGTCTCCAAAAAAAAAAAAGAGAAAAAAGACATGTAAAGTTTGTAACCAGGGTTTTATTTTTCTTCCTTTGTCATTTAGAAGGAGGTGGTAGAGACAAAAGGTATATCTTCTTTTGAAAACAAAAGTCTATAAAGGAGGAATGTACAGAAGAAATAAGTAAAGGTAGGTAATGGAGGCTGAATGTAAACATGTGATACACTGTCATAAAAATAATATCTTGGGTACCAAAGTTCAGAAACAGATGGAGAAAGTAAGAAAAACTTAATACAATAAAAAAGAGATTTGTTTGTTTTCATACTGTGTTGGCAAAAAAGGAAGGAGAAAATAAGGATGAGACCAATGCTTGGTAGATGGGAGGGAATGACAATGGACAGTGGAGAAAGGATGCAGCTACTCAAATTCTAATTTTGGTTTTATTTTCCTTTCCAAGGAAACTTTGAATTGGTAAAGCCATAACAATAGTAGCTAATAGGAAATTTATATCTAACATAAAGAGTATCTCTCTGCTTTTGACATATTCAGGTAATAAGCCCCAGGTGAACTACATCCTCAAGTTCTCTGCTAACTATGAATGTCATTCCATTGTCAGAAAGATAGGGATAATGAGAGATGTGCTATAAGATAGAAAAGGATGACTTAGTCCAGTTTTCAAAAGGAAGAAACTATATTCCCCAAAGTCTAGTACCTGGGTTTTGAGTCTTCATAAAATTTTGGTATATTTTATTAAAAGCATTATTAGAGAATTTCCCTATGCAAAAAGGTCAGTGCCTCTACACTGCCTATGGGAGGACTTCAAGCAAATCCATTTGAGGATAACCCATGTGGGGGTTTTGATTTTTGTTCAGGTATGAGTTAGACCAGTTGCTCCCTGTTGTCTCCTAACTGTGGTTTTGTGATTCTGTCATTTTTTCATGATTCCTTATAGCTATAAAGCATCTGTGATAAATTACATGTTACATTTCAGATGTGTCTCAACATTATGGTCATCTGTACACAAATTCCTGGACACTTTCTCCTGTCTTTTGGTGATGCTTATAATTTTTTGAATTAGAATAGTTGCCAATATACTACAAAAACAGATAAGATCTCTGTAATTTAATGGTGCTTAAACAGGAATACAAAGAAAATGTTGACTTAGATTGAATATCATTCAAAATTGTATTTATTGCCCTTGGTCATGGGGAATGATTTGGATAGGATTTCATCTGTAATTTGTCATAACAAAATGTTATGGTTCTAGAGTAGTGTTAAAATGTTGGCAAACTTCTAAGGAGAAAAAAAAATATGTTTAGTAGCTGCCAGTACCTAGTATAAATTATATTCCATGGTATATCTGAATATAGTGTGGAGAATTTAATATGAAAAAAATACAAATTCCTCACATTGGCATTTAAAGTCCTCCACAATCTTTAAAAACAAAGAAAATCCCTTTTTATTGCCTTAAACTTTCCTTACTGTCTCCAGCTGTTTCTGAACTTTGGTGGCCCAGACATTTTTATGACAACGTACCACACACTTATTATTCAGCCTCCATTACCTATCTTTACTTTCTTCTTCTGTCCATAGCTCCTTTTTAGTTTTCTTTTTCAATTGAATTATAGCCTCTCTCTGCCATCCCCTTCCAAATGAAAAAATCTCTCTCTCTCTCTCTCTCTCTCACACTCATGCACACACACATGTGTGCATGTACGTATGCATACTTACATTCCTTCAATAATAACAGCTAATATTTTAGAGCACTTTAACATTTCCAAAGCACTTTAAATTTTAATTTATTTGAACCTCAGGACAACTCTGTGAGGAAAATGCTATTATTAGATCCCCATTTTACAGATGAGGAAACTGAGAATGAAAAGTTAAATGACTTGCCAGGGTTACTCATGTGCTATGTGTTCTAGCCAAACTGATCTAATAACTGTTCCTCAAACTTTAAATTCATTTGCTATTTCTATGCCTTTAAGCACTGCCTCCTTTGCCCAAAACATACTCCTTCTTCACCTCTGCCTCCCAGTAA
>NW_020954570.1:5772528-5794997 GCF_900497805.2 Vombatus ursinus | reverse complement strand
CACTCCCCATTTCCCCTGCAATTTCAATAGAATGCTCTTAAGGTCAGAGAATGTTTTTTGTTGTTGTTGTTGTTGTTGTGTTTTTTTTTTAGTGAGGCAATCAGGGTTAAGTGACTTGCCCAAGGTCACACAGCTAGTAAGTGTCAAGTGTTTGGTCTGAGGCCGGATTTGAACTCAGGTGCTCCTGACTTCAGGGTCGGTGCTCTATCCACTGCGCCACCTAGCTGCCCCGAATGTTTTGTTTTTGTCTTTGTATCTCCAGCACCTATCACTATGCCACATGCATAGTAGATTAATAAGTTTTTATTGCTTTGAATGGAATTGAGGTGGCTCAGTAGCCAATTCTTGATAGATTCTATATATAGATGCAGATATAGATAAGGTACATATACATACATATATGTAAAATAATTTTGGACTTACCAATTAAACATGGTGATTAAAGGCAAAAAAAAGATGCACAAGAGAATTTATATTTCAAATTGAAGCAGATGATCAAAGATAAAGGAGAGAGCTGCAAAAGTTCTGTCACTGTAATGATACTTACACTATTTTGGTGGCATCAAAACCAAAGACCTCCCTTTTTGGTCAATACCTTTTGACTCATTTCTCTCCTGCTTGATTGACACTGAAAGTAAAATATCCAAGGACTACTTTAATTTTATTTTTTCTCTATGTCAACTATCTAATCAAACAAAGTGCCTCCTATATGTCAGGCATTGTCATAAGTACTGGTGATAAAAAGCGAAATTTAGGTAGTTTTTCCCTTGAAGAAGTTTGCATTCAACTGGGAGAGAATAAATGTTCACAAAAAGTAAATTCAGGATACATACAAAATAAATGCAAAATCGTAGGGGAACACTGACAAATAGAAGTATCAAGAAAGTTTATTTAAACCAGGAAATACTTGAGTTCAGTGTTGACAAAAACTAGAGGTTCTAATAAGTGGAAATGAAAAAGGAAACCAATCTGAATTTTACATATCCTTTGTGCAAAATACAGAAGCAGATAACTTTTAGACAGAAGAGTGTGAAAGGGGAAATGCTGTGTAATTTTCAGGGAAAGATAAGGTAGAATCACATTATACAGTACTTTGAATTCCACAAACAAGAATTTGCATATCATTTAGGAGGAAATAGAGAAGCATTGAAACTTCTTGAGCAACAAATGGCATGGTCAGACCCATATTTTAAGAACTGGGGAGAAGAAAGGCTAAAATCAGGGGTGGGGAATCTGCCGACTTGAGGCCACATGTGGCCTTCTAGGTCCTTTGGTGAAGGCTTTTGACTGAGTCTGTTGAGGTCTAGGGTGGCTGGGAACCCCCAAATTCAAGGGCAAATGATGCAGGTCCTGCCTCAAATGAATTTGACTCAAGCCTTCTTTCAGTGTGAGACAGGGTTTATTAAAACACCAGTAGGGTGGGCAAAATTTTAAGAATCTGCAGTACTGGCCAGATTTTAAGAATCTGAGCCTTTGTAATGAGAATACGAGCGGGACAGACTCTTAAAAAAATCTGGGCAATTTAATGGGAGAGAGATGGACACTTATATACAATGATCAAGGAGTGGTCAATAGCTTGGGTGACTGGGAGGTAACAAAGAAAGACCCTGAAGGGGTGGGTGTCCCAGGGAATACCAGTGACCTGACCACATGGAAGGAATCTAGATAAAATTAAGGATGGGATGTAGCTAGGTGATCTGCAGATACAATGAAAGGCTGGGCTGGGTTTGAGGTAGCAGAGAATTGGATATTGGAGTTGGATCAAATCCACAATGCAAAGACAGTTGAAAGGATTATAGCCTCATGCAAACATCAGGGACCTGAACCACTTGGAAAGTCCAGGGCCTTTTAGGGGTCCATCATTAGCACCCCATCAAGTCCAAGTTTTACAAAACAAATCCTTTTTATTAAGGGGATTTGTTCTATGAAGCTTGAATTCAGTCAAAAGGCCACACCTGGAGGGCCACATGTGGCCTTGAGACTACAGTTTCCCCACCCCTGGTAGGTACAGGGAGATCTATTAGGAAATTTTTCATTATTCCAGATGAGAGAGATTATGGAGCCTAAATGTTTTCTTCCTTCCCCTGCCCTTCCTTCCCTCCTCTGCTCTTAGTATTTTCCTTTTGAAATTGTCTTCCATATACCCAGTGTATATATTTTGTGTACATAGTTACTTAAAAGGAGGACTAGTCAATGAAAATCCTGTTCTTAAAGAATATATACTATACTCTGCCTACAAATGTAGGTGGAGACTTGGTGAAACTATTTCTAGAAATGCATTGTGGAGGGGTTCATTATCAGCACACACTTCCTTTGAAGAATGTGCAGATGTCCTCTATTTCCTATTGGCTTATTGCATGTTAATTTAAAAAAAAAATCACTGGCTGCAGAGCCATTACTGAGTGTACAATCAAAAAATCAAAAGACTCAATCAGATGAAAAAATCCATAGAAGCTAAGACAACACAATGAACCCATTGTAGGTCCCCTCTAATAGGATAGTAAGTAATCTGGCTAGTAACATCTAGAAGTGATACAGAGATTTTAGGGATGCCTTAGGAATAGATGGGGCTGAAAGGCTCTTTGGTCCCAAGTCAGACATTTTGATATAGTTATATTAGCATCCCAAAAGCTATAAATCAATCACCTCCTTATCAACCTCAAAGCTCCTAACTGGATGAGGTGCTATTACCAAGTAGGATGATGAATTTCTTCCTTAAATCCTCAGGGAATTTGTTTGCTTAGACAATCACATTTTCCAGAACCACAATCTCCCAGTAAATCTGCCTAGGTTTCTATGGCGGTGTGGTATGGGAGGCCTTTTGCTAAACCTTGACACCAATCAGGCAGATCATTTCTAATGCAGTCTGGTCATAGAATGGGACTGTTGTCAAGCAGCATAAATTCCAGTGCAAAAAACCCCATCTCTTTTAAGAATTTAACACACTTCTGGAGACTGGAAAAACCTTTGCATTTTCATGGCTCTTCTCTCTCATGGATATCATTCTACTTGAATGTCCTTCTAACTCTTCTTTGCAAGATCATTGTCCCTGGGTCATCGCTTCTGTACAGATATACTCCAAATCTCTATACTAATACCTTTCTTCCTCTCTATCCTGGTGATCTCAATTCTAGTAGATTACAATATAAGGTCCATTTTCTGGCTTCTCTGGCAAGGATATATGTTTTCTAATGCAGTCACCTGAGCCTTAACATTTCTGCCCTTTTATGTGTGTGAGCAAATAGGGTGTATGTATATATGTATGTATGTATGTATGTGTGTGTATGTGTATACACACAACACACATATACATACGCATGTGTGTATATACATATATACATAAATACATATGCTTACACACACACACACACACACACACACACACGCACACACACGTATAGTAATAAATGACCAGAGTCACAGAAGTTTTGCAACTGCTCTTAACTCCAAAAATACCAACGAGCTCACACAGATTAAAGCAAAAAGGTTTCTTTATTCCACCGGGGGAGAGAAAGTAGACACATGTATTAGGGCCTCCTCTAGTAGAAGACCCAAGGCAGTGGGGCTAAACCTTGATATATATATGTATATGTATATGTATGTATATATGTGTATATATATATATATATGTATGTATATATGTGTGTGTATATATATATACTTGTGATTAGGCAAAGAATCAAACCGTCTAATGGAACAGTGGTGAGGCACAACAGCAACAGTAAGGCAAAGTTGTCGAGTGACAAAAAGTCAATACATATCAGGGTTTCATGTCTGGGCCTGTTGGTGCTTTCCTGAATTCAGTGACCATCAGTTCTGTGATTTAGTTGCAGCAATATTCATCCAGAGAGGAAGCTTAAAGAATTGTTCTTATGCCAAGCTCAGAGCACAACTTGCTTGCTGGGCCTTAGCTCTGGAAAACCGGGTTTCCTAATAGTTAAAAGAGGAGAGTAAAAAGAGAGGTTTTGGATCCTGACAATACAAACATACATACATATTCCAGGGAAACAATTCAATTCACTTCTAATTTGATATGAATGTCACTCTCATCTGAACTCTTAAAGGAGGGAAAATATATATATATATATATATACATATTTATATATATACATGCAAATACATATACACACAAATATATATACACAGAGTTAGATACAAAAATACATTTCACTCAAGAGGGAAACTGGAGAGAAATTGGAGAATGAGAAGGATATATAAGAAGGTGGGTAGGTTAAAAGTGATTAATCTCAATTAAAAAAAACCTCTAATATGTACAAATATATCTATGGCAGCTCTTTTTTAGGTGGCAAAGAATTGGAGATTGAGGTAGTACTCACCGATTTGGAATTAGTTGAACAAATTATGGTATATGAATATGATGGAATATCATTGTGTCATAAGCAATTGTAAAGGGGATATTTTCGGAGAAATCTAGTTAAGACTTGTAGTAACTGATGCAAAGTAAAGTGAGCAGAGCAAGGAGGAAGGTATATACAGTGATAACAATATTGCAAAGACTTACAACTCTGAACAATTCCTGATAGAGTACTGACTCAGAGAGCAGATTGTGATATAATTTTTTGGAGGGATATGTTCAGTGTGAGAATGTGTTTTGATTGATTATGTGTTATAACAGGTTTTGTTTTGGCTTTTTTTTGTTGTTGTTTTTTGTGAGGAGAGGGTTTCTTTCTTTTTCAACTGAGAAGGAAAAGAGGAGGGAGAGAAGGCACATTGCTGATTTAAAAAAATAATTTTTAAAAATAGAGATAATAACAATCCCCTGGAGTAGATTGAGTAATAAAGTGATATACTCAGATTTGCATATAAAAAAATTACATAGTGGTCAAAGTGGTGAGAGATTTCAAGCATGGAATATAATTGGAGGTTCTTGTAATAAATCTAAGTGAGAGCTGATGAGGGTTTAAACTAGGGCACTGACTGTGGCTGATTAGGTTGATGTTTACATTTCTCCCACAATCTCCCAAATTCCTTAGTGTTGAAAGCCTGCCTATGCTTTGATCACTCTGTGGAGGAAATCACATTCCAAGGGGTAGAAACAAGATAAATCTTTGACTTTTTTGACAACATCAATAGTTTCCATTTCTCACCACTTCCATTCTCTTCCTCAAAGCTCTAATTTCAGCAGGATTTAACATCTCCAGTGGGATGTCAAGGTCAGAGGCAGTATTTCCCACCTGAACCTTCAGCCTCCATCCCATTGAGAGAAAGTAATATACTATTCTATTAATAACTTATGGCATCCACCCTTTTCCTCCTACTTTTATTAACACCCCCGCTGGAAAAAAATAGTCTCTGATGGGTGTAACTGATTAAGGTAATCTTCTCCTAGAACCAAAGTATCTACTTGGGCAGGGACATTTGCTTTAATTTATAAACGAAAGTAAGGGCAGGGAGCCTTACTTCTTTTTTTTTTATTCTATAAATAAAAGTCCCAACTCTAGGACATGTCCCCTTGTTCTTTGATCCTATCCATTAGGGTTCAGGGCAGACTTAGCTCTAGGAGAAAACTAGCCAGAGATTTGGGCGGAAATGGCTTCTTCTCCCCAGATGCCCTGAGGCTTCTGAGTGTCAGGATCAAACCATGTTCTCAGCAGGAGGAGCTGAAGAATTTTAGCCCACCTCCTCATTAAATGTCCACCAATCAAGGTTGAGTTTTACTTGTCAGGGAGTTCCCTGTTAGAAGGCTCACACCAGATTCATGGTGTTTCAGGGTCTGCCTTGTCATCTTTGGTTACTGAGAAAAAATAATGATCAACAATTTATTGATTATTGGCCAAACTAAAAATTGAAATTCCATTTATATCTGTCACATTGGTAAGTGTACAAAAGACAATTTATTTTCATTTTATTCAGGCTGGCAATCCAACTTTTTTACAACTGTTAGAAAGAGTGAGAGGATCTTGGTTTTACTCTTCCTGCCTTGCTCCTTAATATCTATCAGGCTAATTTTATCAATGGGAGCTTTTTCTTTCTTAGTTGAGAGGGATCCCCATACACAATTGAAATGTTAGAGCTAAAAGGTAACAGAGCTCCATATCTGAGCAATCACTTGATGTTTCCTTTTTTCCTGCTCAAATCATATTTTCCCCTCTTCATCCACAAAATTAACTGTGAAGTCATTGCAATCCAACTCTGCAGAATATTACCAGCTATCCCATCTGAGATCTAACTCAGACCAGTCCAGTAATTAAGGCTTGGGAATATAATACAATTTGTAAATAATAAAATGGAATAAAAACTATCTTAGTTATAACAAAAGATTAGAAGCATGTAATTACTTTTAAAAATTACATCCTGATCCCCTCTGCATTTATATTCACCATAGTTACAAATTTTGGTCAGAAAGACATCCTTTGGGGAAGCAGGAATTGTTGCCAAATCACAGGAAGACCAATTTGAAATAGAATTCAATTGTCTATAAGGTTTTATCTCCACAGAATTCTCTCTGCCATCCCATGGAAACTTCTTTACTTGGAGGCTCATTCTACCCCTGGACTACTTCTAACATTGGGAATCACCTTGTAATTTGTTGGTATCTCTTAGAACCTTTAATTTGAGGAGGATGTCCAGCCCAATTACATCTTCACTTATTTCCATAACTTGCTCTACTATCACTCCTTTTCTCCATCCACATACTCTTACCTTTATCTGCCCACCTTGCACCCCTTTTAAAGCATCATTTTTATGCATCATTTTCTTTCTTTAGAATGTAAATTCCTTGAGGTATGAGACTATCTTTTTATTCCTTATATTTATTTTTCCCAGCACTTAATACAGTACCTGGTACATTTTAAATGCTTAAGAAGTGCATGATGGCCACATGATTTTTATTCCCTTAGTCCTTTGGACTAATCAAAGCTTTAGGATAGCTTTCTTACTTCCTTAAAGGGAAACCATTCCATTACTTTGTGAAAGACATATTATTCTTATCACATGGAAAATGACTGAACAAATTATGATATATAAATGTAATGGAATAGCACTATTCTTTTAAAAAATGAAGAGGACAAATTCAGAAAAAAAAAAACCAACCTTTGGCGATTCTATGAACTGATCCAAAGTGAAGTAAACAGATCCAGGATAACAATTTAGACAACTGTGAAATAATGATAATGATATTTATAATAATTCATGTTCATATAGTGCTTACTATGTTATGTGCCCAGCACTGTGCTAAGCTCTTTATAATTATTATCTTATTTGATCCTCAAAACCATGCTGGGAGGTAAGTGCTGTTTTATCCCTTTTAATAGTTGAGGAAACTGAGACAAACTGAGATTGAGTGATTTGTTCAGACTCACACAGCTAGTAAGTGTCAGAGGTCAGATCTGAGTTTATGTAAATGACTTAAGATCAATCTTGAACACAGTGATATCAAAAGACTGTTAACAATTTATGATTCCAACTTCTCTGGCAGAAAGGTCATAAACCAGAGTATAAAATTTTCAGACACAACATGTGGATTTGGCTTTTTGTCACTGTAGTTTTTTATAGCAAGCAAAGGTTTCTATTTTATCTTATTTTTTGAGAGATGACTGTTCTAGGTTTACAGATAGAAATAGTGATAATTTTTAAAAGGAAGAAAAAGTAAAAACACACTAAAGAGTCATTAAAAAATAAACAGAAAAAAGACAATGACAAGCAGGACAATGTTAGAACTACCATGTTAAAATTGAAATACATCAAAATGATAACAGTAAACTATTCATAATGGAGATCCAAAGTTTCATGTATAGTCCCCTTTCTGTTGTATAAAAAATATTCATGTTTGCTGATATTTGTCAATTTCATGAAAATAGGATTTTTTTTAAATGACATACTGAAGTGTGGCAGAGATTATGATTTTCATTAATGGTGGAATTACCTTCACCAATAAAATAATGGACCTTTTAATTCTTAATTGATCATAATTTGAATTCTATATGATCTGTTTTAGTTGGGACTTTTCCTAATTACCATGAATATTTTAATAGACCACTATTGATAGTTAACATTAATGTGTCCCTGGAATTTTTAAAGTGTAAAAATATTGCTATTCACTTTAGTAGGGATCTCTTGGTACCATGATGTAAAGTCCTTGCTACTGATTAACAATGGTTTATTAGAATTAGAATTCAAGTAATTTGTTTTTTCTATGCAATCTTGATTGCCTGGATCAAATGAGAATAGAGGTGCTATATAACTGTTTGAAAACCAGCTGTTAAGTCAGGAATATCTAGGTTCAAATCTTGCCTCTATTACACATGGATTGTGTAACCATGGGAAAGTCACACACTTTCAGTGTCCCCAGACAATTCTCTAAGACTATACATTGCATGTGAGTTGCAAATCTGAACTGATCAAAGGAGATTGCTCCCTGAAAGCTTCCTAAACTGATGAAATCAGATCCAAGCTTACTCTTTACCCTTCCTCCCAACCCCCAATACACACACACACAAACATACTCACATATGGATTGAATAAATCTAAGGGACATTTCTTAAAACAAGTATGTTTCAACTACAAGCTCTCATTCTCCAGGCTAACATTCAAATTTTTATCTCATGTCTAGAATGGAACATTTCCACAGTTCACAGTTCAATTTTTTTTTTGTACAAATGGGCTACCAATTATAGTACTCCAATTAACAGTTAAAGACAGCCAACAATGTTTCTGACAATAGAAACCACAAAAAATGTGATTGTTTTGGAAGTTTCAAGGAATGAAAGGTAACAGAGAACTGATGCTCAAGAACTAATTTCCTTAGCTTCTGATTGAGGGATAGCCTGACTGCCTTGACATATTTCTGAAAGTCCCAACATTTCTCATGACTTTGTATTTGCAAAATTTCTATGACAACACAATGATAAAAGTACAATATTTTCATTGTAGACTTCAAGAACAATATTTGTTGAATATCTTAATTGAATTTTTGCAGATAAAAAGCAGTTATAACATGCAGTTAATAGAGGAAGGAAGGGAAGGGGGAAAAACATTTCTATCATACCTACTATGTGCAAAGCACTGTGCTTTATACTTATTATTTCATTTTATTCTTCCAACAACCCTGCAAGGTAAATGCTACTGTTATCCCAATTTTACAATTGAAGAAACTGAGTCAATGAAAGGTTAAATGATTACACACAGTCACAAAGCTAGTTAGTATCAGAAATCAAATTTGAACTCAGGTCATCCTGATTCTAGATTAGTGTTCTATCCATTGTGAAACCTACCATCTCAAGCAGAGTGCTAGGCTTCTAGCACTGGAATCAGAAAGACAGGAGTCAAATCCTACCTAATAGTAGCTCTATGATCCTGGCAAAGCCACTTAATCCCTATCCCTCAATTTCCTCATCTGTTAAATATGGATAATAATAGAACCTACCTTATAAGTTTTTTGTGAGGATTAAATAAGATTACATATAAACCTTAAAGCTCTATATTAATACTAACTATCATCAAATATATTGTTATAAATTTATTATAGTGATCAATCAATCACCAAGCATTTATGAAATGCTTATCATGTGATAAGTAATTTGCAAAGCTGTGAGGAGACAAAGACAATAATGCAAAGCTTCCTGGCCTCAAGAATCTTGATATGTATGCATACAGAGATAGAATTATGACAATTTTAAGAGGGAGGCACTTGCACCTGAAAGGATCAGGAAAGGCTTCATATAGGTAGCACCTGAGTTGAGTTGAAGAAATCTAGAGACACTAAGAGGTGAAGATGAGGAAGGAGTACAGAAATGGGGGACAGTCAGCCCAAAGGCAGAAAAGGAAGATGGAGTGTTGTGTACGACAAATATCAAAAAGCACAATTTAGATTTAGATGGATTGTAATGTGCCTACACGGAAGTGTTGTATAATAAAGTTGAAAAGATAGAGTGTGATTAAGTTGTGAAGGGATTTAAAAGACAAAGAGAGGAGTTTATATTACATCTTGGAGGTAATACTTGTTAACTTTGGAGAAAGTAGCTTTAGTTGAGTGATATAGTTGGGAGCCAGATTGTAAAGGATTGAGAAATGATTGCTTAGAAAGGAAATGGAAACAATGAAAGTATACAGTTTTTTTTGGGGGGGAGTTTGACTTAGAAAGGAGAGTTATAGGAAATAAATTTATAATCCAGAAGGGCCTAGTTAGGGTTTTACATCTTAAGAGTGGAGGAGTCTTAAACTTTTTTTTTTTTTTTTTTGCAGGAAGGAAGGACCCGGTAGATAGAAATTGAAGATTAGAAACAGGAGGAGGATGATTGTAGGGACATTCTGCTAAAAATATGAGAGGGAACGATTTCAAGCATGCATGTACAGGGAAAGAGCCATCTTTTCACCAGACACTAAAGTAAAGGATGAGAGAATTAGAATGAAAGAGGAGGAGAGAGTGACAGTGAATGATCTCTATTTTCTCATACTACTTAGATAAGCTTAATAAGACTCATCTATTTATTCAAAAGTTTGACCAGGTTCCATTTCTTTTTTTTTTAATTTTTTTTTAGCACTTGGGGTTAAGTGACTTGCCCAGAGTCACGCAGCTAGTAAATGTCAAGCCTCTGGTGTAAGGCTGGATTTGAACTTAGGTCCTCCTGACTTCAGGGCTGGTGCTCTATCCACTGTGCCACCTAGCTGCCCTTCCATTTCTTCAAATTAGTATAATAAGATACAGAGGATATAATAGTCTTATCTCAGAAAAAAATAGTAATCCATAAATAGCTCATTAAGAAGAAAAAAAAATAACCAGGATCAGATGAATTCATAAGTGAATTCTGTCAAACCTTTAAAGATCAATTAATTATAATATAAAAGCTATTTTAAAATTGGAAAATAAGAGATGCTACAAAATTACTTCTTTGATGCAAATGTGGAAGTGACACCTAAACCAGAAAGAGGTAAAACAAGAAACAAAACTATAGACCAATGACACTAAATAGTAATAATAATAATGATAAATTAATAAATAAATTTTAAGTAAAATGTTAGTAAGGAGACTAAAGCACAAAGACTAAGGAAAATATAGATTGCAAAGATTATAAACTATGCTAAGATTGGATTTATATGAGGCATGCAAGATTGGTTCAATATTATGAAAATTATAAACATAATTGACCATATTAACAGCAAGACAAGAGCAAAAAAATAATATTTCATTATACTTTATCAATAGATATAAGGAAAACTTTTGATAAGACATACTACCTTTTCCTGTTTAAAAAAAAAAACAACCTAGAAAGCATAGTAAAAAATGGATCTTTCTAAAATTCGATAAGCAGTATCTGTCCAAAAAAATATGAACCAGCATTATTTATAAGGATAAACTAGAGACCTTTCCAATAATATCAAAGATTAAAGTAAGGATGTTTGCTATAACCATTACTATTTAATATCCCTCAAATAAAAAAAACTTGAGGACAATAAATAAAGGAAATGTAGAATACTTTTGCCAATATGTTCATAATAATCTAATTGCTTAATTCATTATTATGCCTGTGCTTATGAAGATTTAGGCAAGAAACTAAAAAAAAAAAGCATAGAGGAAAAGTTTCCCTAGCCCCTCACATCAGTGTCCATTGTAGACAAATGAAAGAGAAACAGAAAAACAAAATGATTTGAGAAATAAACAGATGACTAAGAAGATAGTATCTAAGAATATATATATATATATATATATATTTACCTCTTGACAATAGCTTAGAATATTGAGGTGACAGATTCTTGGTCAAGGATGTAGTATACCAAACAAACAAAGAGGGTAAGATTTGCCAGGCAACTTAAAAATTAAATCAAAAATAGTTTTACTTAATTTTAAATATTTTTATGTATTTACATGATCAAAATTTTGTCCTAGTATCACTTTGGCTAATCCTAGAAAGACATTCCAATTTAACAACTTATATATATAAAGAAAAAAAAAATCTGAAAAACTGATCAACACATGGAAAATGTGAAAACATAGCAATGTACCATTTCTGTAAGGGAGTAGGGAAGGGATGTCTTCTCATATCTCTTCTTTGGCCCAATATTTGTTCTTTGTAATTTTTCAGCATTCACTTTTGATTGTTTTTGTGATCTATTTGCATTGTCATAGTTTTTGTGTATATTGTTTTAGTAGTTTTGCCTATTTCACTATGCATCAATTCATGGAAGGCTTTCTATGCTTATTTGTATCTATTATATTTATCATTTCTTATGGCATAGTGATATTCCATTATAACAATGTACCATAATTTGTTAGCCATTCCATAATCAATGGATAGCTATTGTTTCCAAATGTTTATTATCATAAAAAGTGCTATTATAAATATTTGGTGAATATAGAGATTTTCTTCTTATTGACATCAGGTTATACGTCTACTTGTAAAATCCATGGGCATTTTCACAATTTTATTTGCATAATTCAACATTCCTTTTCAAAATGGTTGTATTGATTCACAAGCTCCATCAACGATGTACTAGTATAATTATCTTCCCATAAACCCTCCAATGTTAACTCTTCTTATCTTTTGTATTCTTTGCCAATTTATAGGGTTTGAAATGAACCCTATAAGTTGCTTTGATTTTTATTTATTTTATTAGTGAGAAGAGCATTTTCATATAAATATTGATAGTTGTCTATTCTTTTGAGAACTATTTGTTAATATTTGTCCGTTTATCTATTAGTAAATGACTTTTTGTTGATATAGACATGAATGACATATAGGTACAGGTAATATAGACATAAATAAAATAAATATATGTATGGGTATAGATATATATGATATACATATATGCATATATATACATATACATATACATACATTACACTTATACATATATACATATACACATATACATACACACAAACACACAGATATAGATATCTGGATATCTAACTGTATAGATAGCTATCTATAAAGCTATATAGTTCTATTTCTGGATATAGATTGAAGAAAACATAGTAAGAAATAGCTTTTTCCATAGTTTGCTAAGTATTTTCTAAAACAAAGATATAGTATTATGTGTAATGGAGATAAAGTATAGACCTTTCTAATAAGATCAGGGACAAAGCAAAATGGTCATTATAACCATTATTGTTCAGTCACCCTCCACAATGCTAGGGCAATAAATGAAGGAAACATAGACTATATTTTCCAGTATGTTTATAAGAATCTAATTGCTTAATCCACTGTATTGCCACTACTTATGAAGGCTTAGGGAAGAATCCAAAAAGCATAGAGATTATTTTCCCCTTCATTAGCACCCATTAAAGGAAAGGGAAGCAGAAGAAGAAAAAAATATTTGAGAAGCAGATGGCTAAGAAGGTAGTGTTTGATAACAGACCCCTTGACTATGGCTTAAAACATAGAGATATATACTAATAAGGGTTGGAGTATACTTTTTAAAAAGTATGATCAGATTCTATTTCCCCGGTGTCTTGTAAATCAAACATCTATCTATTTTTCTATAGATCTGTATCTCTATATTTTCTCTCTGTCTCTGTTTCTTTCTTTCTCACACACATATGTATTTATATCTATATTTATCTATTTACAACTATCTATATATCTTAGATACTAAACCCTTATTAGAGAAATTTGATACAAAGATATTTTTCCCATTCAAACATTTCTTTTTACATTCTAAGCATATTATTTCTATTTATACAGAAACTTTTCAGGTTCATGTGATAAAAAATTATCAATTTTATCTTTTGTAATGGCTTCTATCCTTTTAGTTAAGAATACATCTCCTCATGTTAAAAACATTTGAATGCATAGGAATAAATGGATTTTTCTTTAAAATTATAAGAAATATCTACTTAAAACAATTGCAAGCATTATCCATGATGAGGATAAGCTAGAAGCTTCCCCAGTAAGATCAGCAGTGAAACTAGGATGCCCATTTTCAACAATATTTTCAATATTGTCCTAGAAATGATAGTGGTAGCAATAAGAGAAGAAAAAGAAATTAAAAGTAGCAGAATGGGCAATGAGGTAATAAAACTATCTCTTTTTTCAGATGATATGATGGTATACTTGGAAAATCTAAGAGATTCCACTAAAAAGCTGGTTGAAACAATTCATAATTTTAGCAAAGAAGCAGGATATAAAACAAACCCACATAAATTATCAATATTTCTACATGTCACCAATGCAGACCTGCAAAAAGAGAGTTCATTTGAAATAACAATAGACAATGTAAAATAACTATGAGTATACCGGCCTAGACAAACCCATTTATAATGAACATAATTATAAAATACCTTTATACAAATAAAATCAGATTTAAACAATTGGAGAAACATTAGGGGCAACTAGGTGGCTCAGTGGATAGAGCTCCAGCATTGGAGTCAAGAGGACCTGAGGTTAAATCCTGCCTCAGATACTTGACACTTACTAGCTGTGTGACCTAGGGCAAGTCACTTAACCCCATTGCCTAGCCAAAAAAAAAAAAACAAAAAAAAAATATTAATTGTTTGTGAGTGGACTGAGTCAATATAATATAAATGACAATTCTACCTAAATGTAATTATTTATTTATACTTTGGAATAGAATAGGTATATAATACACAGTAGTAAATGATTACAGTAAGCTTGTGCTTGATAAACGTAAAAATTTAAATTTTTGGGATAAAAATTCACTGTTTGGTAAAAATTATTGGGAAAACTAGAGAACAATCTGTCAGAAGCTAGGTATAGCTATATTACAACATGTACTGTGACATGGTCAAAATGGAAACACGGCCTAAACATAAAGGGAGATATCATAAGCCAATTAGAATATAGAACATGTTATATATCAGATTTCTTGATAGGAGTAGAATTTAGGAATAAATAAGAAAAAATATTGTGAATTATAAAATGAACAATTTTGATTACATTAAATTAAAAATCAACTTTTGTACAAATAAAACCAGGGTAGCCAAGATTAGAAGGAAGGCAAACAATTGGGAAAAAAAATATTGATAATATTTCAGGTAAAAGACTCATATCTCAATTATGCAGAGAAATTTGTCAAATTTACAACAATATGAGTCATTCCTGATTGATTAAGGGTCAAAGGAAATGAACAAGCAGAAGAAATCAAAGCTCCACATTGTCATATAAAATACTCTAAATAAGCACTTCTTAAAGTGTGAGTCATGATCCCACATGGTGTCATGAAGAATTTGGCAATGGTAAAAAGTTTCTGAACATGCAATGACCAAAAATTAATTAAAAATCAAATGTATAATGAATCCAAGGTGTTTCTGGCAGTACTTGCCCATGTGGCAATGTACAACTCACTGCAGCCTTGGTTCTGAACGCAAAGCATGCACACTTTGCACTACACATGATCTCAGGCCATAATTTTGGAAAGCAATTTGGGATTATGACCAAAGAGTTACAAAACTACATATGCCCTTTGACCAAGAAATACCATCCTTAGTTCTGTTTCCCAAGGTTATTAGGGAAAAAGGAAAGAAAAAACTGTATCTTCTAAAACATTTATAGCAGCTCTCTTTGTGATGACAAAGAATTGAGAATTGAGAAGATGTCCATCAATTAGGTAAGGGATGAATAAGTTGTGGCATATGGTTGTGATAGAATACTGTATTGCTGTAAGGAATAATGAGTAGAGGAGGGCAGTTAGGTGGCACAGTGGAGAGAGCACCAGCCTCAGAGTCAGGAGGACCTGAGTTCAAATCTGGTCTCAGATACTTGAACTTACTAGCTGTGTGACCCTCAGCAAGTCACTTAACATCAATTCTCTTGCAAATAATAATAACGAGCACGTTGATTTTGGGAAAACATGGGAAGACTTAGATGAAATGATGAAGAATGAAATGACCAGAACCAAGAGAACATTGTATATAATAAGAACAATATTGTTCAAAAAATAAATGTAAATGTTAAGCTATTCTGAGTTATATGAATATTCAAATCAACTACAAAGGATCTATGAAAGAAGATACTATTCTGCTCCAGAAAAAGAACTAAATTATGGAACTATGTATTGTATAGTTTAATAGAGAGATAGGTAAATCTATATATAGATGTGTGTGTGTGTGTGTGTGTATGTGTATCTATGTCAGATGTTGGTCTTCTTTAGGGTGGGGTGAAAGGAAGGCAGTGAACTCAAATGTAACACAAATAATATTAAATAAATATTTTTATATGTATATCAGTTGATAGCCATAAATGTTTTGATTTATATCACTTCCAGTTTTTAATGGTATGATCTTTAATATTAAGGTAATATATCCATTTTGCTTTTATTGAGAATATGTCATAAGATGTTGGTCTATACCTAATCTTTCTAGTTTTTCCAGAAATTTTTTTATTGAGTAGAGATTTCTTTCTTAAGTAATTTATGTTTGAGGTCTTATCAAATACTGAGTTGTTGAATACCATTATTTCTGATTCTCCCAGGTCTAGTTTCTTATTTCCAAAAATAAATTCTCATCTTTTGAAATATTTTCCAATTTCCTTGTTAGGTAGTGAAACATTAGGGTTGTTTTGATTTATGTTTTATTTATTATTGGTAATTTGGAATATTCTTTCACTTGACTTCTAACAGTTTCTTCTGATTAATTGTGATGTCACCATGTTCATTTTATATTTTGTTGATTTGATTTTCTGAATATTTTTTTCAATAAAGTTGGCTAAAGCAGAGGTGTCAAATTCACAGCCTATTGATGATACATGGTGGTGCCCCTGAACTAGATTAAAATGTAACTTGAAGAGGCTTAACCAAATAAATAAAAATACAAGACAACACAGATAATGTCAATTTGTGTTTTTTAAAGTCAATATGCAGGGATCTATTTCTATTTGAGCTTCACACCACTGAGCTAAAAGATAATTCATTTGTGACTCTTTTCAAAGAACTAGGTTTTAATTTTTAATAATCCTTTCTATGTACATTATAGTTTTCTTTTTTAATTTATCTTTTCCTACTCTAATTTATGATATTAGTTTTATAAATAAATTTGGGGGTATTTCCAACTTAAAATATTCAGTTCAGGGGCAGCTAGGTGGTGCAGTTGATAGAGCACTGGCCCTGGAGTCAGGAGGACCTGAGTTCAAATCCAGCCTCAGACACATGATACTCACTAGCTGTGTGACCCTGGACAAGTCATAACCTGATTGTCTTGCCCCAAAAGATAATTAGTTTGTTAACAGTCTCCTTTTCAATTTTATTAATTATGTGTATAACTCTGAAAATATTATATATACACCACATGGGTGCATGTACATGCACATATTTTTTCTTAAGGATTGCATCCCCAAAATTTTGGTATTTTTGTTGTTATCATTGTAGTGCCCTTAATTAATTTTACATAGCTTATTCTTTGACTCATTTGTTATTTATGATTTCATTATTAAGTCTACTTTTTTGTCTGTCTTTTTTGTGTGTGTTGCTTAACCTCATTACTCTGTGTGTGTGATTAAGAGATGTTGACTGTTTCTTTCTCACTACATATTACCCTAACACATGGTCATTTTTTGAAAAAAAAAGTCAAAAGGAGCTGAGGTATATGTATATTCTTTAGCAGTTCTATTTAGAAGTTTCCTTAAGTATTTTACGTGTGTGTGTGTGTATAATGAGTTTTTATGATAACATGATAACAATTCTTTTTATGGAGTTACCTGATACATAGTAAATTTTGTTTGAGCCCCTCATTTTTACACTCTACAAGTTGTTTTTTTGGAGTATTTCTTGTAAATGACATTTGGCAGGTTTTATTTTTTTTAACCAATTTATCACTCATTTTACTGGATCATTAATCCATTAACATTTAAAGTACATTTATTAATTTCTCCACTTGTATATTTTTTTTTTGCTTCTCTTCCTTTGTAAACATATTACCTTCATGTCTTTAGTCATTTTTGCTTAATCTACATTAAGGTAAGGCTCTTCCTTATAGGTACTCTTCACCTCAACCTCAAGCCCTGCTATTTGTCACTCCTTTCCCTAATTTTTAGTTTATTTTCTGATTTTTTTCTTTTAATTAATTATCTAATTTGCCTTACTTTTCTCTCAGCTGGGTAATCAATTAAAATTCCTTCTCACCTTTTCCACTTCAACTTCTTTTATTTGGTATTTGTTATTTTTTTGATTGATTCTTTTTGATCATGGCTTCTTTAGGCACTAGACTTTAAAGATATTTCAGCCTTTTCTCATGTTGGTGAATTCATTTTTCTCTGGCCTCAGTTCTCAATGTAAGAGGAGGATAGCAATGGTCCCAGCTGTATGCCATTCCCCTTTCTTTTAGACCTAATGTAGAACATGATGCATTCTAGATCCCTGCCCAAATTCCCTCTACTCTTTATTACTTTTGCTGAATGCTACTACTCCAAGCTGAACACATCATCTTATACCTAAGTGGAACACTAGATTTGGAGTCAGGAAGACCCGGACCTGAGTTCATCTCACTTTCTAGCTGTGTGATTCTGGAAAAGTAATTTAACCTCTCTCATCTTCAGTTTCTTTATTTGTAAATATGGATATTAATAGCACCTATTCACAAGATTTTCATGATCAGATGAGATAACATTCGAAAAGCAACTTTAAAGTACTGCATAAATGCTAGACATTATTACTTCCCTTTCTCCAGACATGGTGGACAGAGTTGAGGTCTATTTCTTCTTGCCGCAGAATGGTGGGATGATGTCTGGGTTTGGTGTGCTGACAGAAGGACCAAGAGTAGAAGCAAAGAAATTTTTTGAGCCCAAGCATATAGGTTCAATTATGATCCCTGTCAGTGTGGGTACTAGGGGTGTAGTCACAATTGAGCAATGTTAGGGATTAACATTCTCTGATATTAATTAATGATAACTTTTCAGACTTTTTGGTGTCTTGGTCTACAGAGACATTTATAATTGTTTTTGATCTGGCACATTAGAATTTGAATTAGTGAGGACTGACTATAGAAAATATCTAGTTCCCTACTTGTTGGTATCATCTGTTTATAGCATAGATAATATGCTATCAATTTTTAGATAACACAAAGTTAGAAATGATAGCTAAGCCAAAGAGGGAAGAACAACATACACTCAGTTGGGTATAGAAAAAATCTTACCCAACAGGGAAGTAGGAAGGCAAAGGGAAGAAATGGTCAGAAGCAAAACAGACTTTAGAGGAGGAATAGGGTAAAAGGAGAGAGAGAAGGATAAACAGAAGAAAATAGAATAAAGGAAAATATAAACTAGTAATCATAACTGCAGAGAAATGGGATAAACTGACCCATAAAATGGAAGTAGATAGCACAATGGAATAGAAATCAGAATCCAACAATTTGTTGTTAGAGACACACTTAAAACAGAAAGATGCATATGCAGAGTTAAAATACTAAAATATGCAGAATCTATTATGCTTCTGCATTTTTAAAAACTGCAGAACTAGGAATCATGATCTCAGAAAAAGCAAAAGCAAAAACAGACCTGATTAAAAGAGATAATCATTCACATAAAACAGATAAGAAAAGGCTTTTACAATGGATGGGAAGTGGGGGAAAGTGAGAGGGAATGAGTAAATCTTATTCTCATAGGATTTGGCTTAAGGAAGGAATAACATACACACTCAATTGGGTATGGAAATTCATCTTACCTCACAGGAAAATAGGGGGGAAGGAGATAAGGGAGGGTGATAGAGGGGAGGGCAGATTGGGTGAGGGGGTATCAGAAGAAAACACTTCTGAGGAGGGACAGGGTCAAAAGATGGAATAGAATAAATGGGGGGGGCAGGATAGGATGAAGGGAAATATAGTTAGTTTTCCACAATATGACTACTATGGAAGTATTTTGCATGACTACACATGTATAACCTGTATCAAGTTGCTTGTCTTCTCAGTAAGGGTGGATGGGGAGGGAGGGAGGAAAAAATTTGGAGCCCAAAGTTTTAAAAGTAAATGTTAAAAATTGTTTTCATATGCTACTGGGAAATAAGATAAACAGGCAATGGGGTATAGAAATATATCCTGCCCTACAGGAAATAGAAGGGGAAGAGGATAAGAGAAGGGGGGAGAGATAGAAGGGAGGGAAGATTAGGGGAAGGGGTATTCAGAATGCTTGCCATCTTGGGGTGGGGGGAGGGACGAGATGAGATGGGGAAAAAATTTGGAACTCAAAATCTTGTGGAAGTAAATGTTGAAAACTAAAAATAAATAAATAATTTTAAGAGATAATCAGGGAAACTATATTTTGCTTTTTTAAAAAAAAGTATCATAGACAATTGAGCAATATAAAAAATACAGCAAGTTTCTCTGATAAAGGCCTCACTTCACATATATATAGAGAACCAAGTCAAATTTATAAAAATGAGAGCCATTCCACAATTGATGAGTGGTCAAAGGATATGAACAGGCAGTTTTTAAAAGAAGAAATGAAAGCTATCTCTAGCCATATTAAAAAAAAATGTTCTGTCAGGGCTACTTAAACTTTTTCTACTCACAACCCCTTCAGCACTTAAACTGTGACCCCATATGAGGTCATGATCCTAAATCATTACTAAATAGAAAAAGGCAAATTAAGTCAACTCTGATGTACCACTTCACACCTGTCAGAAATGAAAAAAAAAATGCTAGAGCAGAGGAAGGAAAATAGGTATATCAATGAACTAATTAGCTGTTTTAAGCAAGTAAGTGAGTAGTAGTTTTAAAAAAAAAACCTAGAGGTTTCCATTTACTGAAAGCTCAATATGAACCAGCAGTTTGATGTAGCTGTCAAAATAGCGAATGTAATCTTGGATTGAATTAAATGAAGCCTTTCCTTCCAGAAATATGGAGTTGACAGACACTCTATATATTATTCTAGTTAGACCACATCTGGATCACTTTGTTACCTCTGAACATTATAATTTAAGAAGGGAATTGATAAAATAGAGAGTACCCAAAGGAGAACAACCATTATAATGAAGGCCCATGAATCTATATCATATGAAATCTGGTTGAAGAAACTGGGCATATTTATTCTAGAGGGAAAAAAAAGATTAAAGGAGAATATAATAGTAAGATTCACCCTTATTAGAAGACTTTAAGCAGAAGTCAGATTATCACTAGTTGGTTATGTAATAAAGGGGCTATCTATAACATATGAGTTAAACTAGGTAATTACTAAGGTTCCTCCTAACTCTAAACATTCTGTGGTTCTAAGATTACAAGATTTAACTGTATTTATGACTTTATGATTACCAAGAAATATTTTCTTTCCCTCTAAAATATTGAGTATTTATTCAGTAAAATAAAATTGAACCTTAAAGATTCTTCTCCAACAAGTTTTCCCCAATTCTTACATCCAGAGATAACTTCATTCAATTCGACACTGATTAACATACAGTATGAGTATAAGTGGATAATTTAAAATTTGAGTCATTGGAGGACTTAGTCATATTTATAAAATCAGTTCTCAATTATTAGAAATAAAATTATAATGTAATATGATAGATTACTATAAAGCAAATGAATGTGAATAATGAATAAGATTTATAGAATGAGGTCCATAAATGCCAGAGCAAAGATGGGGTACTTTAGGTAAAAAGGCTGGGTTAAAATAGATAAGAATTAAAGAAATCAGGTATTTTGTGGGTTTATGTCTACAGTTGTTATCATAGATCAGGAGGTTAGGGAGGGGGATGGTTAGAGATATGCATTGTTGATGGGGAAATCTAGTTGCTAGGGATAATGATAGAACTATCTAGCCCCAAATTTCCAATTAGAATGTTGATGTGATGGAGTGGCCCTCTGCAATCTTGTGATCTAGGTGCTGATTGATTACAAGTCCCTGAAATTTCTAGGATAAATGTATGGGGAGGACTCAGTCAATGTAGATCAATGATTCTGTCCATGCTCATACTTGGCTATATATTAGTGACTATGCATCAGTAATGTCCTCTTAAAAATCACTGCATGAAAGCAGATTTGATTTACTGTGTGCATTTGATATTCAGCTGCCAAGGCAGACTCCTAACATTAACTAAATATGGAAACATCTTTTTAAGAAATATTGATCTGTGTGACATGGGATCTGTCTAAACCAGAAGAAAAAAAATGATTTGAAGGAAATAAAATAGTGGGTATGGTTCCCAGTGGCATGAACCTTATTGTATGATGAAACAATTCATCAAATTGTGCTGTAAAAGTAACTTTGTTCTGTCATGTGAAGTGTGGGATGTGTTTTCCACATCCAAACTAGTTGATCAGTGCTTGTTAAAAAAAAATTGCTATAACAATGTGCCTGGCTAAGCAAGCTAAAAGTTTAGGTTTTTGTGTCTACTCTATCTGTATTCTCTTTGATTGCTAAAGTACTCTTTACTATTGCTATTACTATTGCTAAAGTACTCTCCCTCCCAATTGCTCACCTGACACTTCTTTACTAGCATAATGCTTATAGTTATGATTTGATTTACTTTCCCAAGCAATCATATCTGATTGCTGAGCTGACCAGTTAGGTTTAAGTGCTCCAGATCCCCAATGCACACACACACACACACACACACACACACACACACAC
>NW_020954570.1:5767218-5772518 GCF_900497805.2 Vombatus ursinus | reverse complement strand
CACACACACACACACACACACACACACACACACACACTGTCACCAAAATAATAGTTGGAAAACTTTCTAGACAAAGTAGAAAGGTTGCTAGTTAATGTAGCTCTTGGGAGAAGAAAGGAAAATCTTGGAGATATTAAGCCTAAGGCTGTTCCACTAATATCCCTTCAACATTGCTTGAAGCTATAGAAAAACCTCAGAGTAGAACTGACCATTAAAGGATACCTAATTTCTCTGGGCAGTTGAAAAAAATGGAGGAATTCAGAAAAGTAGTTAAGAGAGATGCTAACGGGCAGTCTGATAGAGGAGACCTTCATAAGATGAGTGAAAGCAATTGATTCCCAAGTGAGAACAAAGACAAGATTAGTCAAATCAAGTCAACAAGGATTTATTAAGAAACTACTATCTACAAGGGACAGTGCTAAGAGCTAGGCATACAAAGAAAGGCAAAACCAGGCCATCAAGGAGTTCATATTCTTTCTTTCCCCTATTAATGTATTTATTTTTAGTTTTCAACATTCACTTCCACAAGATTTTGAGTTACAAATTTTCTCCCCATCTCATCCCTCCTCCCACCACAAGATGGCATGCATTATGAATACTCTTTCCCCTAATCTGACCTCACTTCTATCTCCACCCCTATCCTCACCCCCTTCTCTTATCCCATTCCCCTTCTATTTTCATGTAGGGCACAATAGATTTCTATACCCCATTGCCTGTATATCTTATTTCCCAGGTGAATGTGAAAACAATTTTTAACACTTGTTTTTAAAACTTTGAGTTCCAAATTTTTTCCTTCCTCCCTCCCCATCCACCCTCACTGAGAAGGCAAGCAATTCAATACAGGTAATATATGTGTAGTCATGCAAAACATTTCCATAGTAGTCATGTTGTGGAAAACTAACTATATTTCCCTTCAACCTATCCCACCCCCCCATTTATTCTATTCACTCTTTTGATCTTGTCTCTCCTCAGAAGAGTTTCCTTCTGATTACATACTCCCCTCTATCATCCCCCTTCTCTTGTCCCCTTCCCCCCTATTTTCCTGTAAGGTAAGATAAATTTCCGTACCCAATTGAGCGTGTATGTTATTCCTTCATTAAGCCAAATCCTATGAGAATAAGATTCACTCATTCCCTCTCACCTTCCCCCACTTTCCCTCACTATAAAAGCTTTTTCTTGTCTGTTTTATGTGAGATATTTTACCCCATTCTACCTCTCCCTTTCTCCTTTTCCCAGTATAATCCTCTCTCATCCTTTAATTTTATTCTCCAGATATCACCCATTCATCTTCAATTCACCCTGTGCACTCTATCTATCTATCTATCTATCTATCTATCTATCTATCTATCTATCTATTTATACATATAATTTTTCCCCTCCGACTAGCCTAATACTGACAAAGGTCTCATGAGTTACAAATATCATCTTTCCATGCAGGAATGTAAACTGTTCAACCTTAATAAGTCCCTTATGACTTTTCTTTCCTGTTTACCTCTTCATGCTTCTCTTGAGTCTTGTATTTGATAGTAGACTTTTCTATTCAGCTTTGGTCTTTTCATCAAGAATGTTTGAAAGTCCTCTATTTCACTGAATGTCCATTTTTTACCCTGCGGGATTTTACTCAGTTTTGCTGGGTAGGTGATTTTAGGTTGTAATCCTATCTCCTTTTCCCTCCAGAATATCATATTCCACGCCCTCTGGTTCCTTAATGTAGAAGCTGCTAAATCTTGTGTTATCCTGATTATGTTCCACAATACTTGAATTGTTTCTTTCTGGCTGCTTGTAATATTTTCTCCTTCACTTGGGAACTCTGGAATTTGGCTAAAATATTCCTTGGAGTTTTCCTTTGGGGATCTCTTTTAGGAGTTGATCTGTGGCTTCTTTCCATTTCTATTTTACCCTCTGGTCCTAGAATGCCAGGGCAGTTTTAATTGATAATTTCTTGAGAGATGATGTCTAGGCTCTAGGCTCTTTTTTTCTTTTATCATGGCTTTCAGAGAGTTCAATAATTTTTAAATTATCTCTCCTGGGTCTATTTTCCAGATCAGTTGTTTTTCCAATGAGATATTTCACATTGTCTTTTTTTTTCATTCTTTTGGTTTTGTTTTACAATGTCTTGATTTCTCATAAAGTCACTAGCTTCCATTTGCTCTATTCTAATTTTTAAGGAAGTATTTTCTTCAGTGAGCTTTTGGACTTCCTTTTCCATCTGGTCAGTTCTGCTTTTGAAGACATTCTTCTCCTCATTGGCTTTTTGGACCTATTTTGCTATTTGGGTTAGGCTATTTTAAGGTGTTATTTTTTTCAGTATTTTTTGGGTCTCCTTTAGCAAGATGTTGACTTGTTTTTCATGATTTTCTTGCATCACTGTCATTTCTCTTCCCAGTTTTTTCTCTACTTTTCTTACTTGCTTCTCAAAATCCTTTTTTGAGCTCCTCCATGTCCTGGAACTGATTCATATTTTACTTGAAGGCTTTGGATGTAATAGCTTTGACTTTGTTGTCTTCTTCTGATTGTATGTTTTGATCTTTGCCACCAAAGAAAGATTCCGGGGTTTGACTTTTTTTTTTTTGCACAGATTACTCATGTTCCCAGCCAATTATATGAGTTTTTAAACTCTTTGTTAAGGTAGGAGTCTATTTCCAGTGTGGAGAATGTACTGTCCCAAGCTTTGGGTGTTTTGTGTAGCTGTTTTCAGAGATACTTCTAGGTAACTGTAAATTTTCAGTTCCTCCAAGGTGGTATGATCAAGGGCAAGGTATTTACTCCTTTCCTGGCCTATGAGTGAACATAAGCACTCTTTTCTACCTTGGAACTGTGAGGAAGATTCCCTCTCCAACTCCACTACAAACTCCAACATGCCAGTGTTCCTCCTTGCCCCAGGACCCCCAGCCAGAATTGTGACCCAGATCCAAGCACAGACAAAGCAAGAGAATCCTTCCTTAGCACCAGCAAAGAGATCCCTGGAATCCCCCTCTGATCAGCCACTTGATTTCCCCTCTGTCTGTGGTCCCAGAGCTCCAGAAGCAGCTGCTGCCATGCCAGGATTGGGGCTGGGACTGCGTTTCTCTTTCACCAGGGTTACAAACTTTTCCTACTGACTTTCTAAGTTGTCTTTGGTGTTTGTGGGTTGAGAAGTCTGGAAACAGCCAGAGCTACCCATGATTCAGTCCCATAAGAGCTGTGTCGGGTTTGTTGAGGCCTGGTCTTTGCCTACATGCCCATGGTGAGCTGTGCTCCTCTCCCAGCCTGGCACAACAGATCTTTCCAATCAACCATCAAAGTTGTCTTGGGCTGGAAATTGGTGTCACTCTGTCTTTTTGTGGGTTCTGCTGCTCTAAAACTTGTTTACGGCCATTTTTTACAGGCATTTGGAGGGGTTTGGGAGAGAGCTCAAGCAAGTCACTGTTTTTACTTTGCCATCTTGGCTCTGCCCCAGGAGTTCATATTCTAATGGGGGGAAGACAACAGTGAACAAACAACTATGTATAAACAAGATATATACAAGATAATGTCATAGGGAAGGTACTAAATTTAAGGAGGTCTAGGAAAGATTTCTTGCAGAATGTGAGACCAGCTGAGACTTGTAGGAAGCCAGGACTCTGAGACAAAGAAGGACAAAAACCCAAGTATTAAGGGCAGTTAGACATTAGTGCCCTCAGTTAGGAGATTGAATGTTTTGTATGAAGAACAGTAAAGGTATTATCATTGGATCATAGAATGTATAAAAGGGAGTAAGGTGTGAGAAGACTAGAAAGGTAGTAATGGACCAGATTAAAATCCAAACAGAGAAAATTATCCTTGATCCTGAAAGTAATGGAGAGACACTGAGGTTTGCTAAATGGAAAGCAGGAAGGACATAGACTTACACTTTATGGAGATCACTTAGATACCTGAGTACATAGAGTGTGGAAAAACTTGAAAACATTAAGCCAAGCAGAACAACCAGAAGATCATTTAAATAGCCTAGGTGTGAGGTGATGAGGGTAGGTGAAAAAGTTGTGAAAGTGTTACAGAAGAGAAAGTGCCATATATGAGAGATTTTTCTTTTGACTTTGTAGTAATTTTGTTTATTGTTCATTTGGTTCCATTTGTTTCACCCCACATCAGTTCATATAAATCTTCCCATATATCCCTGAGTTCCTCATATTCCACATTACATCACAATAATATTTCATTATATTCAAATAACACGCTTTAGTTTTGTTGTTGTTTTTTCCACTCTTTCCCACCTCCCCTTTCTTTTTATTTTATTTTATTTTTTTTTAGCTTGTCAATGTCCCAATGACAGCCACAACTGAATGTCACATTGTCTTTGTGGTGTGACCAACAGGGTGTCACCATTTTCTCACATATATCATATTTTAATTCCTAGGTTTCTTCAATTTCTAATCTTTTTTTTCTTTTTTAAAATTTATTTTTTTTTATTTTTAGTTTTCAACATTTACTTCTACAAAATTTTGAGTTCCAAATTTTCACCCCGTCTCACCCCTCCCCCCACCCCAAGATGGCATGCATTCTGAATACCCCTTCCCCTAGTCTGCTATTCCTGCTATCTCTCTCCCCCTTCCCCTTCTATTTTCTAGGGCAGGATAGATTTCTGTACCCCATTTCTTGTATTTCTTATTTTCCAGTTGCCTGTGAAAACATTTTTTTAAATGTGTTTTTTTAAACTTTGGGTTCCAAATTTTCTCCCTTTCTCCCTCCCCACCCACCCTCACTGAAAAGGCAAGCAACTCAATATAGGCTATACTTGTGCGGTTATGCAAAACACTTCCATAATAGACATGCTGTGAAAAACTAACTCTATTTCCCTTAATCCTATCCCACCCCCCCATTTACTCTATTCTTTCTTTTGACCTGTCCCTCCTCAGAAGTATTTGCTTCTGATTATCCCCTTTCCCAATCTGCCCTCCTCTCTATCCTCCCCCTACTTGCTTGTCCCCTTCCCCTCCTATTTTCCTGTAGGGTAAGACAGATTTCCATACCCAATTGAGTGTGTATGTTGTACCCTCCTTAAGTCAAATCCTATGAGAATAAGATTCACTCATTTCCTCTCACCTTTCTCCTGTTCCCCTCCACTGTAAAAGGCTTTTCTTTTCTGTTTTTTTTTGTGAGATAATTTACCCTGTTCTACCTTTCCCTTTCTCCTTTGCCTAGTATAATCCTCTCTCACCCCTTAATTTTATTCTCCAGATATGACCCCTTCATCTTCAACTCACCCTGTGCCCTCTATCTATCAATCTATCTATCTATCTATCTATCTATCTATCTATCTATCTATCTATCTATCTATCTAT
>NW_020954570.1:5701832-5767208 GCF_900497805.2 Vombatus ursinus | reverse complement strand
TATCTATCTATCTATCTATCTATCTATCTATCTATCTATCTATCTATACATATAATTTTTTCCCTCCAACTACCCTAATACTGACAAAAGACTCATGAGTTACAAATATCATCTTTCCATGCAGGAATGTAAACAGTTCAACCTTAATAAGTCTCTAACGATTTCTCTTTCCTGTTTAACTCTTCATTTTCCACTTGAGTCTTGTATTGGAAAGTCAAATTTTCTATTCAGCTCTGGTCTTTTCATCAAGAATGCTTGAAAGTCCTCTATTTCACTGAATAACCATTTTTTTCCCCTGAAGAATTATACTCAGTTTTGCTGGATAGGTGATTCTTGGTTGTAATCCTATTTCCTTTGCCCTCTGGAATATTATATTCCATGCCTTGCGGTCCCTTAATGTAGAAGCAGCTAAATCTTGTGCTATCCTGATTGTGTTTCCACAATACTTGAATTGTTCCTTTCTGGCTGCTTGTAAAATTTTCTCCTGGGAACTCTGGAATTTGGCTACAATATTCCTACAAGTTTTCCTTTGGGGATCTCTTTCAGGAGGAGATCAGTGGATTCTTTCAATTTCTATTTTGCCCTCTGGTTCTAAAATATCAGGGCAGTTTTCCTTGAAAATTTCTTGAAAGATGATGTCTAAGCTCTTTTTTTGATCATGGCTTTCAGATAGTCCAATAATTTTTAAATTCTCTCTACTGGATCTGTTTTCCATGTCAGTTGTTTTTCCAGTAAAATATTTCACATTGTTTTCTAATTTTTCATTCTTTTGGATTTGTTTTACAGTGTCTTGATTTCTCATAAAGTCACTAGCTTCCAACTGCTCTATTCTAATTTTTAAGGAAGTATTTTCTTCAGTAATCTTTTGGACTTCCTTTTCCATTTGTCCAATTTTGCTCTTTAGGGCATTCTTTTCTTCACTGGTTTTTTGGACCTCTTTTGCCATTTGGGTTAGGCTATTTTTTAAGGTATTATTTTCTTCAGTATTTTTTTGGGTCTTCTTTAACAAGCTATTGACTTGTTTTTCATGATTTTCTTGCATCATTCTCATTTCTCTTCCCAGTTTTTCCTCTACTTCTCTGACTTACTTCTCAAAATCCCTTTTGAGCTCTTCCAAGGCCTGGGACTGATTCATATTTTTCTTGGAAGTTTTGGATGTAGGAGCTTTGACTTTGTTGTCTTCTTCTGCTTGTATGTTTTGATCTTCTTTGTCACCAAAGTAAGATAATATAGTCTGACTCTTTTTGCACTGCTTGCTCATGATCCCAACCAATTACTTAAGTTTTAAACTCTTTGTTAAGGTAAGAGTCTGTTTTCAATGTGGAGAGTGTACTGTCCCAAGCTTTGGGGGTTTGCACAGCTGTTTTCAGAGATACTTCTAAGGACCTGAAAAGTGTCAGTTCTTCCAAGGTGCTATGATAAGGGGCGAGGTGTTTTCTCTCCACCACTACAACAAGCTCCACCATGCCAGCACTCCTCCTCACCCCAGGACCGCCCCTCAGAACTGTGACCCAGATCCAAGCACAGGGAAAACAAGAGCTTCCTGCCTCAGCCCTGGCAAAGAGATCCTTGCAGTCCCCCTCTGATCCGCCACTTGACTCCCTCTCAGTCTGTGGGCCAGAAGCTCAGAAGCCAGCCGCTGCCCTGAGGGCAGCTGAGATCTAGCTTCTTCTCTCACCACGGTAACAGAGTTTTCCCACTGACCTGCTAAGTTGTCTTTGACATTTGTTCATGGGTTGAGAAGTATGGAAACTGCCACAGCTGCCCAAGATTCAGTCCTCTGAGGCCTGCTCCAGGGTCGCTGCGGCCTGTGTGTCCACGCCAAACTGCGCTCCTCTCCCAGCCTGGTGTGATATACCTTTCCAATCAGCCATCCAGGTTGTCTTGGGCTGGAAATTTGTTTTACTCTGTTTTTTTGTGGGTTCTGCTGCTTTAGAATTTGTTTAGACCCATTTTTTTGTAGGTATTTGGAGGGGTTTGAGGGAGAGTTCTAGCAAGTCACTGCTTTCCCTCCACCATTTTGGCTCTGCCCCCTATATGAGAGATGTTATGAAGATAGAATTGACAGGACTTGAGAACTGATTGGATATGGGTGATATGAGATGTCAGGGGATATCTGATTATGAGCCAGAGCTTTGGAGATGATAGTCATGCCCTTGCTAATAATAGGGAAATTAGGAAGAGGGGAATAGTGTTTTTTTGTTTGTTTGATTGAGGGTTTTTTATTTGTCTTTGTTTTTGGGAGGTGACGATGAGTTTAATTTTAGACATATTGAGTTTAAGATATTTATGTGACTTATAGCTTGAGATATTCAATTAACAGTTGGTGATGGGAGACTGGAGGTCAAGAAAGAGGTTAAGGTTAGACAAATAGATCTGTGAATTATCTTCACAGACACAGTACTTGAATCTATGGGAGTTTATAACATTACCAAGCAAAATAGTACAGAGAAAGAAACAAAGAGGCCAAGGACAAAGTCTTGGGGGACAACCACAGTTAATGGCCCTGACTTAAATGAAGATCCAGCTAAGGATACTGAGAAGGAACAATCATACAGGTAAATATATAGATAATCAAGAGAGTATTGTCACAAAATCCCAGAGAAAATAGAATATCAAGGAGAATGTGATAGACAGTGACAAAGGTTGTAAAAAAGGTCAAAAAGGACAAGGGCTGAGAAAAGGTCATTAGACTGGACAATTAATAGATCATGGGTAATTTTGGAGAGAGTAGTTTTGGTTGAATTATGAGGTCAGAAGCCAGAAAGTAGAAAATTAAGAAGTAGGAGGAAAGAAATGGAGGCACCTATTTTAGATGGACTTTTTAAGGAGGACGTGTGTGTGTGCGTACTTTATTGTAGCACAGGAAACACCAACTGTGCCAGTCATTGGGTAGGAGGCACCACTGGAGCTTTTGGACTCCTGCCTGTAGCAGGTTCATTCTTGATCTGGGCAGTCAGAAGGACAGGAAGACAGCATTAGAGAGGTTATATAATAATTTATTCTTATTCTTCTCTGTCTCAGTGGGGTAGATGATAATGGGAGCACCAACTTGTACAGGATCCCCTAATCACCCTTCTTACAGGGGCCTGTGAGAAAGGAGGGGCAACAACCCCTATATCTTGATGGGGGCCAGTTGAGACAGGCATAGCATTCCAGCTTGTGCATTCCTCTAAATCCCCCCTAAGCCTCAATGGGAGCCAGTTAAGGCTCACACATTCACAAATCTCCACTCACTGACCAGTACTCTCTTGATTTATAGAGAAGCACACAAAGAAGGCAATTTGCCAACAAAAGCCTCATAATTTTACATTATCTCATCCTTATATATCACGGTGCAGTCACAGCAGAAATTGTTTACAATGTGAAATCCTGGGAACTAGGAGACTGTTTTGGGCATGGATCCTGGGAGCTAGTATCTAGGATCCTGGGAACTACCATCTAAAAAAGAATAACAAAATCCTCACTTATGGTTCCAAGACCTCACTAGCTATGAATTCATTTATTTTCTAACTTGGGTTGTTGGCATATTAAATGCAAGGCAGGAGGGACATAGACTTGTACTTTATGGAGATCACTTAGATAGCTGAGTAATTAGTCTAGAATGTGGAACTTTTTGTCATGTGAAACTTTTGTTACTCTTACAATAATGGGCCAGGGTATGTTTTCTTTGGCTCTAATTGTTCTCCAAACAGTCTGTAAAATCACAACCTAATACCCACTTCCCACCCTTTGAAAACACACATTTCTTAATATTAAAGAAGAATACAGAATTTATTGAGGATAAAACAAATTCTTTGGAACCAAAATGGTTGTGGTTGTGGTTTGTCCTTTGTTCTTGAAGAGGACCATGACATCAGGGAAATGATGACATGACTTGCAATTGACTTTGATTTGAGTGTGGGAGGGCTATGCAAAGTCACAAGTCTCACTTTCTCCTCCAGAGCCATCTGGGTCCAGTGGTCTGATATTGATCAGGTTGACTGGAGAGGGCCCAGGATACAGTGGGAGACTTTGGCCCTTCTAAGGTAAAATCTTTTCAGGTTCTCACTTTGAGTGAGGCAATGTCCATTCATTGAATAGGCCTCTTTAAGAAATGAGTCAAGGGATGGCCACTTTAATTTAAAAAAAATCAAATCAAACTGGAAGGGAAAGACCTTCAGGGTTGCTGGCCAAAAGAGAAACAGTTACTATTTACATTCACTCTGAGCCAGGAGGGCCCCCAAAAACAACCATTAACTGGTATTTGGGCAGGCATTTATTGTTGTTTAATCCATAAAATTTAGAGTGAGTTGGGTTTAAGGCTTGGTCTTTGAGAAAGAAACCTAGCTAATAAACCCCAAGGTAACTAGGTAGCTTTTGGCCTTCAAAATTTACCTTCTTTTGGGCAGAACACCAGGAGAGGAGAGGAGGCGAGTGTGGGGAAGGGGAAAGGGAAAAGGGGAAGAGATGGGAAGGGAGCAGAAGGGGGAGGGGGGAAGAAAGGAAAGGGGAGAGAAGGAAAGAGGATGAGCTGAGTTGCCCAACTGCAACTGGTCAGCTGGGTCCCCATTTAGGCAACTTGGACTACTTACAGGTTGTGATTTGTCCTTCATTCTCGAAGAGGACATCCTGATCAATATCAGACCACTGTACCCAGATGACTCTGGAGGAGAAAGTGAGGCTGATGACTTTGCACAGTCATTCCTCACTCAAATAAAGTCAATTGCAAGTCATGTAATCATCTCCCTGAACCAAAAGGGAAACCCCACATGAGCACTATATACCTTTTAAAGGCCAAGTAATTTACAGTTCCAAGTACCTTATAAGGAGTAGGACCTATATACTTATTCCTTTCCCCTCTTCCCCTGTAAATACATGGGCAATTTTTGCAGTTGCCCACAGATAGTTTGATTGCTTCTTTTCAGCTACTTTCTGCTTTCTGCCTATAGCTCTCTGTGTAGAGAGGGGCTCCACGAGCATAGCTCCTTCCTTTCAGAACTGCCTATTGCTAATAGCATTTTTTTTTTTTTGCCATGCTCAGGGAGATATATGTCCAGAAAAATATGTGGTCTTATTATATGTTGGGAGCAAGAGATAACTGATGGATATTCCATTGTCATCCATACAATATCAAGAGAATTGGTGGAAAACACACAGCAGATTGGGTTTACTGCCATGTAGAATTTACAAGGAGACATGAACAACACTCACACATGATGAAGGCATGAATAGGTTATGATCTTCAACTGTATTTTAAAGATCCATACAAGAGATATTACAAATCCATTAAAGTATATAGTATAAAACATGGATGGAAACCATGTCTAAATGAGGTGTTTCTATGTACTTAGGTTATCAGCTTCTCATGGGATTAGAACTACTTGGGATTAAAATACTTTTCTTTTCTAAATAGGAAGAAAACTTCATTCAAGTACATCTTCAAATCAATTTATTTCAATAATCTAACAATTCTCAAAAATGGGAAATAAATTAAAAAAGGTAAGGAGATTAACCACAACTGTCACCATGCCTCAGAGAAATTTAACCAATGTAAAACATTTAGTACAACAAGAAGGACAAAAAAAAAGAAAAAGTCTGAAACCTGCTTAGGCAGTAAACAATATCTTTGTCAAGTGGAGACATGGCAGCCAATAGCAACAACAAATTTAGAGAAAAAGTTAATTTAATGAACACAACATAAAATAAATTGCTTTCCCTATAGTCATCAATGATCTCTCTCTGTCTCTCTATCTCTCTGTTTCTGTCTCTCTGTCTCTGTTTTTATGTCTCTCTCTCTCTCTTTCTCTCTCTCTCTCTCTCCTACCCCAAATACATGATATTTCTCACTTCTTATCCTTCTGGTCCTTACCACAGTGTTGGACACTCTGGGCTATCTTCTATATTCTTTCCAGAATCATAAGCTACCAGAAAATGCTGAGAGAAGGGTGAAATCTAGCCCATCTGGCCCTCAGGCAGTGGGCCAAGATAGCCACTTTTATACATATAAAATGCATCTCTGCCTCTCTACTGTTGTGTAATCTGTCTCCCAATTTTGATAGACTCTTCTTCTTTACCTCTGTCTCTTAGACCTCCCAGATCCTTTTAAGGCTTGGTTAATTGCCTCTTCCTCAAGAGACCTTTTTGATTCTCCCTGTTCTTAGTTTCCTGCTTCTCCAAAGTTTCCTGCATTTTATTTTATTTTTTTGTATGTAATAGATTTTGGCTCAACCAGTTGTAATAATCCCTCTACAAATGAGAGATGCAGGGAGTTGGGGTATACTTTTCATATATTCTCAAAGATAAACACACCAAAGTCCTTACCTAACCTGATATTTTACTCCTTGCCTTATTATTTCTTTCACCATATTGAAAGACAATTTAATATGTATGAATATGAATTACTTCAGAAAGTACTTAAATATAAAATCTCTCCACTAATTAATTATGTCTAAGCCTCTTTCCCACTGAAACTCTTCCCATAACCTCACTTTCCTTTCTCAGTCTCAAACCCCAAATCCAAAGGCTTAGGTAAAAATTAGTGTTACTCAGCTACATAATTTATTAACAATAACAAAACACACATATCTCAATACATATTTACATACTGTATCAGCTGTTAGAAAAGTCTCAGCCTGTTTGCTCCTCTGGAGCATGGGGAAAAGGAGTTTTTGACCATCATTTTCTCATAAACAACTGTAACTACTGAATCCTCCAAATACACTAGAACTACAGTCCAATAATTCACTTCTTTCAGGAAGGCAGTTTAAGTTTTTTATGTTGTTGTTTTCCTCAGGAATTCTCCTTAGAATTTCTTTTACATAAAATGCCTTCTACTCAGAATGAGTTAACTCAGTTTAGTTCTCATCAGAAATAAAATATAGTCCAACTCATTCAGTTTCCCCTTTAGAATGTCAGTTAAACTCAATCCTCTCAAAATATCTTTTCAAGTACTTCCAAAGAGGATAGTTAACTCTCCACATCAATCACATGCTCCTTATCCAATAAGTGTAGCATCTCACAAACTCTTTATCCATTCCTGTTAACTCTCTAAGTCTCCCTAGGAAGACATTCTCTTAGTCCTTTCTGATTGATCACTCTGTTTTCTAAAATTACAATTAACTGTCAATCCAGAGAGTATATTTTCCTCTTATTTAAAGGTATAGCAACTATCCAAAGTCTCTATAGAAAGAATTATTGAAGCTGGGCCTACATTTATATTTATTTACTTATCTCAGGATCCCTCAAGTAGAATGTAAACTGCTTGACAGCAGGAACAATTTCATTTTTATTGTCTTACATCCCCAATACTTAGTATAGTTCCTAGCACAGAGAAGACATTAAATGAGTTTTTCATTGAATGGGTGAATATTTCAAGAACTATTGCCTCAGAAAACAGTAAAATAGAAAAAAAAATCAACCTAAAGAAAACTTGTTACAAGTCTTAACTGAGGCAGATCATCCAGAGGACATTTATAGAAGAAATTGAAAGGACAACAAATGCAAAGAAAAATGAAATAGATGCCAGGATTACTATACTTGACATTCATTAGGATGGAAATACAGTATTTAGACTCTAATGTTTCAGTATTTTATGCACTATTTGAGAGAAAGGAAACATCATGTAGAAAGATAAAATTGGAGAAGAAAATGGGACATGTTCAAGTACACATAGAAGAAACCATTATTGAAGTTCTATTTTCAAAACTGAGGAATTGACTTTCAAGATACATAATAAAGGAAAAGATATTAAAAGAATAGAAAAAAGTAGTATTATTACCAAAAAATACTGAGAAGACATCAGCAACAGCTAACATGCCTACATTCTCAACTCTTTAATTTTTTTTTATGGGAATGATTTATCAATTGCAAACTTGATCAGAATTTGAGAATGGACCAAAATTAGGGAAAGCCACCTGACTGAACTCTTCCAATATTGCCCTTCAAACAACTTAAAAATAATGCCTCAAATAAATCAGAATGAGACATTTTTTCCAGCCTAAGAAAACTTAAGAGGTAGGCAGAAGTCTATGCTACCAGAGTGAAGGCCAGTCTATAGCCCACACGTACAGTGGCAGCAACAGCCACCTCAGCAGCAACTTCAGGAGCTCTCAGCCCACAAGCAATAAGGAGGTTGGATAATTTGTCAGAAAGAGATTACATGGGACTTTTTGGTGGCACTAGGTATAGCTGGCATTGATTGGCAACTTTATTGTCCATATGCATTTCTAAGTCCCAGTTCCAGGGCAAAAAGGAGTACTGATGATCAGTTACAAGGGACTGGTCACAATTCTAAAGCAAAAAGGAGCACTAGCTCTCATGCCTGCAGGGAAGCGTGTGCCTTTTATGGGTAAAAATCAAAGAATACTGTAGAAGAGCAGTGACTATACCTCTCTGTGTATCACATCACCTTGAAAGCACCAAAACTTGCAAACTCCCAAAATTAGATCTGAAAACTAACATAAAAAGAGCCTGAAGCTTGGGACAATGCCTCCCGACCCCTAGGCAAGCAAAACACAACTTTAACATAAAGTTCAAAGTCAAGAAATAGACTAGACAAATGAGCAAATGACACCAACAATAAATAATTTGAGTATAAAAAGCTACTACAGTGATAGGGAAGACCGAGACATTAACTCAGTAGAAGACAGCAATATGAAAATGGCTACAAAAAAATCCTCAAAGAAAAATGTTAATTTGATCCAAAACCAATAAGAATTCCTGGGAGAGTTAAAGGAAGAGATAAGAGTGGCAGAGGGAAAATTGGAAAATAAATAATAGTGATGCAAGAACATCATGAAAAGAAAGTTAATAGCCTGGTAAAAGAAACATTAAAAATACTGGAAAAAAATACACCTTAAAAATAGAATAGGCCACACAGAGTTAAAATAAAGGGCTGGAGCAGAATCTAACATGCTTTAACTGAAATAAAAAGATCAGGGTTAGCAATCATTATCTCAGACAAAGCAAAATTAAAAATAGACCTAATTAAAAGAGATAATTAGGGAAACTACATCATGTGAAAAGGTACAATAGACAATGAAATAATATTAAACCTTTTGTAGCAAGTTTTTTTAATAAAGACCTAATTTCTCAAATATATGTTGAGTATAGAACACAGCCAAATTTATAAAAATAAGAGCCATTTTCTGAATGACAAATGGTCAAAGGATATAAACAAGCAGTTTTCAGAAGAAGAAATTGAAGCTGTGACATATGATTGTGATAGCGTACTATTGTGCTAGAAGAAATAATAAAGGGGTTGGTTTCAGAAACAAAAAACAAAACAAAACAAAACATAGTGAGACGTATAAGAACTGATGCAAAGTAAAGTGAGAACTACAAGTTCATTGTGCACAGTAACAGCAATGTTGTAATAATGATCAACTGTGAAAGACTTGGCTACTCTGATTAGTACAATGATCCAATATGATTCTGAAAAACTTATGATGAAAAAATGCTATCCACTTGCAGAAAGAAACTAATGAACTTGAGTGCAAATTGAAATATTATTTTCTCACTTTATTTTTCTTTCTTTTAAAAAACATGGCTGATATAGAAATATGCTTAGAATAATTTAATATGTATAATTCATATGATATTGCTTGACTCCTCAGTGTGTTGAAGAAGGCAGAGAATGGAGAGAATTTAGAACTCAAAATTTAAAAGGAAAACAATGCTAAAAATAAAAAAAAATAAATGTTATTAAAATTTGAGAATGAAGTACACAATCTTTCACAGAAGTTTTTTACAGTAAATCACCTCTTCCCAGTGATATAACTAACTTAGAAATATAGAAAATATTAGCACAAAATAACAAAAACAATTGCAGTAATTGTTCACTGATTTTCAAAATTATTTCAGTAGAACAAAAATGTTCTGCTCAGATTGAATATGTTAAGATCATTTAAAATCCCCTGAGAGATATAGACATAGAGATAATTTTGTTCAACAATCTTTGAATTATTAGTATGAATCAGGCATAAAATAGTGGGTCATATGCTTTGCAAAAGGATTTCCCACAGTAATTGAGAATATTCTACACATTGTCTATATATAAAAGAGATTACCTACAGACAATAAGGTTCTCCAGATTTTCCAAATTATGATACACATAGTATTGGTTGGACTATTCCTCAGAATACTATGGCTCCTTCTCAGTGAGATCTATAGTCCCTCAAAAAAATTCCATTTCCAATAATCACAGAAAGGACAAAACAAAAGGACAAAACAAAAGGACAAGGAATGTTAACCACAAAGACTATGGCAGAACATTGAATGGGGAACCAGGTGAGTTATGAATGGGGTCCAAAAATGAATAGGAGGAGGGCAGCAGAAGGGATTGCATTTACTAAACTGCATTATACCTTTGATATTCTTAGGAATGTTCCCTGACACAAAAGAGCAACAATGACAATGATAGCAATGAGAACAAGAGTAACTTATTTTTAAATAGTCAACAAGTATTTATTAATATGTGCCAGGAAGTATACTAAATGCTAGGAATAAAAAGAAAGACAGAAAACAAACAGTCCCTGCTTTCAAGGATGTTAGTCAAACAAAGAGACAACATGCTATGTACAAATAAAATATATGCAGGATAAATTAGAGATAATCTCAGAATGGAAGGTATTATGAATGAGGAAGACTAAAAAGTGTTTCTAGGAGAAGTGGGGATCTTGGCAGACAAACCAGGAGGTAGAGATTAGGAGAGAGAGTTTCAGGCAGGCAGAGAGCAAGTGAAAATGCCAAAGTTGGGAGACAGAACATTTAAAAGGCTATTTAAGACCAATATCTTTTTCATGATGTTGTATGGCTACAAGTAATGGGGCAACATAGATATCCCACAAAGTCAAGAGAGAGAAGCATGATGGGTATAAGTAAGATGTGGTAAATTACCAATAATAATGGATTAAAAAGCATAAAGGACACTATTTATGATAAATATTTTTGGAAATATAGAAAGTCCTGAAGTTATATGAGTGTGGTGACAAAATGACAGGCCTACATTGGTACCAAGAAAAAGCTGGAAACAATTTGTGTAGATCTTCTTGAGAAGATGAGTGTAGGAACATGGATAAGAATCATCTATGATGAGATGGAATGGGTGATTAACAATCTGAATTGGTGAAAGTATAGTGATTAGATACAACCATTGAACAACCAAAATATTTAAATGATAAGGAGTTGATTACATTATGTTGACTTCAGTTTTGATTTTTCTATGAACTTTAATAAAGTCAACAGTTTTGAGCTCTTTTAGATGCTCATTTTTATTTTTAAAAGTGGTAAAAATGCAGGTTTTATGATATCATGATTCAAAGATTTTTAGTTTAAAAAAATTCCCTACCAAAAAAGAAAATCTCATATTCTTTGATGTTCCTGAAAATTGTACATTATATTTAAATAGGTTGTCCAATATGTATATACTTTTTGAAAGATACATTTTATTCTCTTGATGTAGAGAAATGAGAAGTAGTCTCAATAATCCTGATAATTTGTGTCTGACTTCAGGTAATAGCAAATTTATAAATTATGTTCTATTTCTCCATCTACTCCCATAACAAATATTTGGTAAGTAATCCATTCTATATTGATTATACATTTAGTACTATTAGATAATGAAACTTTTATATTTTTTTTACCAATATTCTTCAAAGCAGTGACCGAAGCTTCCTTAGGACTTTCATTAGCAGAAGCTCTTAAGCAATTGACAAAAAAATTAGTCATTAGCCATAACATATATACTTCATCATCACAGAATTTTGGATTAATGATTTTAATACTGATAGATAGTAAATATTTTTTTCATACAGCTTCTTGTTCTGCCATTTAAATAAGCATTATGATAGAGAAAATTGCTTAGTCCAGTAACATGGTATGATTTGAAATGTTTGCTCTTAAGTAGGTGTTTACATTATATTAGCATATTGTATTCTGGTTCCCAAACAAGTGGGAAAGGGGCTGTGATGTATCCCCCTTCCTATTCCAAAAGTGAATGATGTTTCTGGAGAACAACAAGAAGTGCCATTCCCAAATTAAGGCAGGGTGGCAGGACTGATAAGAAGCAAAAACAACTAATGGAAAGCGTTGGGTAATTTGAAAAATCCAATCCAATGATTTAAGAGAACAACTTGAGTATTTAGTAGGAGATGCTTGCAGGTCTTGAACAATTAGAAGTGCTCTTTTTGGTGGCAAATATCTGTACCAGGCTTCAGAGAGGGAAAGGATGTTTATGGTTGCTGTTTCTATATATTAACCTAAAGTTAATGATTGGGAAAATTTTGTAACTGTAGAATAGGGTACATTCCCTGGAGCAAGCTTTTACATAATCAGATGCTAGCAAGAATAACAAGAATGATTATAGCAATTAGAGCAATCTCAGAAAGAGCAAGTCCCCTGCAATATTATAGGAAAAGTCCACCACAAGGAGAATTGTGCCAGTTTCACGGTTACTCTTCTCTCTGCCTCAAAAAAAAGGGGAATTTTGGTGCTTAAATGGCTGAAAGACAAACACAAGATCCCTGTAGGGAATAGTAAGGTACTTCAGAAAGAGATGCTTGGTTATGACTTTTGGAAGCAACAGAGGATCTCCAATGATCTGCCTTGCAAAATCTTTTCTTTGCAATTTTACTGTGGTGATATGTTGTATACAACTCCCATCCATCATCCACCAGTCCATTTCCCTTTGAGTGATGTCACACTTAAAAACTTTCAAGACTTGTAGCATTTCGTGACTTGCAGTCATACAGAATTACTACAAGAACATTCATGTTAAAAGATAGAGCTTTGTTCCTGAAGAAGTTTGCAATAATTAAAAGCACTGTGAAATTTCCCAGACCATTAAGGTGACTCCTCTTACTGCTTAATTCTTAGGCCATCTGTGATGTCTCTTCAAGAAGCAAGTATTGATGTTCCATCCCTAAGGTGATCCAACAAATGTCACATTCTGAAACATAGGCTTTTTCATCCAGTTGACTTGTCCTATATGGATAGTTATGCTGAACTTTTTTGACCAGTTATGGATCCCATGAAGAGGTTCTTCAGTGTTTTGGGTCATAATGTAATCAGCGTAATGTCATCTGCAAATAGTTTCATCTGGAAGACCTGATCACTTATAGTCCCTTCCATTTAAGCTCTGTGCTATATGATCTCCATGGCAGAGGCAAACTCTTTAGACAAGCATCCGTCCTTGTTTTACAACTCATTGAAACTTTAATTTAAACAAAATTATTCCTATTATTCCATCATCCTTACAAATCTTTACCATTTTGACTCTGTTTTCCTTCCAGTTTTATCCATAAATGTTGTGAGGATGATTATATTCATTTGGATCTTTCTTCCACAGTTCCCTATGAATTTTTTTTCCTTCAATGATTGCTGCTACTATATGAGGTCTTTTTGTTCAAAATTTTTTACATCAAGTCCTCTGTATGATTACAAACATCTTTGTATTCTTAACCAGTTTTGCCAGTAGCTGTCATATGTCTATTCATGGCAAAGACATCAAGGGTTTTCTGGCTTGAGGTGGTTTCTAGACTTCTTTTGTTTCCTCATTGTGATGATTCATTTAAATGTGTTTTGATTTCTTAGGGAATGGAAATATGCCTTTTTTTTACATCAGAAGAATGTATAAATAATTCAGTTTTGGATAGCCATAATTACTTTTTCCTTTATCTAATATTTTATTTTCCCCAATTAATTACATATAAAATAATTTTAACATTTTTTAAAATTTTGAGTTCCAAATTGTCTCCCTCCCTCACCTACCTCACATTGAGAAGGTAAATAACTTGATATAGGTTATACATGTGTAGTTATACAAAACATATTTTCATAGTACTCTTGCTGTGAAAGAAAACACAGATGAAAGAAAAACAAGGTTTAAAGAAAGACTCAATCAGTTCGTTTTCTCGAGATGAATAGCATTTTTTATCATAAATCCTTCAGAACTGTCTTGGATCATTGTACTGCTGAGAATAGTTGTCATTCACAGTTGATCATCATGAGATATTATTGTTACTGTGTACAATGTATTCCTGGTTCTGTTCATTTCACTACATCAGTTCATGCAAATCTTTCCAGGTTTTCCTGAGAGCATCCTGCTCATCATTACTTATAATAATCAGTATTCTACAACTATCCTATAACACAACGTGTTCAGTCATTCCCAAATTGATGAGCACCTCCACAATTTCCAATTCTTTGCCACCATAAAAATAACTACTATAGTCTTTTCCTTTTCTTTTTTTTTAAATCTCTTTGGAATAGAGAATTGGTAATGGTATTGCTAGGTCAAAAAGTATTCATGATTTTCTAGCCCTTTATACAGTTACAAATTGCTCTCCAGAACAGTTTAATCAGTTCACAATTCCACCAACAGAGCATTAGTATCTCTATTTTCCTACTTTCTTCCTAACATTAGTCATTTTCCTTTTCTGTCATATTAGCCAATCTGATAGGTATGTATGGTACCTCAGAGTGGTTTGAATTTGCGTTTCCCTAATCAATAGTGATGGAGAGCATTTTTTATGTGACTATAGATAGCTTTGATCACTTCATCTGAAAATTGCCTGTTGCTATCTTTTGACCATTTATCACCCCAGGAACGCAAACCAGAATTGTAGCCCACATCCTCACACAGGCAATGCAACAGGGTCCTGCACCCTGTGCCAGCAAAGGAACCACTGTATTTTCTTTCTGACAAGTTGTCTGACAAGTTACCGTGTGTGTGGAGACATCTGGAAACTGCCATTGCAGTTTCCTTACAGTTGTCTTACAAGCTTCATTGCTGGTTTTCTGGGGTGTGGCTTGTGCTGGCACTGCTTACATTGGAGCTGAACTGCACTCCACTCTCAACCCTGTGTGACAAACCTTTCTTGACAGCCTTGTAAATTGTCTTGGGCTGGAACATTGTTTTACCTCATTCTTCTATGGTTCCTACAACTCCAAAATTCATTTTGAGGCATTATTTAAAGATGTTTAAGGGGAATTTGGCAGAGCTTAGGCAAATCACTGCCTTTTCTTCACCATCTTGGCTCCACAACTTCAATTAACACAATTATTCACCATAATTCCTAATCTTTACTTTTTTCTAGTTTACTACAGACTTTGATTTTTCATAAACCAGTAGTCTGTATACAGAAAACAGATTCAGCTATATTTTTGCCAACAGTAATCAGTGTTTCTTATTGAAATGCAATTTAATTTTATGATGTTATATAGTGTTTTCCATGGATAGTGACTCCTTATTCCTTTATCATAATGATACCCTTCCTCTGTGTTTGTGTATGTGTGTGTGTGTGTGTGTGTGTGTGTGTTTATGTCTGTGTGTATGTGTTTCTAGGTATAGGTGCTCTAAATACATAGACATTAAGATTCTACATAATCAATAACTTTATCTTTTAATCTTGAATTATGTTTTTAAATTTTAAAAGTGTCACTCTACTGTATGCCCATTTTTAGATTGAAGTCACTAAATATTGAAGTATTTTTTGAAATAATTTGTGAGATTTTTTTGTGTTCTTTAAAGAGTTTCTCTAGATTCTTATCTTCTGCAACAAATCTTGGCTCAAATTATAAAAATCTTCATGATGTTCTTTTTGCAGGTGTTCTTGTCACAAGCACTGAAACAAAAGATGACTGAGTCGAATGATAAAATTATGTTTCTTGATGCAGTTGAGACATGCCAAAACAAAATAAAACAAACAAAGACTCTACCTTTATGTGCCTCTCAAGAACAACCTGAAAACCAGTGTTATCCAACTCAAATAGAAATGGAGGCCAATAAATTATACATTAGGATTCCTATGGGCTACATGTTTATTTAAAAAACAACATATTAACATTATCTACATTCTATTGCATTTTTATTTGTTAATTATTTCCTAATTACATTTTAATCAATCTGTTTTGGGCTGTACTAGGAATTGTTGTAGGCCTGCTGTAAATGATCTTCCTATTGATTGCAGTTCCATTTTGTTTTTTATTTATAACAAGTGTGATTGAATTCTTATAATAGTTTCATTCCCTTATTGGTCACAGAAAAAGCATTTCATATTTAGAATACCATTAGCTCAACTAACATTTATAGGCAGTCTAAAAAGAGGTAATTCTTTTCATCTCTCTTCCCTTTTCTGGCAGTATATGACACTGTCATTATAGAAGTGAAAGGGGCTGAACACACTATGCATATCCATTTTATATTTTTCTTTATTTCATGAGTTACTTGGGCCAAAGAGTCTATTACCAGGTGGCCAGACTCCTGATTATGTGTCACTTGATACTTAGATTGATCTTCAGAAAGAAGGATTGTAGTAAAACAAACAAACAAACAAAAGAAAACCCATTAAGTTATTAAGACTTGAATCTATTTAGATATATCTTTATTTTTATTCTAATTCTCAGTGATCACCAGTCTTCTGAGCACTACAGTGTCTTTTGACTCTTTTCTTAAAGAAAATTTTGATTCAAACTACCAAACAATTATTTTATAGAGATAGAAAAAAACTAACAATTCATCTGGAATAACAAAAAGTACAGAATTTCAAGGGAATTAATGAAAAGCAATGCAAGGGAAGGTGGCCTAACCACACCACATCTAAAACTGTATTATAAAGCAGCAAGAATCAAAACTACTTGATACTGGCTAAGAAATAGAGTGGTGTGGAGCAGCTAAATGACACAGTGGATATAGCACTGGCCCTGGACTCAAGAGGACCTGAGTTCAAATCTGGTCTCAGATACTTGACATTAGCTGTGTGACCCTGGGCAAATCACTTAACCCCATTGCCTAGAAAGAAAAAAAATGTACACACACAAAACAAAAAAGAGATAGAGTGGTGGATCAGTGGAGTAGGTTAGGTACACAAGACACAGTAGTCAATGACTAAAGTAATCTATTATTTGATAAACTCAAAGACTCCAGCTTCTGGAATAAGAACTCACTATTTGAAAAAAAAAAACCTGCTGGGAAAACTGGAAAATAGTATGGCAGGAACTAGGCATAGAACAACATCTTACACCATACACCAATATAAAGTCGAAATGGGTACACAATTTAGATACTACAAGCAAATTGGGAGAGCAAGGAGTAGTTTGTCAGATTTATAGAGAACAGAAGAATTTATGACCAAACAAGAGATAGAGAACAATATGAAATTCAAAATGGATAATTTTGATTACATTAAATTAAAAAAGTTTTGCACAAAACCAGTGCAACCAAGATTAGAAGGGAAGCAGAAAGCTGGGAAACAATTTTTACAACCAGCATCTCTGATTTCTAAATATATTCTAAACATATATTTCTAAAATATATAGAGAACTGAGTCAAATTTATAAGAACACAAGTCATTCCCCAAAAGATAAATGGTCAAAGGATATGAACAGTTTTCTGATGAAGAAATTAGAGCTATCTATATTCACATGAAAAAATGCTCCAAATCACTATTGATTAGAGAAATGCAAATCAAAACAACTCTAAGGTACCACATCACATCTATCAGATTGACTAACATGACAAAACAGGAAAATGATAAACATTGGAGAAGATGAAGGAAAATTGGAACATTAATGCATTATTGGTGAAGTTGTGAACTGATCCAACCAATCTGGAGAACAATTTGGAACTATGTCCAAAGGGCAACCAAATTGTACATGCCCTTTGATCCATCAATAGCACTTCTAAGGATGTATCCCAAAGAGATCATACAAATGGAAAAAGGACCCACAGGTACAAAAACATTTATAGCAATTCTTTTTGTGGTGGCAAAGAATTGGAAATTGAGAACATGCCCATCAATTGGGGAACAGCTGAACAAGTTGTGGTATATGAATGTAATAGAATACTATTGTGCTATAAGAAATGGTGAACAGGCAAACTTCAGAAAAACCTGGAAAGACTTGTATGGACTGATGTTGAGTGAAGTGAGCAGGACCAGAACACTGTACATAGTAACAGCAACATTGTGCGATGACCAACTTTATTAAACTTACTTCTTCTGAACAACGCAATGATCTGAGACAATTCCAAAAGACTCATGATGGAAAATGCAATCCACATTCAGAGAAGAACTATGGAGTCTGAATGCAGATCTAAGCATACAATTTTCTCTTTTTTATTTGTTTGTTTTTTCTTTCTCATGTTTTTTCTCTCTTGTTCTGATTCTTCTTTCACAACATGTCTAATGTGGAAATGTTTAATATGATCATACATGTATCGCCTATATCAGATTGCATGCCATCTTGGGAAGGGGATAGTGAAGGGAGCAGGGAAAATTTAGAACTCAAAATATCATAAAAGTAAATGTTGAAAACTAAAAATAAATAAATGAATATTTTAAAAAAAGAAAATATTGATGTGCAGTGCTGAGTCAGTTAAGTCACTATAACACTTTGACTTTTTAAGATTTTTTTTTGGTGAGGCTATTGGGGTTAAGTGACTTGCCCAGAGTCACACGACTAGTGAGTGCTATGTGTCTGAGGTCACTTTTGAATTCAGGTTCTCCTGACCCCAGGGCCTGTGCTCTATCCACTGTGCCACCTAGCTGCCCCCAACTTTTTAAGATTCTTAATTTTGAATCATATTTCAAACTTTTTGTTTATTTCCCCATGTTCCCCAAGTTTTCATTAGTCATGGATTAGCAAGGCATATGCTACCTTAGTTTAAAAAAAAGTAAAAAAAAAATTCTTCATATAATTCCTCTACTCCATCTCATACAATAGGTACTGACCCATAGACTGATATTCTTCTGATTAGTTATTTAGGATCATACTGAACCCTATAAGTTTATATGACCAAGTATCAAGTATCCCATGAAATTCTATTCTTTACATCAGAATAGAACTTGATTCTATCAAACTTTTGATTTACTTCTACAAGGGGTGCATATGAGTCATCTTTCTACTTAGTTGTAATTTATGTTTTCTGGTTTCATTTATAGATAAATGGCTTATAAATGTATTCATTTACAGATACACCAATTACAAGTGTATTTCCTAGTGGTGTATCAATTTATTGATACTGAAAAAAACCTTCACAGATAGAATACTCATTAAATTCATGTTTATATTTAATCTAAAGAACTTTTCTTTGTATTCTCTACTCCCAATCCTGACACTTTGTCTCTATTACTTTAAAATCAGAGGTGTCAGGGCCTTTTTGTTTATGTTTTCTTTAATTCATTGCTGTGGCCAAAGAATACATAACCACGTTATCAACCTGCTATTGATTAAATTATCATTTAAATATGTAATATTTGTAATTCTTACCAAATAGTAGCTCTCTCTAAATCCACCATAGCACCATAATTATAAGGAAGTGATGGTCTTCCCCAAACTTTGATTTTTCAGTTTTAAATATTTCCTCTATCATATTCATATCTTTAAACTATGACTATAATGTTTTGTAAATCCCATATTTATCACTTTAACGCCAACCCTCTTTAAAAGTATAATAGATCAAATATTCATAGTACAAGGTCATCAAATTTATTTATGTAATTTCTACCCAAACATGAAAAACTTTTTAAAAGCTTTTTTTATTTTGTGCATTTACCATGATTTTAATATTTCATCATTTTCTTGCAGTAATATTTATTGTTTGTCCTCTGAGTTAGTGTTTGAGAAAAAAATAAAAATTCAGTATGTAACTAATTTAGCATGTGAATACTTCAATAGAGTATGTTTACACATAGGCATATTTGGTTTACTGAATATCTCCATATTTATTTGAAATATCCTTTTTAAAATCCACTAAAATAATATTCAAATCCTATGTCTCACTTTTACTGTGAGATGACACATATTTTTGAAGAATACAATGCTAGATTGTTAGCTTTGGTTCAACTTACCATTGGACATATTTTGAATATGAGCCCAGTGGTGGATTCTATGTTTGTCATCTGATGACAAAACCAGCTAAGTTCAGAGAGACTCATCATCAGGTTGATTGAAAAGTAATGAATCATTTGACCACAATCCTGGCAGACAATTCCAAAAATTATAGAGGGTTTTACTCTGTGCTCATGCCAAGAGTATCCACAATTGATGCAATCACAAATTTGGAATTTAGAAAATATCTTTTAAAATTATCTTTAAAAAAACAATACCTTGATGATGTATGGTTTAACATGATTTCCATGGAGTAAATTATCTGGAGCAGTGTCCACATAAATATTTCTAAAGTGTGCTAATTTAGACATAGATAGAGACCAGCTTCAAAAAGACCACTATGGGTAGATCACAGAGGGTAGACTACTTGATTTGAAGTCAGGGAGGCCTGATTCAATTCAGATATTTACTAGCTGTGTGACCCTGGGCAAATAGTTTAACTCCTCTCTGCTTTAATTTCCTCCATCTATAAAATAGAAAGGTTGTTGTGAGGATCAAATGATATAATATTTGTGAAGCACACAGCAAACTTTAAGGTACAATATACATTCTTGCTGTTATTATTATAATTTTTATTATCATTGTTTTTATGTAACAACAAGATGGACCTCTAGAAAAAAGATAACTTGTGGAAAAACTATGAAGTTGGGGGCAGCCAGGTGGTGCAGTGGATAGAGCACTGACCCTGGATTCAGGAGGACCTGAGTACAAATCTGGCCTCGAACACCTAACAGTCACTAGCTGTGTGACCTTGGGCAAATCACGTAACCCCATTGCCTAGCAAAAGAAACAAAAACAAACAAACAAAAAAAAAGATGAAAAACTATGAAGTCTTCAGTCACCACTGGATATATTCTTGTAGGACATTAATTGTCTTATACTATAAAAAACAACAACAACTAGATTTTAATGATAGAAAATAGTCTACTCAAATAATGCTTTCAAGGAGGTAAAGAAACTTTATCAAGAGAATTAAATAACCTATAAGATATTCTTGTTTAAGGTGATTTCACAGAATTTCTGAAGCAACAATGCCCTTGACTCTGCTCTCTTTCTATATTTGGACCCTGTGAGCATATATTTGTTTAGCAGAACTATCAATGTGTTTTCTCAAACAATGTAGGGTTTTTTGTTTTGTTTTGCTTTTTAATCATAATTGTTCCACTTGCTAGAACATAAATCAATAGGGGTTCTATTCTACATGGGTTAAAAAGTAAATCTCAAGTCCAATAATGCATTACTCAATTAAAGTTTTCAGGGAGTGGGGGATTGTTAAATGCAGAGCTCCTTTATAGTTGATTCTCCATTTTGCAAACCTTGATGATTGCTCCGAGTTCTTTGGAGAGAGACACTTAACAAATTCAAGGTACTGATATTAACTAAAATAGCTATTATTGCTATGTTTCTATTGTTTAGACAAATCTGAAGGTGATTTATTAAAACCACATGGAACCTTGTTGATATCTGAAATACAATAATCTTCTGTTGGAATAGAAATATCCTAATGGGTAAAATTTCTAGATGCAACACCTTGGGAATATTCATCAACAACTATATGTGTCAGTCAAACCACCCTAACTTTAAGAATAACTAACTGTACTTGTGTCCCTCAGTTTTCCAGATTTGTTTTCTCTCATTTACCAGAACTACATACTTTTTTTATATACATTTTTGTGAGATTTCTCATGAGACTGATATTATATCAATAAATCTCCACCTCTATTATGTATTCCTAAAATTGGAGGAGGCTGCAGGGGTTATATAATTCAACTGCTACAAAAAGCACCAACTCCTGCTCAATATTATCAACAAGTATTCATGACTCTGAGCAAGTCACTTAAATTTTCTAAGCCTAATTTCTGAATAGATAAATCAAGGATATAATGTCTTAGTGCTCATTAGAACTTACATAGCTCTTTAAAGTTAATACTTTACAAATTTTATCTCATTTGATCCTCCCATCAACTCTGTGAGGTTGATGTCATTATCTCCATTTTACATATGGGAATTGAGGATGAGAAAAGTTAAATAACTAACCTAAGAAGAGCCCAAGACTGCATTAGAGCTCAGGTCTTCTCGACTTCAGATTCTGCAATCTATCCATTGTACTATGTACCTGCCTCACTTTCCACAATTAATGGGCACGGCATGAATCATGAACCGGAAAACAAGACAGAGGAATGGACTGACAAATAGGAGAACTATGGGACAGCAGGGTCAGGAAAACCTGGAGGGGGGAGATTAACTAGAAGAAGCAGGTCATTAGTTTCAAAGGCTAAAGAGAAGTGAAGGAGGATGAGGACTGAGGAAAAACTCTGTATTTGGCAATTAAGAGATCAGTGGTAACATTCATGAAATCAGTTTCTATTGAATAAAGAGGTCATAAGCCAGACTGCAGATGGCTTATACCCAAGTTGTCAGCCTCACTTTCTCTTCCAGAGTTATTGAAGACTAGTGGCAAGATAAAAGTCAGGACAACTCAGGATGCAGTGGATGACCTTGGCATCTTCAATATCCTACTAAACTCTAAGCACTCTACAGAGCCTCCTTCAGACACCTTCATGGCCATGGGTACAAATTGTTCTCATCCAACCATTCAGCTGAATGAAGTTTTCACATGCCTATGGTAGACATCTTCTTAACTCACTGACGGGTTTAAGGCCTGTTGGTTACCCTTGACCTGGTTTAGCTCATCTGCCAAGATAGTTTTACTGGAGTGAAGCTACCATGCATGCTGTAGCTTCTTGGAACCACAGGTAAATGAAAAGCCCTGAAAAGAGCTCAGCAAGACCTCACAGCAGAGGTGCTAGTTCTCCCTGAGAATTCCATGATGATAACTAATAGGGATGGTCAGATTAAGTGAATTTCTGACTCTCTCTCTCTCTTCCTTGGGGAGACAGGCTTGCTTGTAGGTAGCAGAGAAAGACATAGTAGATAGGGAGAGACTGAAGACAAAAGGGAGAGTGGAGATAATATAAGCAATTTACTGGAGAAGTGGAGAAGAGTTGGGTAGAGGGATTTCCTTTGTCAATGTAAAAGTCCACATCATTATCTGAGACTGGAGTGAAGAAGGAGATAATGGGGGAAGACGTCTGTGTGAGATGAGATAAGGAAGAGGGAATGTGTTAAACTCTATCTTGTTCTAGTCCCCCTAACTCCTCCCTCCATAGTCAGTATACTAAGTTTATAAGTAGCCAGTAGCAAGTAGAAATACCAGAATGTAAGATTTCAAAGGAGAACCTAGGCATACAAACCATTCCAGTGATCAAAGGAGCATTATTTGCAATTAGTTTTATCATATTAACCAAAAATCACATCCCAGCAATATCTACTGAATCAGTCGGTGTATTATTCTCATGATAAGTTGATGTAATCTTTTTGCTAATATTTTATTTAAAACTTTTGCTTCTATATATATTAGGGGAATTGGTCTATAATTTTCTTTCTCTGTTTTGACTCTTACTGGTTTAGATATCAGTACCACATTTGTATTACAAAAAGAATTTGGTAGGACTCCTTCTTTGCCTATTTTCCCAAGTAGTCTATATAATATTGGAATTAATTGTTCTGTAAATGTTGGATAGAATTCACTTGTAAATCCATCGGGCCTGGAGATTTTTTCCTGGGGAGTTCATTGATGGCTTATTCAATTTCTTTTTCTGAAATTGGCTTAAGTATTTTATTTCCTCTTCTGTTAATCTGGACAATTTATATTTTTATAAATATTCATTCACTTCACTAAGATTGTCACATTTATTGGCATACAGTTGAGCAAAACAGCTCTTAATTATAGTTTCAATTTCCTCTTCATTGGTGGCAAATTCAACCTTTTCATTTATGATATTTTGGTTTTCTTCTTTTCAATTTGGTTTACTTCTTTTTTTGATCAAATTAACCAAAGATTTATCTATTTTATTGTTTATTTGTTTGTTTTCATAAAACAAACTCTTAGTTTTATTTATTCATTCAATGGTTTTATTGATTTCAATTTTATCAATCTCTCCTTTGGTTTTCAGTATTTCTAATTTAGAATTTAATTGGGGTTTTTTAATTTGTTCTTTTTCTAGCTTTTTTCATTGCATGACCAATTCATTGATATCCTTTTTCTCTATTTTATTCATGTAAGCATTGAGAGATAGATATAAAACTTCCCCTAAGCACCACTTTCACTGCATCCTATAAGTTTTGGCATGTCAACTCATTATTGTCATTCTCCTGTATGAAGTTATTGATTATTTCTATGATTTGTTGTTTAACCCACTCAAATTTTAGGATTAGATTATTTAGATTCCAATTGATTTTTAGTCTATCTTTCCAAGGTCCTTTATTGCATGTAATTTTTGTGGCATAATGATCTAAAAAGGATGCATTTAATATTTCTGCATTTCTGCATTGGATTGTGAGGATTTTATGCTCTAGTACATAGCCAATTTTTGTGTAAGTACCATGTACCGTTGAGAAAAAGGTATATTTCTTTCTAACCCCATTCAATTTTCTCAGAAGTCTACCATGTATAACTTTTCTAAAATTCTATTCACCTCCTTGATTTCTTTCTTGTTTATTCTGTGGTTAGATTATTTTGTGGTTAGATTTATCTAATTCAGAGAGGGGGAGGTTGAGGTCCCCCACTAGTATAGTTTTGCTGTCTAGTTCTTCCTGTAACTCCCTGAACTTCTCCTCTAAGAATCTGGATGCCATACCATTTGGTGCATATATGTTTAGTAATGCTATTACTTCATTGTTTATGGTGCCTTTTAAAAGGATGTAGTTTCCTTCCTTTTCTCTTTTAATGAGATCTATTTTTGCTTTTGCTTTGTCTGAGATCAGGATTGCTACCCCTGCTTTCTTTTCACTTCAGCTAAAGCATAATAGATTCCACCCTAGCCTTTTACCTTTACTCTGTGTGTATACTTCTGTTTCAAATGTGTTTCTTGTAAACAACATATTGTAGGATTATGGTTTTTAATACATTCTTCTGTCTGTTTCCATTTTAAGGGAGAGTTCATCCCATTCACCTTCACAGTTATTATTACTGTCTGTGTCTTTCTTTCCATCCTATACCCCCCATTTATGCTTTTCTTTCTCCTTTCTTCCTTTCCCTTCTCACTAGAGTTTTGCCTCCCTCCCCACCTCCCTCAGTCTTCCCTCTTTTCTATCAGCCCCCTCCCTTTTCTTTTTCCTTTCTCCTACTACATATAGGGCTAAAATGGGGCTTGCCACTGGCTTTCTGGGACACCTCCCATCCTACACTGCTCCTCTTCTGCCACAGCAAAAGGGACCTTTCTTGTTAATCCCCCTAACCTCAGGAGCTAAAAGACTTCTGCACTCCATCTTTCTGCTGGCTCAACTGTTCCAGGATTTTTCCCAGGGTGGTATTTTCTGGGTTTTTCAAGGTCAATAAGGGAGGAGGAGAACGACTTACTGCTTACTCTGCCATCTTGGGTCCTGGAAGTCCCAAAGTGATTCTTATACCTAGACCATTGAAATAGTCTCCAAATTTGCCTCTTCTTTGTTCACACCAATCCATCCTACCAATATGTACTGAATCAAAAGAAGCCATCTGGGCTTTGCTGTCAGGACCTTTTGTTCCTATAATATTTAAATCTCAGGTAAGTTCCAGACATCAGCAGTAAGACCATCAGAATACCAAATATTATCAATAACTTTGAGATGACATGGACATGTTATCTTTAAAATTTTCTGACATCTTGGAGATGATATTGATATGTTAATGAAGTAACCCCAAGGTGGCATGGATAAGAATTTGTCTGCCCTTTCCCAAAAAAAGCCATATAAAAATGAGACCTCAAATTCCTGCCTCCTTAGCACTCTTCCATCTTCATCTGGGTCCCTGCTGCCAAGTGCTCCCAAATCTACCTCTTCCCCACACTGCTACCTTCTTCTATCACCCTACTCCCATTCCCACTCCATTTGCCTCTGTACCCATTTTGCTGATTACCTTTGTACTTTTTTGTGCTGTTTCCCCCTGCACCTCTTGTTGCTTTGAAGCATTACTCCTTGATGGGCTTTCTTTGTGGGTGCCCCAAGAACCAGGCACACCTGCCCCATTTAATAATTTTATGAATTAATGAGTAATTCAGAGAGAATGGGGAACTCTCATTGAATGGTCTGAATTTTTGGGAGGTGAACATCTTTGGTTGAGGGGAAAAAGGAAAATAGGGCCATGGGATGTTAAGAGATGAAAATCTTGGAAACTTTGACTAAAGAACTTAACTTAGCAGGTAAATCAAGGAGGAATGTAATATGTTTTGATGCAAGAAGTATCCTAGTTAAGGTTAGATAATGTAAAACTACATTGGACCTAGAAAGTGTGGTTTTCTGGTGTCTTCTGTTTCCATTTAGCACCATGTGACTAGGATTGAAGTAGATAAGATGGTGGGAATAATCCAGGATTGGGACTTGACAAGGGATCAAGGGGATTTAGGGTAGAGGATAATGTAGATTTGAATTGATTCACCAAGAGATAGAGATATGGAAGCAAGGAGAGTTTAACCAATACAGTCTAATAGCCTAGGAAAGAACTAAGGTATAGAGGGAATAAATGTCACTATGAGGTTGAAAAACAGGCTCAGAAAATGTAAGGCATGAGGAAAGATCAAATTATAATTATGTAAAATAGTTAAAGAGTTTATGAACATGGAAGTGGAATGATTGTGGGTGATAGATCAGTCAAGGATATAACCATTTCTTTGTGGAGCTAAGTTGGCATAAAACAGTTGATCATTTGAATGGTATATATTGTGAACCTGTGATGTTAGTTTATTTAAAGATATATCAATGTATCTATCTATATCTATGTGTGCATGTATATTATACATACACACATATATGTATGTATGTGTGTATGTGTGTTTGAATACATGTATATATGTGCGTGCACTCATACTAGAGAAAGTATGTGTGTATATGTATATATGATATATGGCTGTGTATACATGTGTGTATATGTAGTGTGCATATACACACATGTGCATCTATACATATACACATACATACACATGTATATATATATACATACACATGTAGACTTCCCCTAGTATAAATATAGGAGATGGGGAAAAAAGAAAGACTGTCTTAGGGTGTGGAGTTATATATCTGGATTACACTAGAATCTAGATTGGTAGAAAATTGTAGATAATATAAACTAAATGAAGGTCCAGAAAAGACAAAGAGAAAAATAAATATTTTGACTTCTCCATCATGACCATTGATTGGAGGAGGAGGACTAGAAAAGGTGTCAAAGGAAGCAGTATCATTTGGATGGGATTGTGGGACAGATAATGGAAAGGTCAAAAAAGAAAGGTTTAAGATGAAAGGAAGTTTATTAATTATGGAGTAGTCATTGCAAAGGGTACAGTGAAAGAAGCAGCCAGATCTGGAGATGGAAATTGGGTATTAGATTTGAGGTGGATAGGTATGAGATAGTGGTGAGTTCAGGATGGACAATTGGGTTTGTACAATATATACCAAGGATTCAAGATCACTGGGATTGAATGAGTATGAGATGATATTCTAACTATTGAGCAATGAGTCCATGTAGAGTATCATTGGTTGCAGGAAGTTTGTTCAGGGAGACATAATATTACATAATTGATAGAGATGTGTTTTAGGAGACCCATGAAGGGATACTTAAGGGGAGAGAGTCAAAATGTCCAATAAAAGGCAGCAACCAGATGGGCTTTCTCAACATTTCACTCTAAAAACAACTTTAAAATAATGTCCCAAGAAAGAAGATACATTAGAGGAGCCAAGATGGCAGAGAAAAAGTTTGGATTCACCTAAACTCTCCCCTAAGTCCCTCCAAAGTCCTTTAAATAATGCCTCAAAGCAAATTCTGGAGCAGCAGAACCTACAAAAAGACAGGGAGAAACAATTTTCCAGCCCAAGACAACTTAGAAGGTGGGCAAGAAAAGTCTGCTACACCAGAGAGAGAGTGAACAATAGTCCAGCACAGGCCATGCTGCAGCAAACCAATATTAGGACTTGGGAGCAACTGAATTATTGGAGGCAGTGGAAGTTTCCAGGCCTCTCAGTCCACAGACAGTAAGGGGATCAGGCAAATGGTCAGAAGGAAATTACAGGGGTCCCTTTGCTGGCACTGAAAGCAGGACTCTGTTGTGTGGCCCATACTTAGATCTGAATCACAGTGTTGGGTCTCAGTCCCAGGGTGAGGAAGTGCATTAGCACACAAGAGCTTGCAGTCTAGGGAAGCTGGGATTCTGGTCATAGTTCCAGTTGCACAAAAAATTTGAAACTTGGAACAGTGCCCCCTCCATTCTAGAAGCAGAGTCCCACTTTAGCATAGAGTTAAAAGTCAAGAAAAAGGCAGGAAAATGAGCAAACAGCAGAAAAAATCCCGACAAACTCAGAAGAAGACATCAAAGTCAAAACTGCTACATCTGAAGCCTCAAATAAAAGTATGAATTGGTCTCAGGCCATGGAAAGGCAAAAAAAGGATTTTAAAAATCAAGTAAGAGAGGTAGAGGAAAATTGGGAAGATAAATGAGAGTATTGCAAGAAAATCATGAAAAGAAGAATCAACAGCTTGGTAAAGGAAGAACAAAAAATACTGAAGAAAATAACTTTAAAAACAGGTAAAATGATAAAAGAAGCACTAAAATTCAATGAAGAGAACTCCTTAAAAAGCAGAATTGACCAAATGGGGGAAAAAAAAGATGTGCAAAAATTCACTGAAGAAAAGAACTGTTTTTTAAAAAAGTGGAATGGCCAAATGAAAAAAAAGGTACAAAAGCTCACTGAAGAAAATAACACCTTAAAAATTAGAATTGGGCAAGTGAAAGCTAATGACTTTATGAGACATCAAGAAACAATAAAACAAAATTGAAAGAATGAAAAAATAGAAGAAAATGTGAAATATTTCTCTGGAAAAACAACAGACCTAGAAAATAAATCCAGGAGATAATTAAAGAAATATTGGTCTCCCTGAAAGTCATGATCAAAAAAGGAGCCTAGACATCATCTTTCAAAAAATCATCAAGGAAAACTTCCCTGATATCATAGAGCCAGAGGATAAATTATAAAATTTGTAGCATCTACCGATCACCTCCTGAAAGAGATCCCAAAATGCAAACTCACTAAAATATTATAGCCAAATTCCAGAGCTCCCAGATCAAGGAGAAACTATTTCAAGCAGCCAAAAAAGTAGTTCAAATATTGTGAAGTCATAGTCAGGATAACACAAGATTTAGCAGTTTTTACATTAGGATTAGATGGCATGGAATATGATATTTTGGAAAGCAAAAGAGCTAGGATTACAATCAAGAATAACTTATTCAGCAAAATTGAGTATAAGCCTTCAGGGGAAAACATGGATATTCAATGAAATAGAAGACTTGCAAGCTTTCCTGATGAAAGGACCAGAGCTGAATAGAAAATTTGACTTTCAAATACAAGACTCAAGAGAAGTATTAAAAGTTAAACAGGAAAGAGAAATCCTAAGGGATTCAATAAGGTTAAACTGTTTACATTCCTAAATGGAAAAATAATACTTGTAACTCCTAAAACATTTCTCATTATTAGAACAATTAGAAAGAGTGTACATAGACAGAGGGCATGGGTGTAACTTGAATATGATGTGATAGTTATCTAAAAAAATAATGGGTGAGAAAGAAGAATGCACTGGGGACATATAAGAGGCACAAAAGAGTTTTTACACTTTAGGGGAAAATGGTGGAAAGGGCAGGGAAGAGCACATGAACCTTACTCTCCTTTTAATTGGCTCAAAGAGTGAACAGCATACACACACAACTGTATCTTATACTACAAGAAAGTAAAAGGCAAAGGGGATAAAAGAAGTGGGAAGTGGAGTTGATAGAAAGAAAGACAGATGTGGGAAAGAAAAAGTCAGAAAGAAAACACTTGAAAACTGACAGGGTGAAGGGAGAGAGTAGGTAAATGTGGAGAAAGGATGACAGGAAATACTTAGTGATTATAGCAGTGAAAAAAATTACAGCAAGTTTCTTTGATAAAGATCTCATTTCTCAAATATATAGAGAGCTGAGTCAAATTTATGGAAATAAGAACCATTCCTCAATTGATAAATGGTCGAAAGATATGAACAGTTTCCAGATAAAGTAATCAAAGCTCTCTCTAGTCATAGTAAAAAAAAATTCTAAATCACTTCATTAGAGAAATTCAAATTTAAACAACTCTGAGCTACCACCCACACCTCTCAAATTTGCTAATATAACAGAAAAGAAAAATGAAAAATATTGGAGGGGATATTGGAAAAATATTGGGAAAATTGAGACACTAATGCACTGTTGGTGAAGCTTTATACTGATTCAACCATTCTGTAGAGCCATTTGGAACTATGCCCAAATGGTTATAAAACCATGCATACCCTTTGACCAAGTTGGGGGTGGGGAATCTGGGGTTTTGAGGCCACATGTGGCCTTCTAGGTCCTTGCGTGTGGCCTTTTGACTGAGTCCAATTTTTACAGAACAAATCCTTTTATTACAGAGATTTGTTCTGTGAAATTTGGATTCAGTAGAAGTGCCACACTTGAGGACTTAGGCAGTCATATTTGGCCTTGAGGCTGCAGGTTCCCCACCCCTGGAACAAGCAATACCTCTACTAGTTCTGCATCCCACAGAGAGTAAAAAAAAAGACAAAGAAAAAGAGAAAGGACCTATATGTACAAAAATATTTATAGCAGATTTTTTTTATGTGGTGTGAGGGACTGTTTGATGCCAGCTACTGCCAGATGAGGGTTGTGCCAACATGGGACGGAAACTGGGTACCAGAAAATAACTGGAGCTCTTGCTCCCGAGGCAGAGGTGGTGCTGGGCAGAGTTGTAACGTACTGGGATGAGATCTGGGGTCAGAGAGGTAACCGGAGCTCAAGCTCCCGAGACTGGAGCGGTGCTGGATGGAGCTGTGACAGGCTGGGGAGGAAGCGGGGTGCAGGGAAGTGGCCGGAGCGCGCGTTCCCTGGGCAAGGACTGTGCCGCTTGGAGGGGGACGGCAGAGAGCGAACTCTCTCTGCCTGGCCTCCTTTTTTGGGTACTATGCCGACCCCGGACACCTCTCCCCGGTATCTGGACCTGACTTCCTGAGTCACATATGCTCCCTAGGTGCAGCACCGACCCCAGACACCTCCCCCTGGTATCTGAACCCGACTTCCTGCATCACGTGTACTCTCCGCACTAATCCCTCACGCCTCCTTCCAAATCTCTGGGACCCACTTCCTGTGCCATGTATGCTCCCTTTGTCTGGACACTAGCTGGACATCCCCTTTTTTGATATTTGATCTTCCACGAGTCACTATGGGTGGGCTGAGGAGGAGGGACAAGAAGGTACTAAAGAGAGCTGCAGGGAGGGGGAGTGGGAGTCAGCTTTTGTTCCTGCCCGGGCGTGTGCCTTCCTGCCTAGCCTTGCTGTGATGATTATTGAATAAAGTTCAGGTTTTTGCACCCCCCAATCGGCTCGCTTCTTGTTTACCCGGGTGACCTCCAATGTACGTGAGTATGACTCTGGTTGGCTAATTTGGTTGAATGAGTGTGTGCGGTTTGGACCGGCACAATGTGGGGCAAAGAATTAAAAATTGAGGGGATGCTCATCAATCAGGGAATGGCTAAATATGTTGTTATACATGATTATGGTAGAATACTATTGTGCCGCAAGAAATAATCAGCAGGATGTTCTCAGAAGAACCTGGAAAGATTTACATGAACTCATGCAAAGTGAAATGAGCAGAACCAGGAGACCATTGTGTACGGTAACAGAAATATTGTATAATGATCAACTGTGAATCACTTAGCTGTTCTCAGTAATACAATGATCTAAGACAATTCTGATGAATTTATGGTGAAAAATATTATTCATCTCCAGAGAAAGAATTGGTAACATCTGAATGCAGGTAAAAGCATAATTTTCTTTATTTTCTTCTTCTTTAGTTGTTTTTTATCTGTGTTTTCTTTTACAATGTGACTAACATAGAAATAGGTTTTGCCTGACTGCACATTTATAAACTATATCAAATTGCTTGTCTTTTTAATAGAAGGTATGGGAGGGAGGGAGGGAGATAGAGAATTTGGAACTCAAATTTAAAAGAAAATGAATGTTAAAAATTGTTTTTTTTCATGTAATTGGGGAAAAATAAAATATTAAAATATAAAAATTAGTAATGTATCAAATCAAATTTTGGAGCGTCACAACCAACTAAAGACCATGGTGAGACATTTTTCTGGGCCTAAGAAAACTTAGAAGGTCTTCAGGATAGTTCTGTGACACTGGGGTAGAGGTCCGTCCATAAAACACACATGTGATGGCAGCAATGGAGGTGGTTATGGCAGCAGGTTTGGGAGGTCTCAGCCCAAAGATGTCAAAGGATCAGATAATTGGTCAAAAATAAATTACAGGGTACCTTGCTGACTCTGGTATCCACAGCTGGTCCAGCTAGCACTGATTGACAACTCTATTGACCTAAGCAATAATTGGGTGGCAGTTCTAAGTTGGAGAGGAGAGCTAGCACTTGTGGCTGAAGGAGAACAGGGGACTTGGTCACAGTTCCAGGACAAAAAGTACTAGTACCAGAACACTAGTAATCATGATTGCAGAGGAGCAAGGGAATTTCCTGGGTAAAGAGAAGTAGAAGAATAAACCAAGATACAAACTCAGAGGACAACAACAAAAAAACAATAACAACCAAAGCCTCAAAGAAAATTACTAATTGAACCAAGCCCAGCAAAAGTTTCTCGAAATAATTAAAGAAAGAAAAGTGAGTGGCAGAGGAAAAACTGAGAAAATAAGTAGAATGATGAAAGAAAATTATGAAAAAATAATTAATAGTTGGTAAAAGAGGCACAAAATACTGAAGAAAATAACACCTTAAAAAAGCAGAGTTGGCCTAATGATAAAAAAAGACACATAAATTCACTAAGAAAAGAACTCATTAAAATGCAGAATTGATAAAAGAGAGGTGGAAAAAAAGACACTGAGGAAAATAATTCAAAATTAGAATTAGGCAAGTAGAAGGTAATGACTCCATGAGATATCAATTAACAAAGCAAAACAAAAAAAGTCAAGAATGAAAAAATAAAAGAAATTATGAAATATCTCATTAGAAAAACTACTGACATGGAAAATAGATCAAGGAAAGAAAATTTAAGAATCGTTAGAGTAATTGAAAGTCATCGTCAAAAAAAAAAAAGAGCCTACACAGCAATTTTAAAGAAATTATCAAAGAAAATTGCCCTGATATCTTAAATTCAGAAAGTAAAGTAGAAATAAAAGAACCCACTAATTGCCTCCAGAAAGAGATCCTAAAATGAAAATTCCCAGGAATATTATAGCCAAATTCCAGAGCTCTCCTTTCAAGAAGGAAATATTGAAAGCCACCAGAAAGAAACAATGCAAATTTCATAGAGTTAGTTAGAATCACACAACATTTAGTAGCTTCATATATTTGTACACTTTTTTTTTTTTAACACATTGTTTCCTCCATTCAACTGTGAGTTTCTTAAGGTCAGGAACTTTCTTTTGCATCTTTCTGTATATCCGTAAAACAGTGCATGGCACATAGTAAGTGCTTAATAAATGTTTATTTACTGATTTATCCTCCAGTTATGCTTGAATATGCAAATGAAGGGAATTTATTATGTAACATAGTAGTCCATTTAATTATTGCATGTTTCTAACTATTGAGAAGTTCTTCCTTTTATTGAATCAAAAATTGTCTCCTTGAAATTTCTACCCCTGCCCAACAGAAAAAAAAAAGAAAAAGAAAAAAAAAATCCTTCTTTCTCATGAGTGTCCTGTGCCTCATAGTCATGAACTGGTTTCTTTTTTACTTTATAGACTCATTTCTCAGCACAATGGCTTACACATAGTGGTAGTTTAACACATATTTACTTGAATTGAATTCTGTTGTTCTTCCTCCTTCCTGTAGTGAGTAAAAATTCTGAGAGAAAAAGTTTCTGGATATGAAAAATCAATTCATTAATTAGACTAGCTAATAATCAATAAATTAATGGTCAATGATTCTCTTGCTAATCAAAGACAAAAAAGCCAGGGTCTTTGGTAATCTTACATCTCCCCTTTCTGACAGGGTCCTCCTGAAAAGAGAAGAATGATGCTGATTGGTATATATTTAATAAGGAGGTGGGCTAACAGCTCTCAACTCCTCCCAACTATTTCATCATCAAGGGGGGAGATCAGCTGAAGAATGACACTTGGTCATGAGTTTTGAACCCCTCTAGCAATCTGAGCACCCTGATCAGGTTTTATTTCTTTTGTATGAGCTAGCTTGTCCCAAATTCTATTGAAGGGATAGAGGACATGAGCTCATCTTCTTTAGGGAGGGCTTTAACTTAAACTGGGTCCTGTTCCCAGAATAAATAGAACTGGAGTTTTCAATTAGGTGGGGTCCAGCCAAACCTAGCTAAGGAGCCAATGCCTTGAGAAGGTATTTAATGTTCCTTATCTAGAATTATCCTGGGAGGAGCTTCTTTTTAAGCTAATGTAGGAGATGGCCTTTTGACAGAGAAGGGAATATTACAAATTAATATTAATAATCAAATGATAACATCACTAAAATTTATTTTCTTTAGTCCTTAATGTCATCTTTTCTAGAACAAGAATCTCCAGTTCCTTCAACTATTCTTTATCCAACATAATTTCAAATCCCTTTTTGCCATCTTGTCCCATATGGTCCAGCTTGTCAATGTCCTTTTTAAGACATGATGTTCAACAATGAATACAGTGTTGCATATGTGATCTGAGAAGCTAAGAGTGTAGTGGGATTATCATTTCCCTTTCTATGAACAATACTTGTTTCATTTTATTTAAGAATGTATTATCATTTTAGTAGCCATATAAATTCAGCAGACTCTTGTGACCTCAAAATTTTTTCACATGAACTTCTTTATGACTACTTTTTCTATATCCTTTACTTGATCTGGTGCTTGATTTGTTGAATTTGTTGCTGTGGAGGGTTGTGGGTATTTTTATGTCAGTGTGAATATGGACTGTGTGTGTGAACCCAGATTTAGGATTTTGCAAATTCTCCTTGTTCAATAACTATTTTATTTTTGTTCTCTTATATCCACTGCCCACATAGTAGATATTTTATTAATTTTTTTTGAAGATATGTGTGAACAAAAGCCTACCTTTGAGGATGACTTTTAATGGCAAAAATCTACATTCAATTTAATTCAATAAACATTTATTAAGCACCTACCATGTGCTAGGCATTGTGCTAAATGGTGTGGTTACAAAAGGAGGCAAAAGATAGTTCCTGCCCTCAAGGAGCTTACAAATAGAAACAAATATATAAAAAGCAAACTATATCCAGGATAAAAAGGAAATAATTAACTGAAGGAAGATATTGGAATTCAGAGAGTTTGGAAGGCTTCCTATAGGAGGTGAAATTTTCATTGGCACTTAAAGGAAGTCAGTCAGTAGAGCAAAGGAAATAGAGCATTCCAGACATGGAGACAGCCAGAGAAAACTCCTGGAGCCAAGAGATGGAGTATTTTGATCATGGAATAGCCAGAAGGCAAGTATCAATGAATCAATGAATACATATTGAAGATTAAGGTATAAAAAGATTGTAAAGATAGGGGGAGGCTAGATTATGAAGGACATTAAATGCCAAAGATATCATTTTGTATTTGCTCCTAAAGGCAATAGGAAGTCATTAGAGTTAGGGTGTGTGTCTGGAATATGGCTAGATATTAGAAATAATGACCTTGCCCCCTACTTTAGTTTGTCTCTATGCCTTCCATCCCCACTTCCCACACCCCCACCCCCACCTTTACTTATCTACATGGGAGGACTGAAGGAATTCAGAGATGGAAATTTGGTAGAACCTGACCACAACTGCTATTGGGTCAAATATCCCTTGATAATTTCTACTATAATTTTCACTTTAAAATGAAGTGTGCAAAAAGCTCACTATGGGCTAGAGTAAAGTTATCTATAGAAGCCAGTTATCCAGTGACTAAAAAAATTAGGCTAAAGCATTAGCTAGGTGGGAGGAACCCTCATTTGTCTTCTAAGGATCTTTGTTCCAGAGCTGATAATCTTCTGAAGGAAATGAGATGACTTGCCAGGACTCACAAGGAATTAAAAAAATAGGTCACCTTTCAGGGGAAAAAAAAGCTGGAAAGCCCCTCTTTCCCCTCCCTCTTCCTCCAAGGAAGAAGTGATCATTCTTTGTTAGAGGCAAGGGTGACTGCTTTTCTGAAAGAGCTATTAAAAAAAAATCCTCTGGTTTTAAAGAAAAGAGTGTGGCAATACTCCCTCTTCTAAAGATGAAGAGATAACAAATGCTTTCAGTTGAGCCAGAAGCTGAAAAACAGAAAAAGTGGGCCAGGACCTACAAAAGCAGACTATATCACACATCTTAGAGACAGGGTAGAAGGGGAAAAGAGAGGTTAAAGGTGCCCAATGCACTACAGATGTGGTTTAGAGGTTAGGGGTCCTGCAATCCCAAAATCACGACAACCGGGTCCTGCCCAAAAGAATTCAATCCAACCTTTCTTACAGCCAAAAACAAGGTTTATTGAAGATTCGCCATATTAGCTAGACTCTTAAGGAATCTGAGCATCTATGGGCTATTGGCTAGATTCTAAGAATCAGAGCATCTTAATGGAGACAAGATGGATCTTATGTACAGAAAGACTGTGGGAAGGATCTAGGAGTGGCCAAGTAGTTTGGGGTGATGGGAGGAAGGGCCTAAGGAGATCTGGATGGGAGTGGCTAGTAAGCTGGGGTGAACAGAATTCCTGGGACCTGGATGTCATGGCCAAGGGAGAATGGAGACTAGCTAGGATTAAGGGTGGGAAATGGCTGGGGGCTATAGGGAGGTAAGACAATGGAGGGGAGATTGGGTGTAGCCACAATGAAAGGCCAGTTGATGGGATTATAGCCTCAGGGGAATGCCAGAGATTTGGCCATGTGGGAAAGTCCAGGGTTTTTCCTTTCTGGGGCCCAGATTCCAACCCTATCACTACCAGTTGAATTGTATTCTGATCAAATTTCATTCATTAGATTACTAGGGATGGGGAACCTATGGCCTGGAGGCCATATGTGGCCATCTAGGTCCTTAAGTACCACCTTTTGACTGAATCCAAATTTTACAGAACAAATCCCCTTAATAAAAGAATTTGTTCTGTAATACTTTGACTCAGTCAAAAGGCTTCACCCAAGGACCTAGAGGACCACATGTGGCCTTGAGGGTCCAGGTTCCCCACCCCTGAAGCCCATCATCCTAACTTTTCAAAACCTTTTTAGATTCAAATGTTGCCATTTCACTTACTAACTCACTACCAAGTTCCGTATAATCTTCAATATCACTAAGTATGCTATCAATAGCTTTATCTGAGTTACAAAGAAAATAGTTGAAGAGAACAGGACCAATGATTTTGTCACATGTTTTGCTGAAAGAAAAAAATGTGTAGAGCACTCTACAAGTTGTAGAACTTTCTACATACTTAAATAAGCAAAATATCAAAAAAAGGAAATGAGGTTATCTGGTATGATTTGTTCTTAACCCCGGATGTTTCATCCATCCTGATCATTATTTTGATTTCTAAGTGCTTAGAAACCATCTGTTTAGGAGGCTATTACATTTTCATAATTTAATTTATTTTATTGCTGTGATCAAGCAATACAATTTCTGAGCTTATTGGTCTGTCATTATGACTCCATCTCAGTACATCTTATAGTGGTTATTTTCTAAATTCTAAATTTTCTTTTTGCTCTTTTAGTATTATATGAATTTCTTTATCTGCCTATACTGAAGATCTAATTGCTGGTATATAATCTTAACATTATTTGTCTCCAGATAACTCAATCCAGTTAATTTTTCTGTAACATCTGAGCAGAGTAATTGAGCAATCTGTAGCAAATCCTATTAAATAAGGCCCTGGGCTACCTAGATGTGGCACCTGAGCTTTCCTTCACAACTCTGCAAGTAGGCTAAGGAAGAGGAGATAATATATTATAAGGATGGTGGGGTATGGGACATGAACCCCTAAAAAGGGAAGTTCCTCAGTCCTGGAACTTTCCCACTGATTTTAGGAATCCAGGTTCACTTGAAGCATCTGGCCCATCACAGGCAATAATCCTTTCAACTGTCCTTTCATTGTGTCCCCCGGCTCAGGCTAACCCTTCATTCTCTGTTACCTCCAAATTTTCCCATACATTTCAGTAGCCCAGATCACAAGTGCCTCCCCTACAAGGCATTTGACCCACCTCAGCCCATCTTGATTACTTAATTAGCTTACTTGACACTCCTTAATCCTATCTAGCCCTCTGTTCTCTATTACTTCTTGACCATCCCAGGCTACTTCCCCCTTCTTAATCCAATCTAGACCACTGTTACCTCCAGATCATTCCAGGCTACTTGCCACTCCTAGACTCATACAAATCTTCCTATAATCTTTTTCCCTATAAAAATATCAGTCTTGTTCCCCATTAACTGCACAGACTCACTAGGAGCCTGCTTGGCTTGTATTGGCATCACAGATAAACTCGCTACTTGGATTGGAAGGCTTGAGTGGTTGAATTCTTTTGGGGCACACCTGTGCCCTGTACCCTTGCATTTGGGGGTTCCAAGCACCGCTAGACTGCAAGAAGGAATTAATGATTACAACTTAAGACTTTCTTCTATAACCTTGAGTTCCCTCTAAGGATTGAGCCTGAGGATTTACTCAGAGGAAAATAAAATATTCCAGCTTGCATTTCAATAGCCATTTATGATTTACAAAACATTTTACATGTATTATCTTACTTGATCCTCACAGCAAGTCTGTGATAATGAAAGTCACATTTCATCTTAGTTTACTCAGCTGAGGAAACAGAAACTATCCCAGAGAAAAATAATTGGGACAAAATTACATTATTACTAAAGGAGTCTTATCACAATAATTTAGGATTTTAGAACTTGAAAATCACTTATCTGGACTTGACAGTTAAGAAATACTAAGGTCTAAAAGTTTAAGTGACTTATCCAGGGGCAAACCCCTTTATGTGGACCTAGATGACCTCTGAGGTCTTTCCTAGGGTAGATGTTAGCTGGCAAATGTTCCACAATCAGCTCTCAGGGTGGGAAAAGTATATATTTCTAATCTTAATCTGAATGATTAGCATTTTTCTGTCACTTTCTTAAGCCTAGACAATTAAAAAAATAAAATCCTGATTTGTAGCACTTGCTGATTTCTGATATGTAAATGCTCATATTGACATTTTAATGATTGTTTCTTGTGAGCTGGTATGACCTGGCTCCAACACACCCTTGCTTCTGATGAGGATGGAATCTGGATCCCAAAAAAGGAAAAAACTCTGGACTTTCCCACATGGCCAAATCTCTGGCTTTCACCTGAGGCTATAATCCTACCAACTTGCCTTTCATTATCCCCAATGCCCAATCTACCTCCATCTCCACTCCCACCCCCACTTCCCACCCTTAATCCTATCTAGAATCCATTCTCCCTTGGTCATGTGGTCCAGGTCCCAGGAGATCTGTTCACCCCAGATTACTGGTCAGTCCCATTCAGATCTTCCTTAGACCACTCCTCCAGTCACCCCAAACTACTTGGTCACTTCTAAATCCCTCCCGCAGTCTTTCTGTAAAGTCTATCTTGTCTCCATTAAACTGCTCAGATTCTTAAAACCTAGCCAATAGCTCACTAATGTTCAGACCCCTCAAGAGTTTACCCAATATGACAGAAGCTCTAATAAACTTTGTCCTTGGCTGAAAGAAGGCTTGGGTTGAATTCATTTGGGCAAGACCCTCATGTCGTGATTTTTGGGGTCCCAGTGATGAGATTTAGGGGTTTGGGGTTGCTGGGACCCCATAACCAGAACACACGTGTCCTGTTTGGTAAATTTTACTCTGCTTTCTTCAGCAACAAAATCATTAAATTTTCAAAATATCTTCCTTTTGTAATTGATTCCTTTCTGACCAGTACAAAAATCAACAAATAAAAAACAAAACAAAACCTGGTCTCTCTCTGATGGGGTATAGGCCCAAGTGGAGATCCTCACCCCTTGCCCCAAAGGGAATCTGGCTCTACAGGCCCCAGCTTCTTATTTCCCTTTGAAAGCCTTAGCCTTACCTTTTGATCTTATTCAGATGCGCCTTCCTCCCTAGACCTAAAAATAATCTGGCTCCCTTTTGCCTACAGGGTCCCAGAACACTCTTAAATGTTTAGGTTCCTTATGGACTCTCCTTATCCCCCTTTGAAAGCCCTGACCCTCCCTTTTGATCTTATTCAGATGTCTTTCAAACGTCTACCTTCCAAGTTCCCTTCATTATCTATTCTCATTGTCCATTCAATCTCTCAGACTTTCCAATTGGAATTCTCATCTAGATCCTTTTCTCAACCACCCCCCCACTTCCTCTGGCCACCCAAAGTTACTTTAGTGTACTAAAGTACTTTACTTCCTCTGGCTCCCATTCAAGGGCTGAGATTTTCTCATGCCCAAAAGGCTGAGACTGTCTCATGCCCTTTTGTCCCTGTGGGCATTACTAATCTTCAGGTTCCTTAAAAGTCTGGCCTATATGGTTTATCTCTAATAAACTTTTTGTCTGGCTGGAAGAAGATTTGAGTTGAATTCTTTCAGGCAGGGTCCGGTGTCATGATCTTGGGGTTCAAGCACTCCAAAACCTCTAGACCTCTTCATCCCTACCCCTGGAATATACTGTAGGCAGCATAGAGAAGGCATAAATACTCCAGGCATATTGTACTACGTTCAGTTCTAATATGACAGGACATATATGTTTCCCAAAAGTACTATGCTTTGCAAAACTACAGAATAAAAACCACAGAACTAATAGGGAAAATGGGCAATAGGTAAAGAAAACTCAAACATTCTGTCATATTAAAAAAATGATGGGAATTTAATAAAAATGGTAACAATTTTTTTTCTTATTAAATGGTTAAGAAATGAATCAATGTCACAATAAATTTTGTCAGATTCATAATTGACCCTGGGTAGCAGGAGCAAGTTTGGCAGGTTGTAAATCTGGGACATGAATTGGAAGGATATGGACATAGGATCTGCCCTACTCTGCATCAGAGGATGCACAGTACATTGGCATTATACCTTGACAAAGACCTGAAGTTTGTTAGTCAAAGTGGGTGTCAGAAAGGTGCTGCTGAAGTTGCACTTGTACAGGTATAGATGAATTATGGTGAAGTGGTGCAATTTTCTGCGTTCTCCTTGTTTGTCCAGGAAGAAACTTTATATCAGTAAACTGGAAATTCACATTATGCTCAAGATGTTCCCTAAGATAGCAGTCAAGTTGGAATAAATTCAGGTTTTCAAAACAATTATTGTAGCAGAACTGACTGTACTACCTTAAGCCTTAGTTGCTATTAGGAGATCCAACAATTCCTCTAGATGTGGGCACAGAATAACTGTTCCATATTGTTGCCTAGCCTCTAGATAACAGCTTATTTGGACTTATACAAATATCATCAAAAGCATGAATTAGTTTATGAAGAGCTGATGGATCTCTAAGGAAAAAAATCATGAAGATAATTTAGATTGAATTTTTACCTTTGTGAAATAAAAAAAAAATTGACCATTACCTTTATCGGGTAATGATAAACAAAGATATTAAAAATTTCATCTCCAGAATTCATTTGATAAAAGAAAAATAAATGAATTCTAAATATTTATATGTAATTTCAAGTTAGCAAAGTCGTATCAGCAGGATTTATCCCTATGACTTTCAGATGAGAGTTTTAACTCAATATTGGTTATTTAATTGATGATAGTTAAGGGATGTTTAATTTGTATTTAAAAATATATAATAAATATAAATAAGTAATAAAATAATTTGTATTTAAAGTATATATTTAAGGTTTTTTTTTAATTCTTAAAAAAAGAAAATCACATCATGCCCCTCAACTTATTTTCTTTCTTTGTCCTTTAGCCTCCTTTGTCTAGTGTCCTTTTCTCCATTGAAGAGGGAGACACATTAAATATGGTACTTGAGAAAAATCTATTCTTTGATATTTTCTTTCCTTTTAAGAAAATGCATAAACCTCAACTTCTTTTGGTAGCTGCTTTGAAACTCCTTTGGGCAAGCTAACAAAGCTGATTTACATTCCTCTAGCTTTCAATGGCTTATAATATAGGATAATGATATTGTGTCCACTTTCTATTATTTTTCATTGTACAAAGGGGCTATTGTCTTTTCACAATAGGAAACTTAATACTACATACTTTTTTTTTCTTTTGAAAACTATTGGGATATAAATTTTATCATCTTGTCATTGAAAGAATTGTCTTAAGGAAAAAATCTTTTACATTTTCTCTGTCAACAACAACAAAAATCAATGCTGTTGCAACCATTAAGTATAATTTTCCTTTTCACTCTGGGCACTTGTCAGTGAGAATAAAGGCAGCAGTCTTTAACAGGCTTTGGTTTGTATTCTGATCTTGAGTGCTTACAAAGGTAAGTCTTGTTTTTCCCTACTGGTCTTTTGTGTTACCAAACAAGCAAACATACTGCAGGCTTTTAGCCTGTGGTCAAAAAGCACAACACTGGGAAGGCAGTGACATAGGGAAGATCATTTTTATTTTTAAAAGAGGCAGAATAGTTTTATGGATAGTGAGCCTGGTCTGAGGTCAGCACAATCATGGTTTAAGTACCCCCTCTGACACATACAGTACTGCCTATGTGATCAGAACCAAGTCATTCAATTCAATGTTTTGTTGCTCCAGGCTACTCTCTAAATCTCTAAATTGTTGGATGTCTTTTGCCTCTGTAGAGGAAGTTTCCTTAAAAGGAATTCCAGAAACTGATGAAATAACAGGTTTAAGACTTCAAAAAAAAAGTCTCAGTGAACCTTTTAATTAAAATGATGTGGTTCAGGGGATCAGGGGTCCTGGTACCTCAAAATCACAACATGTGGGTCCTGCCCCAAAGAATTCGACCTAAGCCTTCTTTCAGCCAAAGACAAGGTTTATTAAAACATCCATCGTATGAGGCAGACTCTTAAGGAGTCTGAACATGAGTAAGCAGCGGGTAGATTATAAGAATCCCAGCAGCAACTAGATTTTAGGAATCTAAGCAGTGGCTAGATTTTAAGAATCTCAGCATCTTAATGGAGACAAGAAGGACCTTATATGCAGAGAGCCTATGGGAGGGATCTAGGAATGGCCAAGTAGTCTATGAGGTAATAGAATTCTAGGGACCTGGACCACATGGCCAACGGAGAATGGAGAAATGACCTGGGGCCATAAGGAGGTCCACAATGAAAGGCCAGTTGATGGCCTCAGGGGAGTGCCAGAGATTTGGCCAAGTGGGAAAGTCCAGGGTTTTTCCTTTCTGGGGCCCAGATCCCAACCTCATCAAGATCACATAGTGTAGGATATCAAAACAATTCCTGCAAAGACAAATATCTTTTTTTTTCATGTCATTCAATATCTAGAGCAGTTATCTATGAAGAGGGGGGCAATGGGAAGATGGATTCTATCCTATCCTCCCAAATTAGCAAATTGTGGAGCTTGTTTCCAAAACAAAAACATCTGAACTTATCTCCCAACACTCCTAGCTCTGTCCTTTTCCTTGGTGGTGAAAACTCTCAGTGTCCCTTCTCCTTTTTTCTGAGGGAGATATGGGTCCCTCAAGGAATTATAACCTAAATCTGGATGGGCATCCAGAGCACCAACATATACCCTTCATAACTCCCATATTACCTGAAGAAAGCATTGAAGGGCAAAAATCACTTCCTTGCCTATTTTTCATTTTGGTTGGGCCAGTGAGTGACGTAGAATGAGCAGGTATGGTTACTAGGCTGATCATAGATATGATTACAATATTTTTCTCAAACACTCCCTTCTTTTTAATTCCACCAGTGCTGTTGAGAGTACCACCATATTCTAGTCTAGGTTTACAACTTCAGTGACATCTTCAACTCTTCACTCTTCCCATGTTTCTAAGAAGTTGCCAAATCTTGTCTTATGGATGCAACATTCATCTCAGTCTCTTCCTTTTAAAATACCTAATATTCACATAAGTCTTATAAGTACATAGTTATTAATTCAATAATGCATGCAAATTAAAAATAAATAAATATTCACATTTTGGAGATGTCTGCACAAAATTTATTAAAGATAGGAAGTGTCAACCTGAATTTTAATGAAAACAATCAATACAACAAAAATAGAGGTCTTTAATCAGGGCAAGTGAGTTGCAGCTTTGGGTGGCACACAGCAAGGGAGGGGGAACCCCAGGACATAGCTGGGAACAGGGTACTTAGAGTACTTAGGCAGAGAGAATGACTAGGTTGCAGGTGGGAGGGGTTAGGCTACAAAATAATCAGAGTCTGGAATTGACAATGTCTGGTCAGCCCCAGGCAATTTATTGGCCTGGGAATGGAGACCAAGGCAGCTTCAGTCAGTTGTTAGTCAATTGACTTTGTCATTTTCTCCTCATTGTCAAGACCAAAAGAAATGCAAAGGGTTCGATGTTTTGCTGGAGCAAGGTGAGTTGAGTACTTTAGTCTGGAAGACAGAGGATAACCTAAGCTCTTATGCTGGGGTCAGGAACACAGCATATGCAGCCCTCATTGGGTGTCTTAAGAAATTGGTCTACCCTTATAGTAGTCTGCTTCTTTTTCTGGGTTACTGGGTGATCCATTGAGGGGTTGGGGCCCTGTTCAGGTAAGAAATATATCCAGTTGTTAACTCCCTTCAAATTTGTATCAGGGTGATTGGTCAAGAGGACTTGCTAAAGCCCTTTCCACATGTGCTGGAAGGAATCCTTCTGCAGGTATCTTTTCCAATAGACCCAATCTCTGCATTCTAACTGCAAGGTAGAGTGATTCAGGATTGAGTCCCTAGAAGATGACTGAGAAACAAGATAGTTAAGTCTCAAAAAGTTTTGAGTGAGTTCCAATAGTAGGACAGAAGGGAAAACTTGGTGGTGAGGAGGTTGCTCAAATATATGAAAAGAAGGCTGATTTAAATTTGAACCCCACAGGCTAACACTCTACCTTACATGTGCTTGATTTTCAATTATTGCAAGGCATTCAGTGAAGAACTTAACAGACCTTTGCCACTAGCTACAACAGGCAGGCATCAATCATCACTGGCATACCCAAAGTTTTGATGCTAATTAAAATGTTTTATTATTATATTATGTTAATGGCAGTAGACTCCAAGTCTATTAAAGGGTACAGTAAAGAAATGATTCAGGAACTTTGGATGGACAATTTAATAGTCCAGCCAATGTCAATCATTAATTTAAATAAGTTTTCATAAAAACTCACTATCCTTTTATGCTCATCATGAAAGTATAGAAAGATTCTGAGCATTGTTTTAAGGAGTATTTGATAAAAATGAAATTATTTGAACATGTAACATCTTATCAATCCCTTTGTGGTCATGTACCTTAGAACAATGAGGGAATGGCCTCTTAAATAATTTGTCATTAGTGCATAAAGCAATAATGAAAGTTAATCTCATTAGCCAAACTGATTTAAAGGCACAATATGCTTTTAGTAGCACCTTTTTTACATTTTCATGAAAAATTAATTGTAACAGTAATCATACCTTTTGAGGAGGAAAGAAAAAAAATAAAGATAGAAGGTACCTCATTAAAATTGGATCTGGTAGAAGACACACTTGGTATAAAAATGTAGTTTGTCTAATAATACTATAATAGTAACATAGTTACTATTATTACATTTAAATAGTAGATAAATGCTATGGAAGTTTGTAAACTGGGTAATAAAACAAACTAAATATTAAGGGAAGAGAAAAGGTTAAAATACCATAAACATGTTAACAAAAACATCAGAGAGTAATAAAATGAATTCCAGTTGAATACACTATTATGAAACAAAACTTACTTAAGCCCACATTAATGAAAAAAGTATCAAATAAATACACAAAGCCATCATAATATTTGAATGCTAAGAGTATGAACACTTGAAATACCTGTGAAGCTTACAAAAAAAAGGCAACAGTAAACTTTGTTTTTAGCTACCACACCATTATTAATGTATATTAGCTTCAATAGCATGTGATTAGTCTGACTTTAGGTTAAGAAATTGCTTAACAGAGGTATTGAGAAAAAAATTATCAAACAAAGCACCAAGGCTAAGTGGAACAAAAGTTTTCCTGGCCTATCAGGGAAGTGTCCAGGTTTTAGATTTTTAAAAATCTTCTTACTATTTATATTGAGAGACCAAATGATTTTGCCCAGAGTCATACATTCATCCTGCAGAGGGAATATCCCAGAGAGGATACTTGAACCCATGTGTTCCTGACTTTGAGAATAATTCTCTAGGCCACCTGTCCAGGCTCTAAGCCCAGCAGGTTTTCAATATGCCTGATAACCTTGGCAAGATAAGTTCTGATTCCCAGGTTTTGATCCTACCTAGAAGCTATTCTGCTTAGTCTTTCTTGGACCAAGACTTTAAGTTATCATACAAAAAGCAAATAATTAATAAAGACTGATCTCATTTCCTCACAACCACATTTTGGAGTTCTACCAGATATGGTAAAGTCTTTCAGCCACAAAGGAGTAAGTTAATGAATGGGTGGAAGGCAAAATGCCAGGGGTATACCTGCCCCTCAGTTCTTAAAATGAGAAGTACACTAAAAGTCAGTATGGCCTAGCACCTCTAGGTTCTTGTGATGGCCACACTCCAAACCTCCATTAGAACATTTCCGATTTTTAGGCTTAGAGCTTTGCTACTAAGTTTAAGATATGATTTTAATACAGCTAAATAAATGTAGGTGAAAATGACTTTCTTAACTGTAAGCTGATTTACAAATTTCCCCATAGTTCCACTTCTGAAATCTTGCAGTTCTTAGGTATAAGCATTATGAAACCTTATACCTTATCAACAACAGAGCTGATGAAAATTTATAACTGTATCTAGAAAATACTAAGAAATATAGGCTCTAAAAAGCCAGGTCACACTTGACGTATGATATGAGTAAGGCCTAGAGCAAACGTGGGTGGGTACGACCACCAGAGGTCTTCATTTGTAATAAGCTAAGGCTTTTAAGGCTTCATACTTTCAGGACAGTGGAGTATTTTAATGGGCATCTCTCTTTTTGGTAACTTTTAATTCTCAACTAAAACCAAAACACTGTAACTTAAAGTTAGTAAGACTGGCAAGATCCTAGGACTCTGCTTTTCACAGATAGGGACATGGTAAGATTTTCCTAACATTCCAAATTCACAATACATACATACATACATACATACATATATATATATATATATATATATATATTTGTAAAACATTTCTAAACAGCTTCAAGTATTTGACATCATTCCTTTCACAACTAAATCTATAACAATTTAACCTATAACCCAAAGGAATACTGATCTAAAATTATCAAATATCCACAGTACGGATTAGTAAACTGAAGTAACTTTTTTAATATCATGTAATTAGCAAGTTTCTAGATCCATGAAATTTTGAAACACTTTGCATTAATGACAAATATCAAAACAAATCCTGACTTTTCAAAAATATCCTGTTAGAAGACACATTTCACTGAAAATAACACTAGAATAAGCTCAATTACAATCAGATCTATATTTTCAAATCCTATAATTTTCAATTTATCTAAGGCCCATCTACTATTAGCATTTCAAAATGAGAACATTATTATCAATAAACTGATTTTTACATGGTGATAAAAACTCTGATGACTGAGAAGCCAGACAGTTCCCCAGATTTAAATTGAACCTGATCTACAAATCTTAATCTTGGGGTTCAATTAAACCTGAATTTAAAATTTCTAATATTGGAGATCAATAGCCAATTTAAGTTTTAACAAATTTCTTAAAAGCAGGTAAAAAAAAATTAAGCTATAGTCTTCCTTTAACTGCCTCTCTGTGTAAATTACCTTATTGATGTTAAAAATGATTTCTCTTGGTAATCTGTATTTTGGAGTCTCAGAGCTCCACCCTGCCAGCCTTCTGTTCAATGTTCTTCAGAAGAACATTTCTGATAATGAGATTGCTTGGAATCTTCTTATCTTGGTCAAATTGTAAACCTGGCCTGAAGTTATTTTATCTACTCAGCTTTGGGTGGAGACAGGCTCCCAAGATGGGGATTGGCATTTCCTTTGATGGCAGGAGATATTGGCCTTTGTGGGCTGAGATCTGAAGCATATACTCAGAACCTCATTTTAATATCACCCACCTCCTAATATGTCAACCAATCATGGTTGATTGACACTCCCTTGGGAACACCTACTCTTCAAAGGGCATATAATGCTGTACCCCAAAATTCCAAACCAAGCCAGTTCTGAACTGGCCCTCTTAAGGGGGCCCAGTTTTGAACTCCCATGCAATGCATGTCAAGCCACTTTGAGAAATTAAACTGTGGACACATGTACTTCAATTTCATTTGTCTCTTAGAGCAGATTATGTTTCAGATTGGGGTTCATAGGGTTTGAGGTTCACATAAGCCTCCTACCTATCTGACAAATCAAATATATTGATCTGACATGATAGTTGACATCAAAAAGCCTCCTAACCCAAAGGTTAGTATGACTATACAAATATAAAAAGAACAAAACAAAACAAAAATGAACAAAAAACGCTAAAAGGGAGAAACACTTAATCACCTAGTATAATAGTTCTCAGACCCCAGGGAGTCAGAGAACCACTGGAATTTCTTGAAATCCTTACCAAGGGCCCTCAAGGTCAAATCTATTTTCACAATAACACTAAGATATTTTAATTACAATATGGTATGTATTAATAGATATAGCACCATAAACAAAAGCTCTCTGGGGGGAGGTTCTTAATTATTATCATTTATTTATTTATTTATTTATTTTTACTAGGTAATGGGTAAATTACTAGGTAAGTTATTTATTTTTACAATGACTTGCCCAGGGTCACACAGCTAGTAAGCGTCGAGTGTCTGAGGCCAGATTTGAACTCAGGTGTTCCTGCCTCCAGTGCTGGTGCTCTATCCACTGCACCATCCAGTTGCCCCATTTAATTATTTTTAAGAGTGTGAAAGGGTTCTTGAGACCAAAATGTTTGAGAACCACCAACCTAACACAATGCTCACAGTTAGGGTCCCTCAGAGGACATTCAGCCCAGCCTATACATTATGAAAAAACCCTTCTGCAAAACATTGCCTGATAAAAGACTCATCTTAGGTCATACTGTGTACATTGCAGTTCTCTAACACTACAAATTACTAAGGATTTGCTAAGTTTAAGGAGCTCCACAAACCTCATGTAAAATAAGAATTATTTATCATAAAAGTTTGGAGAGACTTTATTTCTCACTCTCCTTTAATGCTTATCAGAAGAAGATCTGGATTTGAATCTCACTTCTTGTTTACTAGCTATTTATGCATAAAAAATCAATTAAACTCTCTCAGTCTCAGTTTCATCATCAACTCTAGGATAGGGATTATGACAGACCTGTGCTTTCTTTAGCACATGAATCTCTGAAATGAGGACATTGCATTTAGAAGTGCAAACTGACAGCTTCTATGCAATTTAAAGGGAATTGCAAGGTGCCCCAGAGGATAGAGTACTGACCTTGTAATCAGGAATTCATCTTCCTGAGTTCAAATGTGGCCTCAGATACTAACTGAGTGATCTGGGCAAGGCATTTAAACCTGTTTGCCTCTATAAAATCAGCTAGAGAAGGGCATAGTAAATCACTCTAGTATCTTTGACAAGAAAACCCCAAATGAGGTCAAGAAGAGTTGGATATGATTGAAACAACTTAAAACAACAAATGCAATTTACAGCTTTAAATAGCCGCGTTTGGCAGCAAGAGGCTACCTGATCTTCAAGGGCCTGTATGTCAGAGGCAGGAGTGGAACTCAGAGCTTTCTAGCTCCACCACCAGCCATACTTCTTCATCCTCATCTGTACAGCAGGAGTAAAAATACTTCACACAATTGTTGCAAGACTCAAATGGGATAATCTGCATTAAACTTTTTTGTGAATCTTAAAGTTCTTTTTAAATGTTAATGATTTTTATTGCTGTGGAGAATGAGCCAAGTTTGAGATATTAGATTAGATTGGATTAGATTAGATTGTTGAAAAGAGGCAGAATGTTGTTCTGTAGCAGATCCATGATCTACCTGTGTAGCTGCTCAAAAGGTTATCTAGCAATTTCCGTGTATAAGCTGATACCCACACATGGTTGAATAGCTGCCTTCAGTTTCTTTAAATATCCTCAGCTCTGTGATAATGAATTTGTCCTTTAAGTGGGTATAATTATAGTTCAATGAGAATACATGAGAGGTGTAGACTGTGAATTCTGGGATTGAACATACTGCCATGGATATATACTTTGTTATACAATCTTAAAATGAGTTTTTGATGGTCTTCAAAACTCCATGGGGGGACAGTGAATAGTTAAATTTCTGCCATTTTGTCCCAGAGACTTTCAAATATGAAAGAACATTAATACGTAATCAAAGTGAAACAGGATATTGTGGTTTTGGGGGTCTAGGGAAATCAGCTATTTAAAATGTAGCATGTGTTTTTTACAATGAATGTAATATATAAACTATTCAATGTAACATTTTCTTTTTCAAAATTTCATCATTATCAATTTCTCATATAGAATTCAATTGCTTAGGTAGTATTCCCAGTTATAGAGAAGCAAAAGTAACATACATTGTATTATTCTTAACATTTCCATAATGAGTTTTTTACAGATGTCTTGAAATGTACATTAGGGAAAACCAGGGCAAATGGCTATGCCAGAGTCTTATAAATATATTTAAATTAAGTCCAGATTGAATGTCTAATAATCTGTGTGCATACTATTATTTATAGCCTATTAATCTTTTTCTAATAATATGTTCTGTGCTTTTTTTTGTTTCATTTTTTGTTAAAGACCATCTCTGTTTCATTTGGGCTCACATATAAGAATGGATCAAGACTGGGAAAATTATCTGTCTGGAAAATTTTCCATCTCCTGTATATTTATAGAAAAGTTAGGAATGACAGTATATTTTCGAGCTGGAACTTGTATTTGAGTATGTTTGAAAGAAGGGTCTTCTTTTTCTTTTATCTTTTAAAGTGTTCACAGATTGCCCTGTACTTTCAAATTCCCTAATCTGCTTTATGAGATAGCCTTTAGCTATTTAGAACTGAACTGTCTATAGTAATTAGGACTGTGACTGAAAAAGGCCATGAAGGATATTGTGCCAAAATGACTAGTCAGTTCAATGGCAAAGCAGCCAAATTGGTCATTTGATTGAATAGATTTTTATTAAGTCAAAATGATCAATTTGATAGTTCTTTGTGGACACAGACTAACACCAAATATACAGACTGATTGAAGGTGGGGATGGATTGGCAGCCAATCTATTTCAAATGCAGTCCTTTATTATGTGACAGGTCATTCAAGGCTATATCTACATGGTGCTAAAATAATCTCACTTCAAGAAACCATGTATATTGAGGGGGAAGAAAGAATTTTAAACTATTGTTTGGTGTCATATAGACTAAAATTAAGTATTAATTTCAACAGTGAAAAGCATTGTATATATAATTCTGTTTTGCCTGTTACAATACTCATTTATATTAATGCAGAATTAATTTTGTGATAAATTTAAGAAATATAAGGACTTAAAAAAGAACAGAAAAGAAAGAATAATCATTGGAAAATGTGTAGATTGACATTATATCCTAGTCTAGAGATTTGAGATGGCAAATATCTCTTCTATGCATTCATCAGTTCTTAAACTTCCTCTCATTGTAATTGCAAACTAAAACAAACTTCTAGAAAATGCTTTAAGATGTAAATATCTGACCATATCTATATTTTTTTCCTCTGTGGAAAGAATGTCATTTTCAGAGTACATATATTTTCCAAAATCCAAGGAAGAAAAGCATATGGATTATTCAGAAGAAGCTTTTAAAGAGGATATTTTTCATTATTAACAGGATGAGAAGTTTTTTAAAGTATATAATATAAAGCACCCTTTTTAGCTTTAGGTCCTATCCTTATCATATCTTGGAAAACTTCAATAATGTGCATGTGTAGGAAGTTCCAGCACAGAATGTTATCAAGCCAGAGACTTTTAGAAATTTAAGAGATGACCCACCACAGCTCTTCCATTCTACAGATGAGGAGGAAAATGAGGCCAATAAACGGTGTCAGAATCAGTCACTCAGAAACTACTCCTTAAGTTCCTACTATATACTAGATTGGGCTGTGAATAGAATTCAGTTCTCTAGGAATCTCCTGATAACTAATCCAGGGACATTTCCAGTATTCCAGGTTGCCTCTCATGTAACTTTCAAGAATTAATGATAGACCATTATATAAAATGACCTTTTGCCATTACTTTGTAGATGTATAATCACAATCCGTATCATCCTCTTATTATTTATAAGCCCAGTGCTCATCAGGCTGTCATTTGTTAATGGCTTTTCACTGTCTTTTCTCCATTAGGACACACTCTAGATAGTTTATAGCTCAATAACCTTCAACCTTTCAAACTCTCCTTGTGGAAATTGCCTGTTATAATTATCCCTTTCTTTTAAGACTCAGTTCATATGCTACCTTCTTAATGGATCCTTAACTAATACTCTTAACATATGTATAGTATATGTATATATACATATATATGCATAAATATATATGTGTGTGTATATATAAACACACATATATATGAATATGTATGTGTGTATGGATAGAGATAGTGATATATAAATGTCATTAGTGGTCATACTTTGTAATCACAGAGGACCAAAATGACATCACAATGTCGGAATCAGTGCAGAATGTGTCCAACTGTGGCTGAACAAACCAATGTGAGCTTGGAAGACTCTACCACAAACAGGAACAAATTGTATAAACATTTGGGAAGGAGATTTCTCTAAATTTGCCCATCTCATGTTTCTTTTGATCTACTGTAATTGTGCTTTGATCATAGAGCACAGTGCCTTCTTTGATGGGGGCACACCATGCAGGGAAGCCCTGTGCCAGTATCCATGTCTCACAATCTATACCAGAGTTCTTCAGAAAGACCTTGAGAGTGTCTTTGTACTGCTCCTTCTCACTTCCACGTAAGCACTTGCTGTGTATGAAAACAGTGTTTAAGACAAATGCACATCTGGCATTTGAACAATGTGGCCAGCGCATCAGAGTTGTACTCTCTACATTAGAATCTAAATATCAGTTCAGCTCAAGAAAGGACCTCAGTGTCTGGCACCTTATCTTACCAGGTGATCTTCAGAATCTTATTAAGACAACTCAAATAGAAGTGGTTCAATTTTCTGGCATGGCACTGGTAAACTCTTCAAGTTTCACAGGCATACAACCATGAGGTCAGTACCTGGTTCTGTAGACCTTTAGTTTCATAGACAGCCTAACACTACTCTCTCATACCTTCTTTCAGAGCCTCCCAAACACTGAGCAAGCTCTGGTGATGCCTGTGTCAACTTCATCATCTATGTGTACATCCCTGGAAAGTATACTGTCAAGGTAAGTGAACTTATCCACAGCATTCTACATTCCTCCATTTGTTGTCATTGATGGTTCCACATGTGGCTGGTGCAGTGCTGGCTAATGGAAAACCTCTGTGTTCTTGGTGTTAATTGTCAGGTCAAAATTAGCGTAAGCAACAGATAATCGATCCATACTCTGATGCATTTTAGCTTTAGATGCTGCATTGAGTGCACAATCATCTGTGAACAAAAAGTCAAGCACCAACTCTCCCTCCACTTTAATCTTCACTTATAGCTTCTTCAAGTTAAATAATTTACCATCAGTGCAGTAACTGACCCAGATTCTGTTTTTATTCTCAATGAAGGTATCTGACAGCATCACTGAAAACATCATACTAAAAAACATGGCAGCAAGCACACATCCTGTTTACTCCATTGATGATTGGGAAAGCATGACAGCACAATCCATATCCAGAACCCATGCAAGCATGTAGTCATGAAACTGGTATACAACGGATGAACTTCTCTGGCAACTACATTTAACCATGATCTTCCACAAGCCCTTGTCAGAGACAGTATCAAAGGCCTTGGTTAGATCAGACTTGGTACAGACTTCTGTTCTACTTCTGACATTTCTCCTGGAATTATCAGGCAGCAAACACCATGCTGACCATTCCTTGACCCTTTCTGAAGCCACACTGGCTCTCAAGTAGATGACCATCTTGTAGGTGAAGGATTAGCCTATTAAGGAGGACTCTGGCAAAAATCTTGCCAGGAATGACTAAAAAAGAGAACCCCCTGTGATTGTCACAGAACTATCTATTTCTTTTACCTCATCAGTCATGATTCAGGGTCAGGTTGGTCTCCTTTACTACAATTCTGTGACTTCCAGAAACATTTTTCAGCTACTGTCTATAATACGATAGAATAGGTTTATCATTAGGTCAGTTACTTTAGCAATTGAAAGATAACTTGATTGCTAATAAACTCATTGATATCTTATTACCCACACATAAGCAACTATAACCAAACACATGCAAAACTATGTAATGTAAATTGAACTAATCTATTCCTGTTTTCATAAAATACTCCATAATGTTTCCTTGCTTCAGCATCATTTTACCAGGCATGATGAGAGAATCATTAAGAAAAATGTCAGTATTGATCCATCATTTATAAGTGGAAAAAAAAAAAGTGACAAACTTCAGGAAACAATTTGATGGAGAATGTGAGAAAATATGTATATTTAAGATGCATAGCAAATTTAGAATGGGGATAGAGAGGATAGTTCTTTTGTTGTTTATTTTTGGTGATACAATTCTATAGCTGTCTTGCTTTTATGGAGCAGTTTTTAGAGAATATAAGTCATGACAGACATGAATTTGCTACACACAGAGCTTATGAAGAGCATGTTTATTTTTTTCTCAGAAAAAAAAATTGTGAACTTTTCTAATTGGACTCTTCATTCTTCCTTAGCTTTCCATCTGGAGGTTGCAGTAAATGATAGTCATTTTGATAGAATTTCATGGTCTCTATCATTTAGTGCTCCCAAATCTTTCCGCTCATAGTAGTGTTCATAAACACCAACTGCCAGTGCCAGATTCAAGGGGGTGATTATTCATTTCCAGAATGTGACTCCATTACTTCATGTGACAATGCTTATGTCTGGTATCCTTCCCTTTACAAATAATTTCCTCTTTCTTCCACTGGTTATTTCTTTTCTAATTTACTTTCCCCCAGGAATAATAAGTAAAAGTAATATCATATATAATATTCATTTATTTCCCCAAAAGAAACTATGATTAGCTATTATAGCATATGTTATAACATGTATAATGCTTATGTTATTGTCTTATACAATATTTCCAAGTATTTTGAAGTATAAAAAGGGAGTTGATGGTTTCATGGACATTAAGAGAGTTGAAACACTCTTTAAAAATAGAGTCTTCAGTGGCACAGTGGATAGAGCACTGGCCCTGAAGTGAGGAGGTCCTGAGTTCAAATTTGGCCTCAGATCAAACACTTGACAAGGATTCCTTTATGTCTTTACAAGGGCTGAAATTGAGTGAGGTCTATGGTGATTCAATCCTCCTCAGTTTGAGGAATAACTGCAGCTGAGAAGTTGCTATATAACTAAAAGTCATGAACATCACCCCAATGAATCAGACTCAAGAACTACTCAAACAAGTAGAGATTGCAGTACTTGACATGGGAAGTAGTTTCTAAAGTAGAAACAAGGTGAAAATCAGGAATCACAACAATGTCTGACAGGAGGGTTGCTAGGTGAGGGTGAAGGTTCAGATTTCAAAGTGTCAAGGATGGGTAAGAAACAGGGATTATACCCATACCAGGGCAATCTCAAATTGTCTCACATGACAGCTTCATGGGTTGATTCAAGTTTTAAATCCTGTCATGTGTGGATAGGGCATGCCTTTTAATCTCATCAATTCTTTCACCTCATGAGGTGCTATGGAGGCAACTACCACGTTAACCACTTTAATATCATATAATCTAAGTAGCTACAACTAGGTTGATTCCTCCAAACCTTCTCAGAAAGGAATGGGACTGGGAACTGAATGAATGAACTTCTTCATTGTGTTGAAGACCGCACTTAACAAAACATTCTTTTTTTTAATTTTTTTGTTCTTCTATATAGATATGTACTGGATATTGAGTCAAAGGCTTTGTGCAACAGATTTTTGATGTTTATTTCTGTTTTGCTTTAACCTAATTTTTCATTTCAAGAGACCAGTCAAAATTACTTTGACATTTCTAATCAAGATGCCTGAATTTAATCTTATTTATTTTGTTTCAGACTTATAATTTCAACTCCTGTTGAGAAAACTCTCTCTAGCAATGCAGACCTGTAACTGTTCTGGCAACTTATAGTTTTGGAGAGTTTCCTAAGACACTGAGTGATTAAGTGACTTTCCTAGGGTCACATAGCCCATATGTAGACAAGGCTAGCTCTGAATGTAAGTCTTCTTAACACAAAAGTTGACTGCAGGGTAGGAAAGAGGATAAATTAAGGGAATCTTGACTTCCTATCTACTACACCAAGCTGTGTCTCATATATGTCTAAATATATCTCTAAAATACTTCTAACTTCAATTCAACATTTAAGAGTACTATTTTGAATGGCAACTTTTAGACAGAAGAAATTTCATCCCTGTTAAATAAATTGCCTCCACCTCTTCCTTTTCCCAAACAATGTCAGGAAAATTATAACATTTTCTTGATTTTTGCACAATTCCCATTAGCATTAATGACACTGTAATTACTCATGTGGATAGTCAGGCTGATAAAATAGCTCTATATCAGTAAGTACTTTATTTCTAGGCCATTTTTTTTTAAATGCTTCCATCTTAAAAGAACAAAAACCACATTAGGGTAAATTTTTTGACAGAAATGGTTCAAGTATTCCTGAGCTCAGATGTTTTTTAGGATATCTCCAGAGCTAGTATTAATGTTTCTGATGACAGGCTTATGCCAAATAAAAGAGATTATAATTATTTACACATGGTCATCTGGGACAGATTTCTACTTGGAGTTTCTACTTAAAGGAATAAATACACATCAAGGTTTCACCTCAAAGGGAAAATAATTGTAAAAAAAAAATAAAGCATTCTCCACCCTATTCCTCTTTTAGTAGAGAAATAAAACTTCAAACATCATTGGCATGTGAAAATGAGAAATAAGACCCTTAATTCAAGGCCTGCTATATAAAGGCTATTGCCCAAAGTAAAGAGAGAGAGAGAGAGAGAGAGAGAGAGAGAGAGGGAGAGAGAGAGAGCTCCTTCCTAAAGGGAATATATGGAACTTCAATTCTGCTACTTGGTAGGGGTAGCATATAAGTACTGTGGTCTAGTTTGTTCTATTTGTAGGCTGTTGGACAAATGCTTCCTCCCCTCTCCCTCTTCAATTCACATGTATGTTGGTAGAATCCCTCACTTTTTACAGGACATTATCCATAGATTCCCTTCATTCATACTGTCCCCTACCCATGGTCAACCTCATATCACATGGTCTTTCATGCATGATATGCACTCCCTCTTCAGCTCTGCCTCTTGGAATACTTGGTTTCTTTCAAGACTCATCCCAAGTGGCACATGAATCTTTTCTTGATTCCCTTAGCTCCTAAAGCCTTTCCTCTCAAAGTTATCTTTATTATTTTGTGTATATTTCATAATCACTTAGTTATGTATAAAATGCTTCCTCAGTTAGAGTATATGTTCCTGAAGTATGGGACTATTTAATTTTTGTCTTGTCACGCCTAGGTTTTAGCACTGTGCCCTGCGCATAATAGCTGCTTAAGAAAAGCTTGTTGATGTATTGTATGATGACATCAATCTTACATATACATTATTAAGGCAACAAAAGTGAAAGAGCCCTGGACTGGAAAGGAAGAAAAAAAGGAAAGAAGGAAGGAAGGAAGGAAGGAAGGAAAAAAGAAAAAAATTGTTAAGTATGTACAATGTGCCAGACATTGTGATAAGCACTTTACAAATATTATGCCATTTGATCCTCACAACAACCATGGGAGTTAGGTACTATTATTATACCCATTTTACAGTTGAGGAAACTGAGGCAGACAGAGGTTAAATTACTTGCCCAGGGTCAGACAAGAACATCTGAAGTCAGATTTGACCTCAGTCTGTATAGCTGATTCTATTAAATTATTTCCCTAAATAACCTTTCACAAATCATTTAACTACACCTGTCAAATGAAAAAAATTCCTACCCTTCATATTTCACAAAATTGACGTGAGAGTTAAATTATATTGTGTATGTGCAAGTGCTTTAAAAAAAAAGTTTTACAAGTGTAAGGAATACCCTAATCTTCAATGTTTGTCATTGTTGTCGTCGTTGTCATCATCATCATTATCATCATCATCATCATCATCATCATCATCATCAATAGACTATTCATGCAGGAGGATTTTGACTCCCATGAATTTCTTCATGGACACCACAATGTTAAGTTAAGCAGGATCACAGTCAGTTATTTTGGATGTCTGTGCAAACTTTTGTGGGTCTCTCCAGACAGTATTTAATAAATCACTACTGCAGGGCACCAACTTGAGCTCCAGTGGGATTAAGCAAAAGTGCTTGATAACTTGGGAAATAACATAAATTAGAAGAAGTTGTCTTGATAAACAAATATTAAGTCATCATTATCATGATCATTTTATTTCATAAGGCTCATGTGAGGACAGAGTGTGGTCTTTAATATGTTAAAAATGAACATACTTTACCTAAAAGAGAAATTTTGCTTCAAATCTCAGTTGGCTTCAGACCATAACCATGAAAGAAGTCTAAAGGTCCCATACTTTATGCATATCTAGTCATTACTTGTGAGGAAAGCAGTTCAACACTTTATTTCTGAAACTGGTCCTTTGGGGATTGGCTTGCATCAAACAATACAGAAATTTTCCCTCTTACAGGTTTTGTTATTTTTCAGACATGGGGCTACATAAAAAAATACCAAAACAATAGGAAAGCATTTGGACAACAATGAGTTAAAATGAAATAAATTCATGTTTATCTAACCTTAGATTACATGAAAAGAAGGAAAGAAAACCAACCAAGAAAACAGAGCATAGGAAACTCTGAAACTTATACATGAAAGGGAAATTTTAACTCCGGGGCTGCTTGTTTGAAACTTCAGTGAATTAGTGATGGTTTGTACTGGATGTTTGTTTTCAATGTCTGCAAGTTTATGTGGGTTCATTTTATTCTGAAGTCTCTTGGGTTGACGCTTTGAATATCCATTTTAATAAAGAAATTGGATAACAGGCAATTTGTCTGGTACTTCTAGCTGTGGTGATCATGTAGTAATCATTAGCCTATTTTAATCTCTAATCTCCTTTTCTCTATCTGCAGAATGGGGTAAATAATGCCTAGAATATCTCCTCCCCGGAGCTATTGTAAGGCTCCAAAAAGATAATGGATAGAAAAACAAACAATAGAGTTTAAAAGTACTTAAAAATAAAATATAATTTGGAGGCCAGAGTTTATGAAGGACATGAATAACTGCAGATTGTTCAGAGGACAGAAGGAAAATGATGAAAGACTTTGTATCCATGTCATATCAGGATCAATTTGAAGGAACTGAGCATGTTTTGTTCAGAGAAGAGAACTTTCAGGATGGATTTGATAACTGTCTTCAAATATTTGAAGGGCTACCTTGTGAAGAGGAATTAGATGTGCTATTGGCCCTGTAAAGCAGGACTAAGAACAGTGGGTAGAAACTGCAGGGGCAAATCTTGACTTGAAATTAGGAAAAAAGTTCACCAAAATGGAAATGACTACAAGTGAGTTCTGTCGTCTTGGAGGCCTTCAATGGAAACCATATAATCACTTGTCAGGGAAGCTATAGTGGATGTGTGTGTGTGTGTGTGTGTGTGTGTGTGTGTGTGTGTGTGTATAGGGGAGGGGAGGGCTAGATGGATACTGAGGTGCCATTTAAGTCTAAAATTCTGAGATTTCTGTGATTTAGGTAAAAGAGCACCAAACTGGGAGTCAGGACACCTTGGTTAGACTCCCATATCTGCTATTCACTACCCATGTGAGAGGTAGCATAGTGTGATGATGAGAACATTGCACTTGTGGTCAGGTTCAAACCCTGCCCCTCATATTTAGTAACTATATGACCATGGTCAAGCTGCTTAATTTCATTCAGTCTCAGTATGGTCATCTATAAAATCAGGATAATAGGTGAAAAACACAGTACTTACAGCATGAGGTTGTCAAGGGCATCCATTGAGATAATGTATATAAAGTGGTAAGTCTAGACAAGTCACTTATTCTTTTTGACCCTGAATTTCTCATCTCTGATGGGAAGAAGTTGTAGGAGATGACTTCTAAGATGTATTTTTTAACTTCTCATTCAGTGATTCTAATATGAAAGAGGAAAAATTTTTTCACCCAAGTATAGACGAATATCTGTTTTGCCAGGCTGCTTCTGCCACATGAGAATGCATGAGGGTCTGGCTGTCTTTATAGGAAAATCTTACCTATTTTTATTGTGTCATATTAAGAAGAAAAATATGAATTATGAATTCATACTGGGGCTCAATAGAACACATGCCTTTGGGACTTTTATTTATCCTTTGAACTTCACAAACCATTATAATTACTTGATATAGTTACCTTGAAACCTAGTTTGTCCCTATTAGATTTTTAGATAATTATCTGTTTAGATGAAGTGAAGAAATAAATCATCTCCGTTTTTACAAGAGGTGTTGACACTTATTGATTTAGTATTCTCTTTAAAAATCTTTCAGGAAAATAATTTCAAAATACAATAGTGAATGGATAGAAATTAATGGACTCACATAAAACTAGAATGAGGCATTGTTTGTTGAATCAGAAGAATTTTGTGAATAATTGTTTTCTTAAGTTGTCTAATATATTTAATTTTTATTCCTTTCTCTTTGGTTAGTACACGTTGTGATTCAGAAACATTTATATATCTGTATCCATCTATCATCTATGTAGATATTAATTTATATCCTTTTATAACTTTAAATTGTCTTTCTTTTTGAGTAGGCTCATGATTATAAATCCACTATTTAGAAGTAAAAATATTTTCTTTAAATCTCCAATCATTCAATACGCTTTCTGAATTCACCAAATCCCAAGTCCTTCAAAAAGAATTGCCTGAGAAAAGGTTGTACTTTAAATAATTTAGGAAGGAAAAAATAGATAAACTATTATGGGTGTAATAAATGATTAACATTCAGACACTTCTACATTAATATTTAATAAGAAAATGTGTCGTAATGTTACATACAATGTAAACTTTATTGAATATTTAAAAACATGAAGTACAAATCATTCAGATTACCTTTCCTTATAAATCTCCAATAGAGTTACAGGAACAGGGGAATGATAGCTCTTTACAAATAATGTAATTAGCTTTTTTTGTTCTTTTTACCCTTTATGTCTTCCATGAACTTTACTACCAACTTCTAGATTTCTTCTGACATTTAGGTGTTGTCTTTTGCATACTTTATTTTTTACCATTTCACATTTTTTTTTTAGAATAAAATGGCAATTAGGTTTAGCAATGACTTTTGTGATTTGAGTGTGTGTGTGTGTGTGTGTGTGTGTGTGTGTGTGTGTGTTTTAAGATCCTTAGGAAATGAGATATGGAAGGAAAGAAGGAAGGAAGGAAGGAAGGAAGGAAGGAAGGAAGGAAGGAAGGAAGGAAGGAAGGAAGGAAAGAAGGAAGGAAGAATTTATTAAATGATGATTTTGTATCAGACACTGTGCTAAGGATTTTACAAATATTATCTCACTTGTTCCTTACAAGTCTGTGAGGTAGGTAGTATTTTACATTTCACAATTCAGGAAAGTGAGGCTTAAGTGACATGTCCAGGGACACAAAGCTAATAAATTTCTGAGGGTGGATTTAAACTCAGGTCTTTCTGACTCCAGGACTAATGTTCTCTTTACTATATAATCTCGCTGCCTTTCATAGACAGATAAATACAGAGAAAGAAAGGGTATTTGTTTTCATGTGTATATAAATCCAAGCACCTGTGAATGTATATACACATACATACATATATAGGTACATATGTACATATGATGCATGTTATGTGTAATGCCAACTCTCATCAGAGTAGTAGACTACTGAAGCATCTTCTTATGGATTGAGTTTTGCTAGGTTTTTTGTTTGTTTGTTTGTTTTCAAGTATTCACTAGGTAAACATATGCTTGTTGATGATTCTCTCAAAATCTTTCTTATATGCTAAAGAACAAGTCTACCCAGGGAAAGTGAAATGAAAGCTTTGTGGAACCTAGACTTCTTTTAAGATTTTGTGTTTATGACAGTGATCTTTCCACATCTCTGTTAAAAAAGCAAATACCATGTTTTCTTCATCTTTGTATTAGTGTCTAGCAAAATGAGTTTCACAGTGATTCTTAGTAAATATTCAATAAATATTAGTTGAATTTTTAAAATTGAATTATTGAGTTGTGATAATTCAAGACAATCTTTTTAATCTTTAGTAACAAATAGTGCTCTTTTATTTTGTTAAGAGGTGTTATATGGATAATTGCTCCAACTTTTTACGTTATTTATAGTGTACATATAGCCATCATATTTTAGATGGGTGTATCTGCCATAGGTAAGCATTTCCAACCATATATTTTGGTACTAAGTATATTTTTATGATATAGTTATATGTCAGTCAAAAAAGTATAAAATATTTGAAAAATCAAACAATATAGGAATTGACCCTAAGTAGCTTCCCAGTCAGATACTTAGGCCACCAAGGTAATTGCAGCACTGTTCACCTTTCCTTTCATAGCTTTCCCAGTAGCTAAGGGCAGAAAAGGGTAAGATTGGTTTAGATCCCACACTGAAAGATCATGAAGGCTATCACACAGATGGATACAAATTTTTTGACTCAAAATTTCAATACAGCATAACAAAAGACACTGCATTTGAAAAAAGAAAAATAACTTCACATTGAAACTACAAAATGTTCCAAATCAACTCTTTGTGAGTTAATCATTGTACAATGCATCAGTATGCTAATATGGTTAACTGGATCTGTCTGTCTTAATGAGTGAAACAACTGGCCCATGTATAATTATCATTGAATCAGATAAGTTGACAATCTATTGCAAATAAATGCAATTGGAAACAATGAATTCTCTCTAAAAATGTCAATTATTAGCCTTTGATATGAAGAAGACCACCATTTGCACACTTCACTTATTCCTGAAATGTCCATGTGTAATCATTATATAGGCATAAGCCTGAGTATATTTTCATAATACAAATCCACACACAACCTCTGCTCGTTTTGATGCTTCATGATGGTATGGCAACTACCCAGGTTTTTCACAATGCTTGCCAGTGGAGCATGAGACCTGCTAAACTCTATCTAGCTCAAGAGGCTTTGTCAATGGTCCTGGTGATGGAATATATTCTAGCTATGTTCAAAGGATCAGCATAGGTAAATTCAGAGAAGTTGATCAACAGCTTAGCTTTAAGGTAATGAGCTTTTCTGCCACAGAAAATCTTGAAGATTATGTTCTAAGTTATACAGGGGTAGTCATCTGTGTTGGTAGAAGAATGAATATCCACACCTATGAAATTACAGATTTTTAAAGCGCCAATATAAGCAAACACTCATATACATCCATACCATTTACATACCAGAAAAAAAAAATGTTTCCAGAAAGGTTTTGTCCTTTAAAAGGACATGCTAGCTTTGAAGAGGAACCTTAATGAAAGAGTGTAAATGATCCACAAACAAGAACAAACCTGAATGAATTTGAAAAATTTTAATATAATGAACCAAATATATTATGTAACATGTCTTTGGCATTAAAGATATATAATTATTGTCAGAATTATACAGGTGTCTCATGAGACTTAACATTGGAAACTAGTTTGTTCAAAAACAAGCACAAAGAATAAGCTTGTTTCATGCTTTTTAAAATTTCTTTTCCCTTCTTCTCTCTTACTCTACCCTTTTCTCCACTGCTCTCTTCTCCTCTCACCCCACCCCTTCTCTGATTCTTTCCTCAACTCTTTTTTCAATTCATGATGTCCAATCTCTAGTTAACTGTTACTAATCTTGTTCCTTGGAGCAGCTAGATGGAACTGTACATAGAATGCTGGGGCTGGAGTAAGGAACACTCATTTTCCTGAGTTCAAATCTGGCCTCAGATACTTACTAGCAGTGTGACCCTGGACAAATCACTTGACCATATTTGCCTCAGTTGCCTCACTTGTAAAATGAGCTAGAGAAGGAAATGGTAAACCACTTTGGTATCTTTACCAAAAACAAAGCAAACAAAAACAAAACCCAAATGGGGTCACAAAGTGTTGGACATAACTGAAAAATGACTGAACAACAATTTTCTTCCTTAATTTGATTCAGCCCATTCCAACATTTATTAAGCATTTGCCATGTAAATAGCTAAGGAAAGTCAAATACTCAAATGAATCTGTGACTTCATTGATGTATTTCCTACCATAATACATATTGTAACCCATTTATACCTTTTCATTCTGTGTGACTCTTGTCACACATTGCAGAAGTTTTCCACAAGGACTCAATGAAAAATGTTTAGAGAGGAGGATTTCCTTCCTTACATTCTGCTAATATCACAAGGAAAACATAGTTGTCATTCATTTTTATCCAATTTTTTTCAGACATATGTATTTTTTGATGACATCTGTCGCTCATTCTTTTTTATGGTTTATTGTGAGTTATAGCCAGCTCATAAATCACTTTGTACCTCTCCTCTGCTGTCTCTCTTTGAAGACTACAGTGATCTATCATGTGCATTCATATGCATCACTGATAGAATATTGGCATTAATGAGATAAACATTTCTTTTTTAAATGATTTATATTTTATTTTTCCCTAATTGCAAACAAAAATATTCTTTTTTTAAATTTTAAAATTTTAACCTCCAAATTGTCTCCTTCCCCCACTCTTTGAGAAGAAAAGTGATTTGATATAAGTTGTATGTATGCAGTCATACAGAACATTTCTATGTTAGTCACATTGTGAAAGAAAACACAAACCAAAACAAACAAACAAACAAGAAAAATAAAGAAAGCAAAGAAAAAAAAGTATGCTTTGATATGTATTCAGACTTCATCAGTTCTTTCTCTGGAAGTGGATAGCATATTTCATCATAAGTCCTTTGGAATTGCCTTGGATTATTGTATTGCTGAGATTAGCTAAATCATTCACAGTTGATCTTCATGTAATATTGCTGTTATTGTGTGCGATGTATTTCTGGTTCAGCTCATTTCACTTAGCATCAGTTCTTATCTCTCCAGGTTTTCCTGAGAGCATCCTGATTATCATTTCTTATAGCACAATAATATTCCAACACTGTTGTATACAAGTTTGTTTGGCCATTCCTCAATTGATGAATATCCCCTCAATTTCCAATTCCTTGCCACCACAAAAAAAAACAAAACAAAAACAAAAACAAAAACAAAACTGCTATAGATATTTTTGTACATGTAGGTTCTTTTCTTTTCTTTTCTTTTCTTTTCTTTTCTTTTCTTTTCTTTTCTTTTCTTTTCTTTTCTT
>NW_020954570.1:5621811-5701822 GCF_900497805.2 Vombatus ursinus | reverse complement strand
TTTTCTTTTCTTTTCTTTTCTTTTCTTTTCTTTTCTTTTCTTTTCTTCTCTCTTCTTTTCTTTTTAACTCTTTAGGATACAGACCTAGTAGTGGTATTTCTTGGTTAAAGGTTATGCACGGCTTCATGGCCCTTTGGGCATAGTTCTAAATTGCTCTATAGAATGGTGTAATCAGTATACAACTTCACCAACAGTGCATTAATGTCTCAATTTTTCAACATCCCCTTTGACATTTGTCATTTTCCTTTTCTGTCATATTAGTCAATTTGAGAGGTATAGGGTGGTAGCTCAAAGTTGTTTTAATTTGCACTTCTTTAATCAATAATGATTTAGAGTTTTTTTCATACGATTATAGTTAGCTTTGGTGACCTTATCTGAAAACTGCCTCCTCATTTCCTTTGACCTTTTATCAACTGAGGAATGGTTCTTATTTTTATAAACTTGACTCAGTTCTCTATATATTTGAGAAATGAGGTCTTTTATTAGAGAAACTTGCTGTATTTTTTAACAGTTATAATTGTTAGCTGTGTATTTCCATCCATTCTATTTCCCCCATTTATCCTACTCTTTTCTTCTCTACTCTCCTTTCACCCTGTCCATCCTCAAAAGTGTTTTGCTTCTGACTATCTACTCCCTTCTTCTACCCTCCCATCGTCACCACCCATCTCTTAACTTGTTCTCCTCCTGCTTTCCTGTAGGATAAGATATATTTCTATACCCAACTGATTGTGTTTATTATTCCCTCTTTGAGCCAAATATGGTGAGATCAAGGTTCACACTCCCTTCCATTTCCCCTATCTTCCTCTCCAATGTAATAGCTCTATTGTGCTTCTTTTACATGAGATAATTTGCCTTATTCTACCTCTCCCTTTCCCCTTCTCCCAGTGCATTCCTCTTTTTTACCCCTTAATTTTATTTTTTTTAGATAATTATCACATCATATTCTGCTCACACCCATGCCCTCTATGTATATTCCTACATAATGAGAAATTTTTTAGAACTTACAAGTGTCATTTTCCCACGTAGGAACATAAACAGTTTCACCTTATTGAAACACTAATGATTTCTCTTTGCTGTTTACCTTCTTATACTCCTCTTGAGTCTTATATTTGAAAGTCAAAATTTCTATTCAGCTCTAGTCTTTTCATCAGAAATGTTTAAAAGTCTTCTATTTCATTGAATATTCAATTTCCCCTGAAGGATTATTCTCAGTATTGCAGAGTAGGTGATTCTTGATTGTAAACCTAGCTCCTTTGCCTTCCAGAATATCATATTTCAAGCCATCTGATCCTTTAATGTAGAATTGCTAAATCTTCTATTATTTTGACTGTGGCTCTATGTTTGAATTGTTTCTTTCTGCCTGTTTGCAATATTTTCTTCTCGACCTGGAAACTCTGGAATTTGGCTGTAATATTCCTGGTAGTTTTCATTTTGGGATCTTCTTCAGGAGGTGACCAGTGGATTCTTTCAATTTCTTTTTTACCTTCTAATTCTAGTATATCAGGGCAATTTTCCTGGATAATTTCTTGAAAGATGATGTCTAGGTTCTCTTTTTTTTAATCATGGCTTTCAAGTAGTTCAACAATTTTAAAATTATCTTTCCTTGATCTATTTTCCAGGTCAGTTACTTTACCAATGAGATATTTTACATTTTCTTCTTTTTTTTCATTCCTCTGATTTTAGTTTATTGTTTCCTGACGTCTCATAAAGTCATTAGATTCCAGTTGTCCAATTCTAATTTTTAAGGAACTATTTTCTTCAGTGAGCTTTTGTACCTCTTTTTTCCCATTTGGCCAATTCTGCTTTTCAAGACACTCATTGGATTTTTTGTGTTTCTTTTATCATTTGGCCTAGTCTATCTTTTAAGGTGTTATTATCTTCAATATTTTTTGTGCTTCTTTTATCAAGCTGCTGACCCTTATTTTCATGATTTTCTTATATCACTCTCATTTTTCTTCCCAATTTTCCCTCTACCTTTCTTACTTGATTTTAAAAAACTTTTTTGAGCTTTTCTATGTCCTGAGACCAGTTCATATTTTTCTTTGAGAGCTTTGGATGTAGCAGTTTTGACTTTGTTGCCTTCTGAGTGTGTGTTTTGATCTTCTTTGTTACCATGATAACTTTCTATAGTCAGATTGTTTTCCTGTTGTTTGCTCATTTTTTCCAACCCATTTCTTGACTTATAACCCTATGCTAAAATGGGGCTCTGTTTCCAGGGTGGAGGGTGCAGTTTTTCAAGCTTCAAGGTTTTAGTGCTGTTGTTTTCAGAGCTAGTTCTGGGCAGTCTGTAAGTTTTCAGCTCTTCCCAGATGGTATGATCTAAAACGTATGTTTACAACTCTTCTGGCCTTTGTTCCGTTCTGTGAGTGACCACAAGTACCCCCTTTTTTTATCCTGGAACTGTGACAAGGGTCCCTGTTCCCCTACAGCCACAAGTTCTGGCTTGGTAATTCTCCTTTTCATCCTGGACTCCCACGCAGGTCTGGAACCCAGATTGGAGTATAGGCAACACAGTAGAGTCTTGCCCCCATTGCCAGCAAAGGGGCTCCTGTAATCTTCTGACCAACTGTGTGACCTCCTTGTAGTTTGTGGGTTGAGAGCTATTGAAGTAGCCACCACCTCCAATGATTCGGTCACTCTCAAGTTGCTCCTGCCCTTGAGTTGCTAGGGGCCAGTCTGTGCTGGCATGGCCTGCACTTGACTGCATTCCACTCTCATCTCAGCACAACAGATCTTTCCTGCTGACCTTCTAAGTTATCTTGCAATGGACAGCTTTTTATCCACATCCTTTTTTGGGGGTTCTGCTGCTCCAGAATTTGTTTTGAGGCATTGTTTTTAAGGTATTTGGAGAGGAATTTAGCTTAGGTGAGTCCCTACCTTGTCTCCACCATTTTGGTTCCATTCCCTAACCTTCATTACAAGGCAAATTTTTGGATCATTAAAGTAGCACAATAAGTAATATACAAGTTATATTGCCTACTAGCCTAACTTGTATAATTCTGGGTGCAATTCATGATCCCTTTTCAGTGTATGTCCAAATAATTTTGTTCAGTCATTTTTCAGTCATGTCTGACTCTTTGTGACCCCATCAGGAGTTTTCTTGGCAAAAATAGTGGAGTGGTTTGCCATTTACTTCTCTAATTAATTTTATAGATGAGGAAATTGAAGCAGCTGTGATTAAGTGACTTGCCCATGGTCATATAGCTAGTAAGTCTTTGAGACCAGATTTGAACTCAAGAAGATGAGTCTTACTGACTCCAGGCCTGGCACTCTATGCTTTGTACCACCTAGCTGCCCATGTCCAAATGTGTGTGTGCATGCAGATGTATATGTATATGTGTATATACACACACACATACATCCATACATTTATTTATACACAAACTCTATAGGTCACCCATCTAACTACATGTCATATCCTAAACAATAGGTGTTCATCCTCTTGTTTAATATTGTGGGTAATTAATAATAGTAGTAATAGCTAATAAGAACAGCATTTCTATAACACTTTAATACTTTTAAACTCCTTTATAAATATTATCTCTTTTTTTTCCTCACCACAATCCTGGGAGGTTGATATTATCCTCAATTTGCAGATGAGAAAATTGAAGCAGACAGAGGTTAAATGACTTGTCCAGAGTTGTATAACTAATAAGTGTCTGAGGCTACATCTGAACTCAGGTATTCCTGACTTTGGGTCCATTTCTACCGGGCCACCCACTTTCTTCTAGGCCTCTTTTAGTAGACTATGCAGTAATCCTGAACTTTATGTAACCAATAAAACACAATATTAACTCCAAAGAGGTGGATCTGGAGGACCTCATATCTATAGTGAATGCCTCTTCAACTTGAATTGTTTGCAGGATCTCCTTAACAAAAGTGGCAAACATTTTTGGTGAGTATATGTCTTCCTGTTTTGTTTTGTTTTGTTTTTTCATTCCTTACTTGATACTAATGATCAGAAAGTTGTCTATTTTACTATAACTTTCAATAAATTTGTCATGTTTAAATGTATGCATGTAAGATTCTTTGCAGTAAGTGAACCAATAAGACGGGTTTTGCTTTACTGAGTCAAAGGCATTTTTTGGTAAGCACAATGGAACCTTGCATTATTTGTATCTTTCAATCAACTATGTAATGGGAAAGGCATAATCTGTTATGGAATATCACAAAGTCTAAGCTAATAACCTTATCATGCATATTCTGCATGCATACATAGATGAATTTCAAAAAAATGTGTATGGATTTGTATGTAAGCATATAAGTTGGTAGTTGTTCTCTCAGTCATGAGCTTTGAATCTGCCTGTTTTCAGCATAAATAAAGTCTAACATTTGGACAAAAGAAAAAAAAATGTCCTTGACTGGAGAGTGGGATGCATACACAAAACAAATGCATTATTTGAAAAGCAAGAGTACAATAATAATAGGAAGGAACAGGGAAAGTTTCCCTGAGGAAAGGGCAACTGAGTTTAGTTTTAAGATAAGGATTCAAAAAAGATGGAGTTGGAAGAAATTCATTCCATGAGATAGAATGTGAGGAGGAGGGAAGAGCTTATACATAGGGCAGGTTGAATGAAGCGTAGAGAGCATGGCTGGTGAGTAACATGAAATAAGTCTTAAAAAGTGAGTGGTAGCCTATTTCAGAGAATCTCAAACATCAGGCTAAGAAATTTGAATTCATCCTAAAAACAGTAGGGAGCTACCGAAGACTTCAGAAGAGAGGTAACGATAGGGATTACCTGTACTTAGAAAGTATCATTTTTGGCAGCTGTATAGAGGACTGAAAAAGGAGGATAGGGAGTCAGGGAATGAATCAATGAAAAAAAACAAAGACCACTTATGAAGTGCTTACTATGTGCTAAGCACTGTTATGCTTCTGGAGATACAGAGAAAAGCAAGCAAATAACCTGTGCCCTCAATAATCTTATATTCTAATAGGGAGAAAGCAAAATATATTGGAAAATTGGGGTCAGGGAGAATATCAAGGTGAAGTGAACATTCATCAGAGTCCAGGGTCTCGCAGGTTGGAGTTTATTTTCCAGACAGAAGAACAATAGCTTGGAGTACAAATGATATTATGGAGATAGTTGGGGAGAGTGGTGGGCCTGAATCTGTAGATAAGCAGAAAGCTCACCACTTAAAAGCTAGAGTCCCAGGGGCTAGAGTCAGATTTACAGGAAAACAAAAAAAGAGCAAGAGGCATGGCAAGAAGAAGACTGGAAACACCAGAGCAAAACACTATTACCATAGTTGAAGCAAGTGACACATTGTTAAGTTACAAGTATCAAATGACACCTACATTCACAAGACCAAAAGATCATTCTCTTTCCTCACAACTCCAACTCACACTCAAAGCAAAGACCTCCTCTCTCAGAAGTAAGTAGATTCAAGGTGGAAGGAATGGACAAGCAGGAAGCAGACATCAGAAAGGAGCCATGGGGAGTAGATAACTGAGACTTAGCCAATTAGTGATTCTAGAACCAGTGATTGATGTGTGAAATATACATTATTGATAGGAAAGCTGGAAAAAATATATGATGACATATTTCTCTTCTTCTTCTTCTCCTCCTCCTCCCCCTCTTCCTCTTCTCTTTCTCTCTCTTGTTTCCATATGTGTATACATACATACATACATATATACATATGAATGTGTGTATGTATAATGGATATATGATAGGGACAGGCATGAGATTCTACTGGTATAAGGAACTCCCTGGTGAGGAGACATTAATGTATAAACACACAACACACACATGTAAAGTATATACACATATACATACATATATATGTATATATATTTATGCATATATCTATATATGTGTGTATTTTTTTGAAAGATGGGGAATTTTCTTGTTTTATAGAAAAGATATCTGGTTTAGATCTTGGGTACTGAGCTTAAAGGCAGGATTCATTAAAGTGGAGTTTGGAATGATGTTACACTGTCTCAAGACAGGAAAATTTGTATCAAATATATCTGAATCCAGGCTATCCCTAGATGCTTTCCTTCTCTTTCCTTCTCTTTGTTTCTTTTCTTCCTTCCTTCCTTCCTTCCTTCCTTCCTTCCTTCCTTCCTTCCTTCCTTCCTTCCTTCCTTCCTTCCTTCCTTCCTTCGTTTGTTTCTTTCTTTCATGGGGTGGGGAAAGGGAGAAATAATAAATTAGAAATAGTCTCTAGGCTAGAAGCTAACAGCTACTTTTGATCTGAAGGGCTTGGGCACTTTGGTCCTTTCCTAGGTTCCTCATGACTTTTGAAAAGAAAAACTAACCCATGAAAAGTAGGTTATTTAGCAAGCTGAAATGGGTAGCCATGTTTTTTTAAAAATTTTTTTCCATGCAAGGCAACCTATCTTGCTTTCAAAGAAAAGTCATATCCCAAAAGGGGTATGAGATTCTCTGCCTGCAAAATGAAGGTAGTACTGAGTTGGCCCAAAGTGAGGGTGATTGATATCTTAGCCTGTCTTGCTCACTGACATTACCTGGTGGGTAGAATATGTTAAGAGCTCAGCTTAGAACAGTTTGTGGCTTTCTCAGTGGGATAGACAAGCATTTGTGGTCTAACTTCTTCTTGAAACTGGTTGAAATAGAGAAAATAGCATAGATTAATGAGTTCCATTTTCTACACAGATTTTTATACTCTATGAACTCCAAAATACAGGGCAGCAATCATATACAATATAGTACGATACCATAAAAGTCTGGCATGAAGTGATCTTATAAAGTGATTGGTAGCCACTTCTCTTTAGACTTAAATTTTCTTATCTGTAAAATCAGGGGTATGTACAAATCATTGTACTTTATGCTGTGATGATAAAAATCTGCATAAGCCATTCCTTTACCTCATAGAGGTGCCAGTCTCATAAAGAAAACGAAAGAAAGCTAAACAAAACAAAACACACAGTTAGTTACATACATAAGTATATTAGGGATATGTAAAGCAATGCACCATGGGTAGTCCAAGGGGAAAATTATTACTAATGGGGGTGGGAGTGGGATATTTAGCTTTCATTTCCTTTCTCTCATTATCATTTATTTTAAACCATTCTGCCTTTTAATAATCTTATTTTGAATCCATGTTTAATAATGTATCTGAATAATCTTTACTAGAGAAGATGACTATAAACAAATGAAGGTGTGATTTTGCAGTCTCTTTATCTACACTGAAAGTTTTGTAGACTTCACATCATAAGAAAACATTTTAATGCAATATTAATGGATGGAAATGTTTCCAGATACTAAGGTTTGAGGGGAATTTGGTTATTGGTTCCTTAATTCAATCAAAATTTCCTAGTCTATGGTCAAGGGTTGTAAAAGATTGAATTTGAAGCTTTGATCCTTTTCCTAGATGTTAAGATAATTGAAAATTTCTCTTCCCTGATTTATAGTACACTTTTATCCTTTATCAAGTCAGGAACATGTAAACAAAGTCTGAGGAAGTAAGGCACATTACCTTTTCTTGGGCATCAAAAAAAATATATATTCTTCCTGTTTCATCTCATTAGTGGCCCAGTTCCATGGGCCAAACCAGAGCATGGTTTGGTTAGTGGTTTGCCATATGATTAGAACTGATATGAATTATTAGATATTTCATCTATCATGGATAAAGACTATAGACATTACTCCTTTGTGAATCACCAAGTTCTGCAGTGAATGCAAGAATTTGTCCTAGATTTTGGGAGGGTTTCAGGTATTTTAAAGTTTCCAAGAAAAAGCTTTTAAAAAGTAAGAGGATTCTTTTAAAAATCTATGGCTGACACTCTTCACGGTTTCATTACACTTCTTTGTATATAGTAAATGCTCAATAAACATTCATAGGTTAATTGATTGACATTAGAAACTAAAGGTAGAGAAAACAAATTAGATGAATGCATTACATCCCTCATGTACTTTGTACATCTTCCTCAATTTAGATTTACATATAGCTGAGCTAAATTGTATTTTCAGAAAAAGCTGTTCTTTCTGAAAATTGTACATGGGGTCCCATAATTTGAATTTGTGCCAATGGAGAAACTGGGACAAACATAAAGGATTGGAAACCCTGCGGGAAGTGTAGACTTGTTTTTCTGTTGAGAGAACCAGACTAGAGTGGTTGTGATTTGCACAAATTCTCCCACATGTTTTCCCAAATCTAGTTAATGGAAGTTGAATCAGTCTTTCTCTTCCCTTAGATCTTGGTAAGGTATGTGTTTTCCTAGTACAATGAGGGAATAAAACAGTCCAGAACACTACTTCTGGACTCTTGACCATGAAAGGGCAGATATTTTCCCTTTTCCAGATCACCATATAATTCTGCCTAGAAATACCTTCTTGAGCCTGTTTTTCAAGCAAGGAATCGGGGAAGTCAGACAAATACTATTTCAGTTAAGATTGCATGACTTGTCTCAATTAGGTTTATGTAAGACAAAGAAATATCACAATTTTTAACAAGTGAGAAAACCAGGCCTCAAACTTTGACATAACTTCCCCTTAATGTGAAGCTCAGTCAGTGTCTGTCTTTGTCTGCTTATCTGAAAGCATGGCTGCCTTGTTTGCTTATTTTTAGATGTAGAGCACTTCTGGTGCTCTAAACATGAATTGGGAAGAAAAAGTGACATATCTGGAGAGCATTATTTAATTTTGCTTAAGAAAATAATATTGAGCCCTTACCTACTCCTTGTGTATTTAAAATGAAGCCTGTAATTTCCCAAAGGTATGAAATGTGAAATGGATAATTTTGTGAAATGCATCTATGTTTATTTCTCCTTTAATGAAAAAAATGTGGGAGTCACAAGGAGTGGGTACTGTTAGTCATAGCACCTCTGAGGAATTTAGGAAAAAGTCTAAGAGGAAAACAGAAAGCAAACAAAGACTACATTAAATATTCAGTACCTTCATTTCTCTTCCCTCTTCTTGCCCAACTGACACACAGAAATATACATAACAATAAGATCTTGAAAGACTTTGGCCACATTTCTGCCCCTTCCCCAAATCTTGTCTCGTCTTTTGTTCCTTAAGTAATGGGAAGTGTATTAAAAGGTCAGACTGAGGAAATAGAAATAAACCAAAGGAACTTTGACCAAATGTTTTCAGCAGTGAGTATCACATATATACTTATTCTTTTTTTCATTTATTCATCTATTTGGAAAGTTCTGTCAAGATACAGACAGATCATATTTACTTAAAAATTTCCTTATGTGGTTTCCCCACCTTTTGCTATAAAGATCATAATTTTGAGGAAAAAGGAATAAATCATAAACAAGTAATTAGGAAGGAGATGAAGCAAAGAGCAGTCATTTTGCAAGCTTAGCAAAGGCTCCCAGATCATATTCCATTTGCTACCATACCATCCAATCATAGCTTTTATCTTAGTTTCCTGTCTTCTTAACTTTACAGGCATTGGGAACAATTAACTTACATCTTTGGTTTTTCAATATCTTCACTTTACAGGGAACCTCCAATTTTCTTCATCAAACAAACATGATATGAAATTGTTTTCTAGTGGTTATAAAATAATAATTAAGTGCTTGCAATTATAAAGACATATCTCTTGACCTGATGATGTATTCATTTCAGTTCTACACTCTTTGCAGTAGGGTGGTGCATTGCTTGTTAAAATTAATGAGAAATGTGCAAAAGAGCATCAAAAGGAGAAGAGATTCCATAAAGGATTCTAATTTCAAACTCATTCCTTTTCTCTTCCAAATCTGTTTGTTACAATTTAATATTGCAGCAAAAATTTTAGTTGAGTCATTCTATTTACCCAGTTTGAGTGCCCTTTTGAGAAACGAGGGTCTGGGGGGATGGGCAATGGGAGGATGATAAAATATACTACAGTAGGTGAAGATCTGGTGAAAGATTAGTTAAATTAACATCTGCCTTGCAGATGACGAGCATACCAGAATCTTCACAATAATGAACCCAATATCTGCTGTTTTTAAAGAACTCGTAGAGGACTGGGTAGTGGTTAAAGATCAAACAGAACCCCAGGATGCTTACTTAATTGTAAAAATGTAAGGGAGTGGTCCAGGATATTAGGATCTCTGAATTTAGAAATTGTGGGGGGAAAGTCATAAATAATTTTGCAAGCACCTTGAATGGAATAAGACATGGCTAGAGCAAGAGTTATTTTATGCATGTGAGAGTGTAGAGCTTACTTTGTTGTGCATGTGCTGATTCCTTGGTAACATGTGTTCAGAACTGAAGGATTTGCACTTTGGAATGATGAAGTAATCCTCTTATTGGCCTTTTCATTCCTGCATATGTACCCTCCCCACCTCCTATCCCCCCTTTTTTTTCCCCTGTAACTAGCCTCTGTGTCAAAGAGGGTAAAAGAATATGCTGGGGAGAAGGAATCATTCAGTAGACCCTGCCTTCTGACATTCTTCCTTCCATTGTTCTGTGTTTGTAAAGAATCTCTCCTAGACTTCCCTGGAGGTGGGAGATGGGGTAGGAGTGGGAAAGGTTAGTGGTTGGGAAGCAACCACTTTCTCCTAGCAGCTATGGCAGTTACTTGGACACTTTAGTGTATACATTAGATAAGCCCAAGCTTTGACCTTGGACCTCCAGCTGCCTCTTCTGCTCTGTGTGTGTGTGTGTGTGTGTGTGTGTGTGTGTGTGTGTGTGTTTTTCCCCTGAGAATGAGTGTCTAAACACTGATCATGAGGGGGATGTTTCTAGCTTTTGAAGCAACATTAAGAGTTCAAGAGGTCATATCCTTCAGTCATATTTGACTGATAGGAGGTGTTTTCTGCATCTTTCTTATGGAAGAAGACTATTGATAGGAGAATCCATGGAGATCAGAGTCTGGCTATCCATTAGGAACTTGAGAAAATTATTTGTACTACTCAAAGCTGAGACAAAAAGGTGAAGTGGCTATTCAATACACTTATAAAATGTTTCATGCTTTGACATCTTAACTTCCTAGGAGAATATAGGAGATGTTTGGTTCCTAGGCATAATAGTTTGATTTTTTAAAGTCTGTTATGTGTACTTTTAAGTCTTTTGTGTTTTATTTCTCTTATGCAGAAGAAATAAATAACCTTCCTGTACTGGATCAACCTTGTACCCTGAATACCTTTTCTTTCTTCCAAGAGCACCTGTATCCTTCCTCTGACACTGTCTAGCCCTGACCTCTCTTCTGACCTCCAGTTTCACATCTCCAACTGTCTATTGGACATCTTGAACTGGATGTAGACATCTTAAACTCAACATGTCCAAAATTGAATTCATTATCTTCCCCCATCCCGAAATTCTCCTCTCTTCCTAAGTTCCCGAATACTGTGAAAGATACCCTCATCCTCTCAAGTACTCAGGCTTACACTCTAGATGTTATTCTCAACTTTTCACTCTTTCTCACCCCCACCCCCATATCCAAGCAGTTGCCAAGTTCTATTGCTTTTACCTTTGTATCATCTCTTATATTCCCCCAAACTTCTGTTCTCTGATACTGCCACCATCCTTATACAGGCCCTTACCACCCCATGACTGGACTATTAAAATAGCCTTCTTGATAGTCTTCCAACCCCACTCCAGTCCATCCTCTACTCATCTGTCAAACTGCTCTTCCTTAAGCATAAATATGACCATCTTAGCCCTTACCCCCCCCCCCATTGAATCATCTCCAGTGTCTCCCTATTGCTTCTAGGATCAAACAATAAAATCTTCTGTTTTTAAAGCCCTTCATGACCTGTCCATTTCTACCTTGTCAGTCTTTTTATACCTTACACCTTTCCCCATATTCTTCCTAATCTGTAATCTACTGACACTGGCCTTCTTGCTGTTCCTCAAGCAAAATGCTCCGTCTCCTGAGTCCTAGCATTTTTACTGACTATCCCCCATGCTTGGAACTCTCTCCCTCTTCATCTCCACTTTCTATTTCTCCTGGATTCCTTCAATTCTCAATCTCTCACCTTCTTCCATATACCCCTGAATATTAGTACCTTCCCTCTATTGATTATCTCCATGTATACCTTATCCACCCAACTCTCACCTGTGGCTCCAAAAAGCTGTAGCATGTACAGTGGCCATACCTCAGTAAACCATTTCAGCAGATGGGCTAAAACAGGTTGAGGGTAACCCAGAGGTCTCAAACCCTTTGGTAAGTTAGGTGAGTGTCTATCCCAAGTATTTGAAGACTTCCCCTGGTGGAATGGATGGATGAGAAAAATTTGTTCAAACTGCCATGGAGGCTGTTGAAGCAAGTATTATGCAGTGCTTAGAGCTTAGTTAGACAAGGGAGACACCAACGTCATCCATTGTATCTTGAGTCATCACCAATCATCTTGACTCTGTACTACCATTGGACTGTGATGACTAGAAGAGAGAGTGAGGGCAACAACTTCATACATCCCTGCTTTACTTAAATCCAATTTATGCACAAATCAAAAGTCGTCACCTGTACCATTTTACCATTTTTATCTATCTCAAAGTCCTGTGGTGACAGGCAAGTGACAAAGTAGCAAATTTAGATACACTGGGAGCTGGAGTCACAACGCTGCACACTGGCAGCCCCGACCATAGGGTCATCTTCTCACTGGAAGAAGCAGTGTGATTCAGCAGCTCTTTTGGTGTCTGAGCAGTCTTTTAAGAACTGCATTGCTCACCTCACCTGAAGAAGGGGCTAGAAAAGATGCCCTAAAATTTATCTGCTTTATACAACCCTGGCCTATTCCTCACAGTAGGTGGGGATCCCACTCTGCAGTCAAAAAGTAACATATGGACCTTTTGTGCCTGACTTGTGGTAGAGCATTCTGAACTCTTATTGGTATGATTAGCCACATTTGGACACACTGCAACTTGACTCTAGCATAGTGATATCATTTTGGTCCTCCTCAATAATGAAGGACAACAATCAACCAAGCAACTAATCTCCAATTCACCCTATCTATATCATGTTTTTTACACTGTTTGCATGTGGTCTCCTTCATTAGACTGTAATCTCCTTGAACAGGGACTGGTTTTTGCTATTCTTTGTATCCCTAGAGCTCAGTGTAGTGCCTGGCACATAGTAGAAACTTAATAAATGTTAGTTAACTGACTGACTGCCTCTGGATTGTCTAACAGAAAAAGAAACAAACTCTAACAATGCTCCCTGTGGCCTATTCTCTTCCAATCAATGTCAGTCTAACACTATGGGACAACATGATATAGCATGCATTTTGTTGGGCCTGATACAACCCCTTTGAGCTTCAGTTTCATGTGCCAAATGAGGTGATTGGTATCCCCTCATCTTTCCATCTCTGGTCCTGTAATTTTTTGAAAGAAAGAATGAATAAAACAAAAAATCTCTTAGCTTACATATTCATAAAATGCATAGAGATTTGCACAAAACTCAAGAATTACAATTCAATTCTGGCTACTGTCTATGTTTTTTTTTTATTTAAACTTCAGGGCTTTTGTTTATGTTTTTTAGTTTTCAAATAAATTCTTGCCACCTTTTGAAGGTATCTCAGCATGTAGCTTATTTCTTCAATTGCTGGTTCCATAAAGGGTATTAGCCAAGGAGCTATGCTGATTAAAAGAAAAAAAGTTTTGTATTAGAACTTCTTTTTACTAGTGAGGAGGCAGAAGAGTTGCATATATTTATCAAACACTGACCATCTTTGTTACTTTCATTAATTGATCAGATGCTAAAAGAAAAGCCATCACTTTTCAAGTTTGGGGAAGGGATGATTAGGATCCTGGAGGACAGCATGAAAATTCAGAATGATTGTGATAGATGAGGACAATTTCGATCAGATAGATGAAGACAATTTAGAAATAAATTAATAGAGACTTTTACAAATAAATTACTTGGGTAAGAGAAATAAGCTACATTAATTCAAAGCAGGTGCTTAATATTTTCGTATTGCATAGAAAATGTTTAAAATCTGAGCATTTCTTAGCTACATCCCGATGAAACTTAAAAAATAAAAACTAAAAACAATCCTAAGTCCAACAATGTGAATTGAAAAATCTTTCATCTTTACTCAGTTATGAGTCATATATGGCTCATACTACAGTGTGATGGATACTTTCATAAAAGTAAGAGGAAGAGACTTACTAGAAATACGCATTTAAAGAGATAAGAAAAGGCACCACTAATATAAATTGGCATTTCATGATTCTTGGTTACAGCAAATGGAGAAGTTTTGAATGCTGTGGATAAGTTCACTTATCTTGATGGATACTTTCTAGGAATCTACACATTGATAAGGAGATTGACACACACATTGTCCGAACTAGCTCAGTGTGTGGGAGGCTCTGAAGGAAAACATGGGAGAGAAGAGGTATTAGATTATCAAACTGAAGTTCTACAGAGCTGTTGTGCTAACCTCATTGTTGTATATCTGTGAAACCTGTACACTATACCAGCACCATGCTAGGAAACTGAAACTTCCTTATCAATCACTTCCATATGAATCACTTCCATTTGAATTGTGTGAGGAAGATGCTGAAGATTGCCTGGCAAGATAAGATACCAGGCACTGAGGTCCTTTCTTGAACTAAACTGCCAAACATTCAAACTCTACTGCAGAAAATACAACTATGATGTGCTGGCCATGTTGTTTGAATGCCAAACATGCACTTGCCTAAAAGACTATTTCATGAAGAACTCACACAGGGCAAGCACTCACATGGTGCTCAGAAGAATCAATACAAGGACATTCTCAAGGTCTCCCTTAAAAAACTTTGGAATTGATTGTGTGACATGGGAGACATTGGCACAGAACCACCCAGCATGGCATGCCCCTATCAGAGAAGAGGCTGTGCTTTATGAACAAAGCAGAATTGAAATAGCTTAAAAGAAATGTTAGATGTGCAAATTTAGAGAACCCACTCCAAATGTTCACATGGACTATTTGTGCCCTATCTGTGGTAGAACATCCTTAGCTTGTATTGCTCTGATCAGCTACAGTCGGATGCATTGTAACTTGGCTCTAATAGTGATTTCATTTGGGTCCTTTTTAAGAACTAAGGACAACAATCAACTGACCAACAACCAACCAACCATGATTCAAATCTCAGAACCCCACTGTAGTTAGACGGGTTTAGAGGAATCCAGAGGGAGAAACGAAGAGTAGTTTTGTGTTTGGGGTATATTTTAGCTCAAAGGTAGCTCAGTGGATCACAGAGTGAAGATTTCTTAACTAGTCTGGGGCCTGAGAATAGAAACTATTGCTTCAAATAAGAAAGTGCAAGATCATGATTAAAGCATCCAAACGACATTACTAGAATTAACATTAAGGGTCAAAGAGTGACTTCTTTACATTAACATTTTTTTGGAGAAGGAGGAAGAACCACAGCTATAAAAGTCTTCTAGAGGTCCTTCCAACACTGTATTGGCATCAAGAAGGAATTTAGCTCAAATAAAAGAAAAAAAAACAGAAAAAAATTAAAATAGAGTAAGTAACACTTTCTGCCCCACCTGTCATCAGAGATATATAGGTAAAGCATTTATCAAGTGCTTACTGTGTGTTAAACACTTTCTGAAGGAGGAGAATGAACAACAGAAATTCCAGGCTTTACTTCCTGACTCTAGAAAAGCAGTCCTTGCTCTTAATAATCTGATCCATGTGGTAGGAGATGTCACATCTTTGCTCTTTACATTGGATTGCCCTATGTAAAGCAATCAGATCAGCACTGAGAAAAAGCAGCAGCACCAAAAACACCAGGGCCAGAACACAGTTGATAAAACATTTGAAACAGTCACTGATCTTTTTGGGTCAAGTTTATCTTTAATAAGATAACTAAAAGGTCATTGCTCTTTTGTGTGCAATGTGAAAAGGTGGATACCAAAAAGAATTTTGTTTCCTTACCATTCAGTATTCCCTAGGCTACTCATCCAGGGTGTCCTCATCCCTGGCAGGCTTTTGGTGGGGAATAGATAGAGGACACAAATATAAGAGGCCTCCTTCAAGAGACAGACCATTCTTTTCTTTAGGGGATGAGTTGATAATTTTATCTCTCCTTGCTCCCAGAAAGTAAGACACTTCTCAATAATTTTAACATTTTGTCCTCCCTAAGAAGAGTTGTTTTTTAACCACTGAGTATTATATTTATAGCAATGTCTTAACAATTCCTTATTAGAACTTAGCTAAGGATTAAGCTGAGCCTACCTTTATGCCTGTCCGTGCAAGTGTCCACTCCAATGTGACTTGTATAACTATCCACACTACTGTTACCAAGATCTGCACTGCTACCTACAGCCTATAGGGCCCCAAAAGTCCATCTCAGGATTACTATTTGCTCATCTCTGTTCAGAAGAAGAAACACAGAGTACTCTTAGCTCTAGCAATCATGTTTAAGCAGCTATCCTTTTTGCCGAAGGCTTTGGCAGAAACCCACTTTGCCAGGGTCCATCACTGATTCATCACGGGAAGCCCTAGTGAAAAGGAGAGTTATAATTCATAGAGTAGAAGCTGTCTCCTCTTTTAAACTGAGATAGGCTCCCCCTACCTCCTGCACACAAACAAATTTTCAGCTAATAAGCTGACATATTTGAGATACTTGTCCATCTCCCTAATTTTGGAAATGTCTCTAAGGTCCCAAAGAAACTCAAGCACTGTCTTTTCAAGTGCCTTCCTGTAAAGACTCTTAAGATAGTCCAGGTGGATTCCATCAATGACTGGCCTATCAAATATCATACTTAAAAGCCCCAGGCTTCTAGCTCAAATTAGCAGTCTTCTGGCTGGACCCACACCTGCCACTGCTAGTGGGTCTGAAGATCACAATCATTACAGTGATAGAGGTTGTTTTGGTAACAGCAAGAATGTCAAAATTAGTATGATTCAGCTTCAGCAATATATCTACCTTTTAGTCATCAGGCAAGGACTGAACAGTATGATTTTTAGCACCTTATGACCCCTTTCCTACCACTCTCACTTCAGAAGTTGAAGTAGGGTTGTGCACGATGAGGAACATCTTTTCTTTTTCTTTTTCTTTTTTGCCTTTTGGTGAGGCAGGAGGGGTTAAGTGACTTGCCCAGGGTCACATAGCTAGTAAGTGTCAAATGTCTGAGCTCGGATTTAAACTCAGGTCCTCCTGACTCCAAGGCCAGAGCTCTATCAACTGTGCCACCTAGCTGCCCCCTTTTTCTTTATTTCATAGATTGCTATAGGCGAAAGTTTTCATCACTGGGAGCACAGTCTTATGGTAATGAACTTCTTCCTGAAGAGCTAAGCTGGTTCACAGAAATAAACTTGGTGAGATCCTGGGGTTATATCTGAAGCCTTTCTCAGGTAGTAACCAGCCAGAACATGCTCTCTATTGACATTACTTAAAAGAACCCAGGGTGACCTTCACATCAGTGGGGCATTAGAGTAGGGAATTTGGAAAGACTCAGATCACCCACCAATGAAAACATCAACACATTTTTAAGAATATCTTTCTCTTCAACAGCCTGTATCCAAGTTCCATTACTCACTAACGACATATGGAAAATTTTTCACTAGAAAATTTCCATGACAGAAGTCATAATATCAAAAGTCAAAGTATATAATATGGCACACTAGTCTAAAACGCGGAAGGTCCTTTGAAGCTGAAATCATTTGGTCATCACTTCCTCTACTTTGTGCCTTTAATCCATGATGAAGCACATGCCATCCTTCTGACAAATTAATCTTCTTCTTGCTGTAACCAGACTCAACCTGCTTAATCAATGCTTTTTTGTGATAAAAGAACTTCAGACATCCTGTCTATACTTGTCTCTTTTCCATTAACTATATATTAATGGAGGAGAGTTTTAAAAGTTATTGTCATATATTCTCAGAACTAATGTCAGAATCAGCCCAATTTGATAATCAATAGAATGCAATTGATGATGGCTCTTTAATAAAGTTATAGTGTCCAAAGCAGATGCATATTTCAACTCTGGAGACAAAATAGAACACTGTCAACTTTGCAGTGTGCAAAAAGAAATCTGATTGAGAGATGTTGTAAAAAAAAAAGTTTTATTGTATCATTTCATTGTATCAATCCTTGGGTAGTTTTAAAAGAGGTGAAAAGGCAAGGATATTAATCAAAATTATAAGTAGATATAGTAAGAGAAATTATCTTAAGTATCCTATTATCTGACTGCTTGGCCATGTATGGCCACATGAAATTCAGGCTTGGACTCCAAAATCACAGAATGTATTTATCTATCTATCTACCTATTGATATGTGTGTATATATGTATATGCATATATGTGTGTGCACGTGCATGAATATCCCTGGAAATGCTTAGACTATTTAAAGTGACACATTACTCAAAGCTTTTCCAAAGATTTCTCTGTAAATGTACAAAACTGGGCAGTGAAGTTTATCAATGAATAAACTTCTGATTTCAGTACAAGAGCAAAGAACAAGCATTCAATAAATTTTTAGTGTTTTGATTTCTGATTAAATTTAATAGACCTTGATTTTCAGAGTTTGGTTCAGAAATAATATCTTAAAAAAACTGCTAGGTTGTGTGTGTGTGTGTGTGTGTGTGTGTGTGTGTGTGTGTGTGTGTGAAAGTCATTCCAATTTTTAAATCCCATTTGGATCCAAATACATTTCTCCTCCGTTCTCTATTTTCTTTAGTATCTTGACTAAACATACTCAATCCACTCCTATTATAGAATATAAAACACTAGAGATATCTTAAAATTATTTTTGTCATGGAGATTCGGTGGTTGGAATTATTTTTTATTATTACATAAAACATCACCTTTAATGGATATTTAGTTTTTTATCTTCAATCATTTTTGTTCTTTTTATCTTACTATGTCCACAGCCTTATTTCTGCAGAAGAATGGGAAAAAAAAGTAAAAAAAAAAAAAAAACCGGAGAATAATATCCTGGCATGTAAAATATATTAAACATAAATGACAAAACAAAAACTCTTTACAACTACAGGTTTAAAAAATGTTATATGTAAAGCAGAGTGATAATGTCTCTTCAAAACAGAATTTTATATCTGAATCAAAGAAAATGGTTGAAAAGCCTGTTGATTGAAAACAGTACATAAAGGAAGACATTTTGATAAGTCACTTTATCCTTCATTCACTGAAGAGGATTGATAATAGGTTTGTTTTTGATATCAGAAAAAGACAGCAATATGGGATGAAAGACCAATAATTCAAGGAGATCTTATGTTTTGATAGACACTTAGACACTGTTTAAGCATTTGTGCCTTGGTTACATTTTATTTCAAGCTACCTTTATTTAATATGTCACAAATACAAAAACATCAGGAATATATGATGTCCTTGTCATTTTCTTCCAAAAAAAATGCATACAAAATCCTCCCAGCTTCTGTGGGGGTTCTAAACAGATGTCATTTTCCAAAAGATGTGTGCCTGAAGTGTGGACCAGCAAGGCACTCCGTGTCAATATAGGCAGTATAATATAGTAAACAATTGTTTCAGACTTTAAGAGGAAAGATATTAAAAAAAATTAATAGGGATTAAATGAGTATGATTAGCATGTAAATGCCATTTGTTTGGAGATTCTGTTCAGATGATGCTTCAGACCAAGGTGGTGAGTTCATTTGGGTAGCCTTAAATTAAGGGCCACTTTTTTGTATTGATTCTTCCTGGCCTTCAGATTCCAGGAAAGAAAAGTAAGAAAAAAATGTGCTACAATGAAAAGAGCACTGTCTCTGATGTCACAGAACTTGTATTCATGGCCCAGAGAGGAAACCAGACTTGATTGTCTCTGAGATCTCTTCCAGGGAAGAAAGTTTCAAGAAAAATTGAATTGTTTTGCTTTTTTGTTTCAAATATACAAATGTGATAAATTCTTTCTTATTTTTGTTGACGGATGTATCTGTTCAACCCTTTTCTTAAAACTCTGACCCGGTTGATATCATTATAACTTTTTTTTTTTGGTGAATTGGAAGTAGTTTTCCTCAACTCAGTTAGCATTTATTGGGCACTGATTATGGGCCAGACACTGTGGAAGCCACTGCAAATAGAAAGACAGAAATGAAAAAAAGAATCCCTGCCTTCAACATGCTTATATTTTACTGGTGAATAAAGAGAAGTATATACAAAAATACATACAAAGTAAATAGTAAATGTATAGTGGGGCAGAAAGGCAGCTAGACAGTGTAGTGGATAGAGCCCTGGCCCTGGCAGCAGGGGGACATGAGTTCAAATCCTGTTTCAGACACTTACTAACTGGCCCCTAGCAAGTCACTTAACCCTGTTTACCTCAGTTCCTCATCTGTAAAATGAACTGGACAAAGAAATGGCAAACCACTTCAGTATCTTTGCCGAGAACACCCCAAATTCAGTCACAGGGTGTCGGATATAACTGGAAGAACAACAAAACAACAAGCAGGACAGAAGAGCCCCAGCAATTAGGGTTATCAAGAAGAGGCTCCTATATGATGAATCTAGTGATTGGTTCTAGGGAAAAAAGACAGGATTCTATGAGCTTGAAGAGAGGAGAGAAAGCAAATATTCACAGGCATGTATCTGTTCAACCCTTTTCAAGTAGGCCAGTTTGGCAGGAGTATAGAATGTATGAAGAGGGATGATTGGTGATAAGTCTAGAACAATAGATTGTGGCCAAATTACGAGGGATTTTAAATGTCAGAAGAGTTTTCCCCATATCTCAGCTACAATAGGAACACTCTTAAAAGGCATCTATTGTCTGTTCAAATATATCCTATTAGGGGGAGGCTGTTATCTATTGAGACAGTTCCTTCCATTTTTAGTGAGCTCCAGTTAGAAAACTCTATTGATCTGACATTTGCCTTCCTGAAACTTCTAACCATACATTTGTAATACTATAGCAGCCTATATATAGTCTGTCTGACAGGTTTTCAACTATTAGAAGACAGTCATTTACCCCTATTAGGTTTCTGTTTTCCAGACTTAATAACTCCTGGTGCTTCAATTTTACTGCCTCATCTTTTCGTAACAGTATTGTAGATGCCTACAGTATATATATATATATTTAGGTAATTCTAATTCAGCCATCATCAGGCTCAATAATGTGGTGAAACTCATCTACTATTATGATATTGTACATTATATATATATGCATGTATGTATGTATGTATATACACATATACTCACACATACACATGCACACAATACATTTACACATATGTATACATATACACACATATAATACACATACATATGCATATACATACACACATATACATATATACACATACACACTTAAATATACATGTATACATACATATATACATATATATTCATATACATATCTCTCTCTCTCTCTCTCTCTCTCTCTGTCTCTCTGTCTTTCTATCTATATGGTCATTGAGCACTGAGTCAAATAATCAATAACCCTGAGACACTTAAAGGGATAAGAAGCTATGCCTTGCTATTTTACTCAGGTGAAATTAATCTCAATTAACCAAAAAGTCAATCAAAGATTTTAGACTACATGACTCAAGTCCTTAAATGTCACTGAATGAATCAAAGTAGTAGTGCAATTGTGTGTCTTTTGCAATTGGTAGAGAAAACCTTATTATACCTGACCCAAGACTATGGGTTGTCCATAAAATAATGTTAGTTCTATGACCAAAAGATTCTATTGTCTGCAAACTTAGGATGGAAGCTTTCTAGACTTCCTAGCTTTTCTATTAGCTTCTACTTCTATTCTCTGTATCTCTAGTTTCTATTTCCTGAGAAGTAATCTCTTAGTGGAGGAAAGAAAATTGCCTCAGTTTTGGCCTAGGTCTTCCGCCTCTCCATCATTCCCTTTGGCCAGAGTTGGGCCTTATGAATTTTTGAGTATAGGGAGATTTGGAATTTTTCTTTGGCTTTCTAGTTTGCATTCTTGGAAAAGTAGTTGCTAGTGGCTATATCTCTTTTGTTGTTGCTGTCATTCAGCCATCCAGCCACGTCAAACACTTGTGACTCCATGGACCATAGCACACCAGGCCTTTCTATTCTCCCTCCACTATTACTAGAAGTCTGTCCTAGTTCATGTTCACTGTTTCCAAGACACTATCCATCTCGTTGTCACCATACTCTTTTTCCTTTTACCTTCAATCTTTCAAAACATCAGAGTCTTTTCCAATGAGTCCTGTCTTCTCATTATGTGGCCAAAGTATTTAAGCTTCACTTTCAGTATTTGAATGTCCAGTGAATAGCCTGAATTAATTTCTTTAAGTAGTGACTGATTTGACCTTCTGACTGTCAAAGAACTCTCCAAAGTCTTCTCCAGTACCACGATTTAATAGAGAGGGTTCTGCAGTGTTCAGCTTTCCCTAGCCCAATTCTCAGAGCCATACATTGCTACTGGAAAAACCATGGCTTTGACTATACAGACCTTCATTGTGAAGGTGATGTTTCTGTTTTTTAGTATGCTGTCTATATTTTCCATAGCTTTCCTTCCAAGGAGCAAGTGTCTTTTGATTTCATGACTGTGATTGCTGTCTGTAGTGATCTTTGAGCCCAAGAATATGAAATCTGACACTGCTTCCATTATTTTTTTCTTCCTCTATTTGCCAAGTGATGAAATCAGTTGTCAGGATCTTAGGGTTTTGGTGTTTTCTGTTTTTTGTTTGTTTGTTTGTTTGTTTGTTTGTTTGACATTAAGCTTCAAGCCAGCTTTTACACTCTCCTCTTTCACCCTCATAAAGAAGCTTCTTAATTCCTTCCCGCTTTCAGACCTTAAACTGGTATCATCTACATATCTGAGATTGTTATTTTTCCTAGAAACCATAATTCCAGCTATTTTTCCAGTAGCATCTCTATCAAGAACCAAAACTAGAGTGTCTTTGGAGAGAACAGGCAAATTCAAGATTTCACAAGACTTTCTGTTAAAAAACAAAGCAAAATGACCATATACCACGTAGCTAAAAGGAATGCCCTGAACATTTCATGAAAAAGAGAAAAGGACTTCCAGCTGAACTTTAACCCATTTTAACCCAATTTACACAATGCAGCCATACATGTACTTTATTAGTTTAAGTTCCCTTCCCTTGGATTCTGAAAGTACTTTTATGAGAGTATGCCAGTGGTTTGAGGAGCTGTTTTGTAACATATACATCATCATAGAAAAATACCCTATTTCTAAAAGTTACTTGGCTCAATCAATGATGTCAACCAATAATCACGAAAGGAACCATGACAGTAAGGACTTGCAAGCTATTACATATTTATGTTTTAAGGGCAACCCTTAGAACCTTCCTTCCTCTAGGAAACTAATTTATCAGTACCTATAGAAGTTGGAATCAGTACCTTCAGATCCTATGTGTTACACATGGTATCACACTTTATTAAAGAAAAATAACCCAATCATAGAATAGTTCAAACAACTCTTAATTTTACTTTTTATGGACCAATTTCTAGAAGGGAGTGAGGATAAAAAAAATTATCCATTTCCCTGTAACCCTATGCCTTGAACAAGATAGATGACAACCTAAATCATAGACTGCAAAAAGCCAAAAAGGGAAATACATATTCAATAATAATATAAATCACCAAAGATACTAAATTTACATGTATTAGCAGAGGATTTATACATTTTCTATTTTAGGGAATATGTGTCTTTTAAATTATAAGATAGAAAATAATTTCGTTTCTACATTTTCATTTGCCTTCAAACTGGGGCATCAATATCTGTAGGATAGGGCTGACAAGAATGGGAAAATGGTGAGGTAGATGGATGTGGCAAGTTCCATGGGTCAGTAAAGGAGATGTGAAGTTGTAGCAAAGTCAGATAAGTCAGCAAGGGGTAGTTACAAATAGTTGATCCAGGACAGTGAGCTCTAAGTACATATTCATACAACAACTATCTGGGGTTGAGGTTTATAGTCTGTGACTGTGAAATAGAATGAGGCAATCATATCTTGGTTATGTCAATAAGATGCTCTTCTGATCAGGTCTACCAGATTAATTTCTTTGTCATTTAGATAAATTGACAATTCCATTTCGTTAGTTTTTTTTTTTTTTAGGCTACTTAGCATCCATTATATACCAGCCCAATTTGTTAGGAGGACTAGAGTAGCACTTTATCATCTCTCCTTTGATTTATTCATCCTTCCATCTATTCATTCATTTGTTTGTTATTTATTTTCTTTAGGAAGTTAGAACAGCCCTAATTGGGTAAAAGTTTCAAAGATTTAAACTTAGGTTTGAGGTTAAGGAAAATAAAACAAAACAAAACACTTCCTAGCAGATCTGTCCAAAAGTAGAATGGAATGCTTTGACCAGTAGTTAGTTCAAAATAATTAAAAGATTTATATTGCCTTTCCTCTGTTGATAATCTCCAATTTATTATGCACATATACTTTTTGTACTTCGTTATTTGCATAATGTGTGGTCCATTAGGCTATGAGCTCCAGGAACTGCCTTTTACCTTTCTTTGCATCTCTAGCAGTTAGCACAGTGTCTGACACAACAGACTGACTGATGTTGTAGGGAGGAATATTTCTCTGGTGTAGGTTGGAGAACATTGCCACTGAAATCTCTACTAACTCAAAATTTTGTTAATTCTGTGATACTTTTCTTAGAAATTAAAATTGCAAAAATAAAATTTATCATTGAAATTTCAACATTTATGATAGTAATACATTACTATCATAATGAAAGACTTAAGGATATAATGAATGTTATTCTGTATTAGTTGCATGGTCTTTTTAGTCTAATAATCTGTCTCTAATGGTAATAACATCAAGAGGTGTGTCATCTCTCAAATGCACCCACTCTTTTTTAGTTTTCCTGATCTTATAGGGTCATAATTATCACTTTCCTGAACTTTTGAAATAGCCAACTTTCTAATCTTCTCACTCCTAACCTTACACACACTAGGTTAGAATAATCTTTATTATGCATAGATATAATCATTTGACTCCTCTGCTTAAAAACTGTCACTGGCTACTTGCCTAGTAAACTTCAAACTCCTCAAGTTCTCTCCAATGTGGTGATGCTCCATATTTCCAGTCTTAACTCAAATTTGATCTTTTCATTTGAGTAAAATAAATTTTGGAATAATTTTTTGAATTTGTGATCAAAATCAAATTGGGTTACCATGATTTGTAGGCAATATTATTTATTTAAAGCTCTGGAGAAACTTAACAGTTCTGCTCCACAACATATGACGTATCTCCTAAACTTCTGTACATTTGCTCAGGCTCTTCCCTCTTCTTTGAAAACCTTCCTAGCTTCTCTTTACTTTAGGAATTCTTACCCACCTTTTGAAGTTCAAATGGTACAACTGAAAGAGCACTGGCTCAGAAACCAGAGAAGATGAGTTCAATTTTCAGTTATGATATTGTCTATCTTTGTGACCTTGGACAAGTCATTTCTCTTATTATAACAATTTGGAAATCTTTTATATGGCTATTAATAGTTTGCAATCTTTAGAATTGTTTATTCATATTTTGTGTATATATTAGCTAATGGGTTGTGGTTTTGTATTAATCCCATAAATTTCTTAAATAGAAAATATTTTATTAAAGTTGTTTGATGCAAAACATTTTCCCCATTTGAGTTTCACTTCTTTATCCTAGTTGCATTAATTTTGCTTGTGCAACTTCTAATTTTATATAATTTGTCATCATTTTATTTCTTGCGATCTCTTCTATTTCTCATTTAAGATTTCTTACTCTAATAATAAGAACTGTGAGTTTTCCAGAAAGGGTTTTAAACACTGTATCTTTTAAAAATGGTTACATCTATTTTATTAGAAAAAATGTCAAATTATTATTAGGCTTTTACATTTAGACATCTCTCTTTTTCAATCACCTTGCTAACCTTTAGGGACATGATTGTATATTTGTGTCAAGAACAGAAAGAATTACTAAAGATCCCATGCTATATTACTGTGGAAAGAAAAAAAAAAGTGCTGTCTATTTTTATTACCCAAGACTATTTTGTTCAGTTCACAAACTAATAAACAGATCTGAGCTCCTACCACCTCAGTATACTTTACATAATGCATGTTATTTATTTTTTATCATGTATAATTTACAATAAAAAGAAAGGAGAATCTCCATGATACAGTGGCCTAGAGGTCTGACAACCATTCTCTAAATCCCTTCTCTATATTGGGTTTTGATTCTATAGCTCTTTGAAAATATTAACATCTTGACCCACAAATATCTCATTATTCTTAGCCTGAAATCTTTTAAAAATTGAAGCATGAAAAGACATTTGATTGTTTTTAATGAAAGCAGTGGAAATATTTCACTGGCACAACTATTGCTTCTCTGGGGTGTAATTTAAGAGTTTTTGTTGTTGTTGCTGTTGTTGTTTTGGTAAGAAGCCTGTCACATGTAGCATTTAGAGAAACCACTCCCCCCCCCACAAAACATGTCTACACCCAAATGTTTCAACATGACTTTTTCTTTTTTATTTACAATCTGCTTTCTACTTCAGCATTCAAATATTACATAGTTTGTTCTTTATACTAATAGCTCACATTTATATTGTACTTTACAGTTTACAAAGCATTTCCCTCAAAACAGTGTTGTGAAGCAGGAAATAAATAACTCATTCATATAATGCTTTCAAGTTTTACAAAACATTTTACTTACATTTTCTAATTTTTATTTTTTGAACAAGTCTGTGAGATAGGTAGTTTCACTGCACCCAGGACACAAATCTTTGTCCTTGGGCCAGGATTGCCTTTCTTCCTTTTATCTGGTTGCAGCCACAGAGAGCCATCCTCTTCTCTCCCACCCCCACTCCCCCTTTTTTGGACAATATTAAAGCATCTCAAAGTAATTTACATAATTTTCCCATCTGTTCTTTGGGAAAACAAAATTCCTAAATGACAATGCCACCTCAGGATCCTATGTCATAATGCTGACATGATTGGGAGCCGAGGGGGTACAAAGCCCAGATTTCAGGAGAGGGAGGAGACAAATGGGACAGTCATCATGAGCTAACCCAAAGAAGAAAAAAAGATATACTTGAGAATAATGAAAACGTTTCTATTACTACCTAAAGATTCCCTTTGTATGGAGGCTGAAAAACTGATGTAAATATTTTAAACAACCACAAAAACAAATAGAACCAAATCAAAACAAAAGAAAACCATACGATTTCAACAGTGTAGAATCAATGTGACCCACAATCCTGGCATAGCTGGAACGTGGCCAGTTCAGAAGTCAGAATAATTTCTTCCTGGGCCAGCTGCTTGAGGGCTCACTCACCTTGGAGATTAGGTAATGAATGCTATCTGTTTGAAGGAGAACTGAGCAATAGTGAAACTGAGCTGAGTGACACTATCAAAGAGGAGAACAGTAGGGTCTGTGGAAGATGGCAAAAGGACCTATGGTACATAATGGAGAAGTACAAAAGCAGCAACAGGGAGGTGAGAAAAAATTTATTGGTATACATGCAATGCAGTGCGAAGAATGGGGTCTCAGAGTAGTCATTGATTTATTGGTATTGTCAACCTGACAAAATTGGCATCTAACCTGTGGGTGGCTGGCACTGAACAAAGCAGGCTAGAGACAGGAGAGTCAGGAATCAAAGAGAAGGCTAATTTCAAAGTGAGGGAAATGGCTTGCAAGTAAGGAAACATGGGCCGGAGCCCCACCCCTAATGGGACCCCAGAGAGGCCTGAGGCCTTGTGGAGAGACCTCAATAATTGTACCTATGACTACACAGTGAGTTGTATCCCTGACATTGAGGGGTAACAGTAACAATGTGACAAGTTTGATTCATAGCAGGGCTTCATGACCAGAAACAATTCTGGGATTTTGCTGTGGCTGAGATCATCCAGAGGGTGAGCACAAAGGATTATTGTCATGTCAAACTCAGAGCACAGCCTACTTGCTGGGCTTTAGCTCTGCAAAACAGGGTGTCTCATTAACATTTTCCCCTTCTGGCCAAAGGGAAGGGGTCAGAAAGAACCCCTACCCTTATGGTCAATAAAGGAGAGGCAGGTATAAACAAAGATGCCACTAGAGGCCAGTTGGTTCAGGACAAGATGTTGTCCAGGAGCTTAATTCCTTGATGGTACCTATTAGGGAAGTGTGTCCCAGGTACCATTGCTAGCCATTGTTTGCTAGCAAGCAGGAAAGGGAAGGGGGAGGGCAAGGAGATGCCAGAACAAGGTTGAATCAGTGCCTTTGTGGTTGGGCGCATAACAAAGGGGAAGATGAGAAAAAATGGACAGTATACTCAGCCCTCGTCCAAAATCTTGGGACAGCTGTCTTATCTGGATGTTGGCTGCCTCTGGTTCCATAACAGATGAACTTTGAGGTGCCTGGAGGGTTGTGCCATCCACTCAGAGCAGGAGCTTTCTTCAGATGATCCAAAAGTCCACACTCACAAGTTTGACAATGTGGGAGCTGTCAGAAGGACCTGGTAGGGACCCTAAGAGAAAACTTCTTGCATTGATCTTTAAATCTGAGTTTTTGTTCAGCATAACATAGGCCCTTAGTTAAGAATCTCTAAACAACACATAGAGATGATCCCGTTTCCCAGCTAGGTCCAAAAAATGCGATAAAATTTTTCTCACAATTCTTATAATTGCATAATTACATTAAGTCAGGTACAGATCAAACTACTTAGAGGTCTCACAATGTACTACTTCTAAGAAGGGAGATTTACACGTTACCAAAGTAACCAAGAAAATTTTAACATAAACTTCTTAAAAAAAAAGACCAAAGCAATACAATAGCTATCACCAATATTAACTGACATTAAGTCTTCTTGTAGTCTAGTGACCAATCTCAATATCCATTTAATCATCATATTTTGAGTCCCAGATGTCTCATGTAGTTATCTGGTATATAGATGTCTTTTCTTAGACAATATGCTTATTCTCAGAACAGATCTAAAAGGGGCTCTGCTTCTCTGGTTCCAAATCTAGAGGCGCCTAGGTAATCCTGACTTAATATAATTTAGTACAATCACTTAAATTTGGTTTTTCAATCTTGAAACTTTTCATTTTATATGTAATTTGTTGTTTCTATCCTTACCTAAATCCTGTACCTAATATAAGAATCTTTTTTTTTTAATTTATGAACTATTTTTCTACTTAGCCAGCACCAGATAGTTTGGTAATTATTGCTCTATGATATAGTTCAAGATATGATACTGCTAAAACTTCTCCATATATATATATATATGTGTGTGTGTGTGTGTGTGCGTGTATATATATATATATATATACACATACATACACACAATATATATGCATATATACATAAATACACACAAACTCATATATATATGTGGTTTTGTATTAGTTCCTTTGATACTCTTGACTTTTTTTTCCCCCATTTATATTATATTGATCCTAATAAAGTTCCTGAGTTTGTTTTGGCAGATTTACTTTCAGGCATTTTATACTCTATAGAGTTATTTTAAATGAAGTATTTCTTCCTATCCCTTCTTGCAGGATTTTGTTTGTGATATATAGGAATGCTGAGGATTTATGTGGATTTACTTTATATCCTGCTATAAGCTAAAAATATAAGTCAATTCAACTAACTTTTTTAGTTGAGTCTTTGGGGTTTTCCAAGTATATCATCATATCATCTGCAAAAAGAAATAATTTTACTACCTCATTCCCTATTTTGATTCCTCCTATTTCTTTTTCTTCTCTTATTCCTATTGCTAGGATTTCCAATAAAATATTGAATAATATTGGTGACAGAGGGCATCCTTGTTTTTCACCTGATCTTACTAGGAAGGCTTCTAGCTTATCTCCAATACAAATTGTGTTTGCTGATGGTTTTAGATAATTTTTTGTTATCAATTTAAGGGTAAAACTCCATTTAAACCTATATTTTCAAATATTTTTAATAGAAATAAGTGTTGTACTTTATCAAAAAAGCTTTTCAGCATCTATTGATAAAATCATATGCTTTTTTCTTTTATTATTGATACAATGAATTATGTTAACAGTTTTCCTTATGTTAAACCATCCCTGCATTCCTGTTATGAATTCCACTTGGCTGGAATGTATAATCTTTGTAATATATTATTGCAATCTTTCAGCTAGTATTTTATTTAGGATTCTCTATTTTCATGGTTGGAAATGTCAAAGAATGTTTAACAAGAGGTTACTATAACATGTAAACTGTTTACCTTTTTTTTTCTTTCTTCACTTTGGGATTATTTCTAAACTAGGTATCTCCCTTCATGTACCCTAGAATAATGATGCTACTAACTTTTCCATTTACTTTTATCTTTTATAAAACTTAATCCTTATTTTCCTTAAAACAAATTCTATAGAGTGGTACCCCCAAACTTACCAAGATATTTCAGAAGGGAGTGAATTTGTAGAATTACCCCAAAGTGTCAGGAATTCTCTCCTGCAATATTAAAATGATTAATGTCCAAACTCCTTAATCTAAAAAGATGTTTTTTTTATTTACCAGTTTTACAACTTTAATCATATAACTTTATTAATGTAATTCTAACATAGCCCAAACTGAAATGACAGGGGATAAACAAGTGCCTTCAGGTTGTTGTTTTTTAGCTCTTTTCTTATAACCTAATCTCCTTCAGAAAGTTTAAAGTGGAGGTTAGTCTTGCTTATTGGGAAAACTGCTTAAACTATGAAAGTTCATTAATCTTTCCCAGTGTTCTAAACTCTCAGGCTACAGCCCTTAGAGGATTTTCAGGTTTTCTGATCAGAGTGGCACTGAAAGTCTTTAAATACTAATAGAGATTATATCATATTGGGGGAAAATGACTCACTTAACTGAGGAGGGGTATCTTTTGACTTTCATTGGGTTTAGCCATGATTCCTTTTGATGTTCTTTAATTTGCAAATATAACTTTTATGTTTTGTTCCTAGTGAAATGAAAGCGGGTAAAGGGATCTGGTGGCTATACTTAGGGAAAGGGTAGAAACAGAAATTTTTAGGTTCTATCTGGGTAGGGACAAAAAATTGAAGAAAATATATTCCCAAAGTGAGTCAGAATCCCTCATGTCAGGAAGAAACTTTTGACACTTAACTGTGGTTTACAAATGAGGCAAATCAGGCACAGAAAGTTTAAATGACATATGGATTTCTTCACTATTACAAAGCTAGTAAATGGAAAAGCCATGATTAGGAACAGACTGTCTGCTTCTAGTGAAATTTCTTCAAATGGACTCTCCTTAGCATTTCCATTACTTATTTTAATTACAAAAACTTTTACATAAATATGAAGAAATTGAATTATGAAGGTCTTTAGAAGTCTTTCTTCTTTAGAAGTCATGCTTGGAAGTCTTCTTGACCTCTAGGACCATTCCTGAAAGTCTCTTGCTATTCTTTCTTTTGTTCTCCTTTCTGCTAAGGTGATCTCATTAATCTTCATGTCACTTTATTATATTTAAAGTAGTAATCATCATAGTCAGTCAACGAATTGGAATCTTAATGTACTGATAAGCTTCATCATAACATTAGACGTTGAAGTAATTATGATCAGTTGGAAGATAAATGCTTTTATCCAACTTTAGCATGACAGTAAGTGTATATAATATTTAGCATAGCTGGGGATTTATATGAAGCAAAAATTAAGATAGCAAAGGCTCTTCACAAGATGAAGTGAGTAGTGTCCACATTTTTATCCAGTTTCCCAAAAAATATTTGACCAGTAAACTTCATAAAGAACCATAGCTGACCCTTCGCTTCTATTCTCCTCACCCACATTCATATACACTTTCCAGAGCAGTGACTTTTGTGAGTCTCAAATGTAGCACAATTCCCACAGCTTACAGGACAAACAAGAATTTCATTATGTATGCTTGTTTCATTTATTCCCTAGTTAGTCTTTGAGGGTGAATGCGGTCTCATTTATTTTCCACCTAGCCTGTCTGCTGGCTCTGACTAGAGTTCTGTTACTCTGATAAGACTTTCTGAATTAAAAAGACTTTATCAGCTAAGGAATATGCTATTTGGGTAATAGGAAGAGGAATTTCTTTGGCATAAACTTGGAGGCCAAAGGGAGTTGTATTATTGTGAGTGATGATGGTTTAAGGGGATGAATGGATAACCCCATCTCTCACTCTGACCTAGGTAAAAGTTACGGTCATGAAAATTCTTCTGAAAGGTTTTATTTACATTTGTTTAATGACTTTCTTTTTTCCCCTCAGTATTACAAATGAGAGTCAACCTGGGCAAAGAAAAAAAAAACACTTCTTTCTTTTCTTCTCCCTTTCTCACCCCTTTCTTTCTTTTTTATTTTGGAATTTAAGATTTTATGTCTAAATTAGATTATTTTGGAGATTTTGCCTCATAATATCTTAAATATGTTAAGCTCTGATTAAAATTAATTTCTACTGATTTCTTGTATTTTTTCATTTCCTTTTTAAATGAATGTTTATTTTCTCTCAGATATGTTGGTTTTCCCTAAATATGTTTTCAATCTTCTTTCCCACCATGGATGTCTCAAAGAATGCTACCAAACTGTCAGTATTAACTTGTGTTGTTTTCTTCAAAATTTGTTAAAAAAAAATCATGTCAAATAGAGATTTTTCTAGATTCAAAAGACATTATTTTCCTTCAGCACTTGATTATGAATGGACTGAGACATCAAGTGATCTGGTATTGAAGAATGTGTCATAGTTTATTTCATACAGAATTTTATGGTTCCTATGTCCATAAAGTTCAAGACCCACATTTTTTTTTTTTTGGTGAGGCAATCGGGGTTAAGTGACTTGCCCAGGGTCACACAGCTAGTAAGTTTCAATTGTCTGAGGCCGGATTTGAACTCAGATTTTCCGGACTCCAAGGCCGGAGCTCTATCTACTGGGTCACCTAGCTGCCACTGAGACCCACATTTTTAGAATATTTCCATTTATGTTAAAAGTATCTAGTATCTGCTTGAGAAATATTGTTCCCCTTCAAATCTCATCAAACTGATCTCCTTGTTATTTCACAAACATGATATAAAGATCTACAAATGTGTGTGTGTGTGTGTGTGTGTGTGTGTATTTGACATACATTTAATTTTTTTTTTTGAGGCCAGAATTCTCTCTCTTCTTTGAAACTTTTCTCATGTGATTTTTTTCTGGACTAAAATATCCTCCTCCTTTACCAACTCAAATCTGTGTATATCCTTCCTTCAAAACTCAGTGAAAATTGTTCTTTTTCTGTGAAACTGTCTTTGTCTTACCTATCCCTTGATGAGTAATTCATCTTCTATTTTTCTTTAACACTTGATTATACCACTCATTTGGTTCAGCTATATGTATGTGTCCCATTTTCCTATCTAGATTATTACCTACTTGAGGTAAGACTTCTTTTATCACCAGTACTTAACACAAAGCACTACAAAGAATAAAAAACTGTTGATAATATTTTTCTGATACTTTGATGCCAGACACAGATTCAAGTCTTGGTGCATGATCATATTTCTTCAGGTACAGATTATTTACTAAAGTTTATTTGTGCAACTCAGATTTTTACATTTAGAGGGTCTGTCTTTCTCTCCAACATTCTATATCATGGTTCTGAATGCTGATTAGGAAACGCTTGGTTTAATTCCAGGCAATCATTTTCAGGTAATTAGTTTTGGTATCAATCACTTGAGCTAAATATTTGCAACTAATTTGAAGGTTGGGTACTAAAAAAAGTCTAGGTAATTGCCATGTGAATGTCTTTTGGTAGTGAGAATTTACCTGTGCTTCAGTCTTGATTTATACGAGCTCTAAAATTACATAAGTTTTGAAAGAAACAAAGCACTGCAAATTTTAGATTCATTATGAACCAAATGGAATATGTAATCAATTTAAATTAGGGGTGGGAAAATGAGCTCTCTCAGCCCTTATGAGTTCGAAGTTCTTAACTGGGGCTTCAAATCTCTCCTTTGTGGTTCTGCATATATAACTTTGGTTCTGTCTACACAGCATAAATGGTCCTGGAGAGTTACTGGAGAGGAGCTTATTTATTTGACTGACTAAATAAATGCTTCAGGGCACTCCTATTCATCTCCTCATCTCCCAAATAACCATTTGTTGATATTTATCATGAAATTATTGAAAATTGTTTTGCCTTTCACCTATTTCCCCCAACACAAAATGACATTTTCCTCAATATTTGTCTGCCTACCTTACTTCATAATATAAGCATAGAAGAAAATGTATTTGGATTGAAGAAAAAAGACTCTTTTATATATCCATAACCTACCTTTAGCAGAGGGTTATATACATAGCTTTATTCATTTTTTGGTGCATGTGTGTTGAAAGTAACAGCAGCAGTAGCAGTAGAAGCAATAGGAATTGGAATAGGTATAATATGGATCCCTCAATTCACATTAATTATGGAGGGAGTTTACATTCTGATGCTTATATCTTCAAGAATCAAAATGAATTGGATATAATGAAGCATCTGAATCTTTTGCAATATCACTATTCTCAATAAGCTGTCCAAATTATTGGTATAAATAAACAATTTTTATGGTTTTGGTTTTAATCATGCATTAGACTTTTTCAGTTTAATTAAGGCACAAAGCTATGATCTTAAATAACCTTTTGTTATCTTTCATTTTCGTATTCTTAACATCTTACTTGAATATGCATCTGATTTTAATAATAAGAATAACAACAATAACTAGTCTTTGTACAACTCTTTAAATTTCACAAAGTACTTTTCATCTGTTAACTCATTTGATCCTCAGAACAACTCTGTGAAGTAGTGGCTATTATTATCAACACTTTATATATGAGGAAACTGAGGCACAGAGAGATTAAGTCATTTGCCCAAAGTCACATAGCTAGTAAGTGTATGAGACAGTATTTAAACTCAGGTTTTCATGACTCCAAGTCATATATTCTATCCACTGTACCACCTTAGACTTTTTAATCTATAAGATAATGTCTTGACTTCTGATTTCATTAATGTATGGAACTGCTGATAAGGAAACTCTTTTTGGCAATTTCCAAAGACAACTGTTCTGCAGTAGTCTTACAGTGTTACCTGGGACACTGAGAGATTAAGTAATTTGCCCAGATTTGCACTGTCATTATGTGACAAACTTGAGCCACCATATATGAGGCTGTCCTTGAATCTATGTCTTCTTAGACTATAACTTTATCCTAATCACTATGCAACTCCATTGCTATTGCCATATATTTTTTTCTTCCTTAAGATTTATTAATGGATCTATCCTTTAATTCTTACAGAACATTTTTTTAAAATAATGATTTGCTATAGAATTATTACATAGTAAACATTGCAAAAGCAACAATATTTTGAGAAGATTCCTAGGATATTCCTTATATAGTTGAACTATTATAAAAACAAAACAGTGGCAAAAAGAACAAAGAACAACATCAAAAACTTCCCCTGGAAAAGTTGGTTCTTAAAATTCCTACTTGACACTACAGAAATAAATACAAATTTCAATACAGAGTCAGCATTATATTTGGGGATTCTAATATTGTAATCCAGGTCCTAATGGTACTGCACACTGAGGTAGCCTGCCTGTATCCCACAGTTCTCTAATAATTGTAATCTGCTCTGCCCCCTGTGTAAGAGATATAATTATGTTAACAGCTTTCCTACTCAGACTCCATACACTGCCAGTATGAAGCCAGCTTCATTTTAATTAGCAACATGTAGTAAATTAGCAGTTCTAAGGACTGCTGGGTATAAGAGGATCTCCATTTTCTCACCATTTACTTAATCTTCAGTCAATGTTAAGATTACTGCTCACAGAATTAACAAAGCAAAATCACCTGATCCTTCTCAGATGTTGTGATAAGAATTTGTATGGATTTAGAGTAGACAGCTACCTTCAGATGGCCAAGAGTCAGGATTATTGAAGTCCCATCATTTTCTTGGTTAAAACCAGAAATACAGAGGGACAAATCCCGTGTGAATAAGTTTTCTTTTCTTACAAAAATGATGATTAAAAAAGAGAAAGGTAAAAAGAATAGCATTAGTTATGGAGCAAGTTGTAAGACATAGTAACTTTTTTGTAAAACCTCTTCCCAGAGTGTATTAGCACTTTAGTGAAAAGATATTTGTATGTCCATCCACTACTTCACATAAAGTATAAACTAAATTACATTTTATTTAACGTATTATTGTACTGATAGTGTCTGGTGAAGTTGAATGAAGTGCATCTTCATCATGAATCAACTTATTTTAGCATCATTTTTAGATTGGCATATTTTTCAAAATGTTATTAAAATGTCTGAAACACCAAAATTATTATAATCTTTGAGCTTGGAGAAATGCTTTTTCTATATAAATTGCCTGGAGTGGAGAGGGAACTCTGAGTGCTGCGGTTGGTTTATATTCAGATGTCTCCTGACTTCTTAATGGTTCAATGGAATTCTATTCTATGTGACTGAGGGGAAAAATCTATGTGTATTTCCACTATTTTCATTAGGATTTCTAGCATTGGAGTTTTTCCACTGTGGTAGAATCACCAAAGTTCAACTTGTAATCTAAATTTCAAAAGCAAATAATGAAGAAAGCCCATTTTGACCAAATTGCCAGGAGTAGGATATTAAAAAAGGATCTTTATGACATAAAGGTTCTCTTATACATTCTCATACTTGGTCATAGACTCTTTTGTACATACAACTTATAAGAAGGATCTAACTTCAAAGTTGCTAGTGCCTTGTCCTCTCAGATCACTTTCTTTTTAAACTATATATGTCCCATATGTACCTAGTCATTTACATGTTGTTTTCCACATTAGAGTGCAAGCTTCTTGTGGAAGGGATTTAAAAAATTTTCTTTATTATGTATTTTGAGCTTAGTACAATGCCTGACACATAGTAAACAGTGAATGCTTGTTGGCTGACTTAGCCACTAATCTAGAATGAGGAGGCCAGGAATTTCTGTTCTTGAATGACTGACGCCTTTATATGAGTCCCTAAAGAAGGCCAAATTGCAACAAGGTATGTGAAAGAACATTGAATGGAAGTCAAGAGAACTGAATTTTAGTGAATGGGGTCAGATTAAAAATAGCCTGAGAAAAGAGAAGAGAGAGAACAAGAGGATAGAGGAAAGGGAAGTTTGCCCCAGTGACCCAGAAGTTCGACACAGTGGGAGAAAGACAGAGGAGGACTCAGTGTGGAAGCCAGTTGGGGAGCAGAGGCTGGTATATCAGTGTAAATATTAGGATATATTTCTTTTTTCTTCTTCCTGGCCACAGGGAAAAGATAGCTAAATGAGGAAAAACAGAGAGTTCTACACTGCTTTGATTGATAGTGAATCATAGCAAAATGAACTATTTCTTTTTTCCATCTCTGTCTGGGTGCAGTTACTCTTTGTCTGGGTACAAAAACTGCAATTTAAGTTTGTTGTGTCATTCTCTTATACATTTTAAAGAAGTATTTCTCCTGTGATCAATCCAGGCATGTGTATCACCTTGTGTTCATTGGTTCACAGTATGAAAGAATGAGGATAACTAGTAGAGCAGCATAGACATCAGGGAGTTCCTTTTTCAAGTCCTTCTGCAACTCTTTCCTCTTGCAAGTGTAAAAGCCCAACACCCAGCCATTATTAATCTCTTTCTTTTTAACTGTGGGAGTTAACATGACCTATTGATATTTTTTATCACTAAACTCCTAAGGGAAGAATTGAAATGAGGTTGGGCCTTATAGTCTACCCCAGTGAACTATAAGCTTAACGTTGTTTTGCAATGAAACTTAGGGGCCGAACTCACTAAGACCAAAAAGTCCTTCAAATGTACACATTTTAGCTTGCCTCTGTTCAGTCTGTTTCAACACAAATTGCTTGAGAGTTCCTCTGAGATTTTGGGAAAGTCACTTTCCTCTCTCCGGGGCCTCAGGTTCTTCCTCTCTATTGGATGATGCTAAAGTTCTCTGAAATCTCTCACAATAACATAATAATTTAATTTTTTTGACGGAGAGCAAGTGGCTACAAGACATTATTTATCTCTTATATTCATGTTCCCATATATTTCTATGTGTGACTCTTAGACATATGATTAGGTAAAACAGGCTAGATGAGATTGCCAAATTTCAGGATTACTCATCTGACTATTTCTATGAAAGACAAATATATCATTCATAAAATTGTTTTTTCCATGCTATTTTTTCAGCTTCATATGGATTATCTGTAGGCCAAAAAGAAGATTGAAACTTAAAAGAAAAATGCCAAGCTTCTCTCCTCCCATCAATTACCAAATAATCTCAAGCAATAGCAGTCAGCTATAAATATATGAATTGCTATCAAATTGGATCATTTATAGTTATGAGGCATAAGTAGAAGGGAAAAGAGAAACAGAAAAAATATAATAGGGCACAGAGAACAACTTAGGAAGCAGTCTGGGCACTTAAGGCAAAACATGTAGATTGGTTACATGAGCCGCCTATTATTCAGCATTCTATTAATAGTGAGTCTTTGAAATAACTAGTGCTTACTGTGCTTTAAATTGTCATGAAATATTTCTATGAAAGAGGAAGAGCCAATTCTCTTATCTCTCTGTTATAAAGTAGGAAAAAGTAAGGCATAGAGATGTGATTTGCCCAAAACCACACAGTCAAAGAAAAACAAAAACAAAAAAATACTTCTTGCACTCAGGGGTGTGGTGGAGCTGAACTGAAGCAGCTCTCAAAAGTCAATAGTTAAATGATCAATGTCAGCATTTACACCTCAGGAATCTGCTTGATTTATTGTTTTGTTAGTCATCTAGAAATTAGAAAGTTATGGAGAACATGTCAATAGTGTAAATTAAACTTAAAAATGTATTGTGTGTATATATATATATATATATTCATATGTTTGTTATCATTGTTCATTTTCAGTTGTGTCCATCTCTTCATGATCCCATTTCGGGTTTTTGTGGCAAAGATACTGGAGTATTTTGCCATTTCCTTCTCCAGCTCAGTTTACAAATGAGAAAACTGAGGCAAACAGGATTAAATGAGTTTCCCAGGGTCAAACAGACATATACACATATAATGCATGCATATATATATATATATATATATATATGTATACACACATATATACATGCATACACATTATATGTATGTATGCAAGTTGTCAAGTTGTTATAAATTTACTAGCACACCGTAGCTTGCACTCTTGGAGGAGACAGCACCAAACAAATAGGTATATGAAAGATTATATATGTATATAACCATGTATGTATGTATACATGTACATATATGTGCATATAGTGACTCCCATTGAGAGGTCACACATACATATATATTATATATACACAAATATGTATATATACATACACAAACACATTATATATATACATATATGTATGCAGATACAGAGAAAGACAGAAAGGTAATCTATTTTATATTTATTTTTTCATTTACAGATACAAATTTTTAGCATTTTTTTAAACTTTTAGCTACAAAATTTCTTCCTCCTCTCTCCTCTCCTTAATAAGGCACTTTGATGTAGATTATACATGTTCAGTCATGCAAAACATTTCAAAATTACCCATGTTGTGAAAGAACACATAGATAAAAAATAACAAAGAATGTAAAAAAAAAAATAAGTATGCTTCAATCTGCATTCAGGTTCCATAAGTTCTTTCTCTGGAGGTAGATAACATTTTTCATCATAAATCCTTCAGAGTTATTTTGGCTTATTATATTGTTGAGAATAGCTAAGTCATTCACAATTCTTCATCATATAATGTTGCTGTTATTTTGTGCAATGTTCTCTTGGTTCTCCTCAATTCACTTTGCATTAGTTCATGTAAGTCTTTCCAGGTTGTTTTGAAAGCATCCTGCTCATCATTTCTTATAATGCAATAGTATTCCATCACAATCATATACCACAACTTGTTTAGCCATTCCCCAAATGATGGGTATCTACTCTGTTTCAATTCTTTACCACCACAAAAAGAGTTGCTATAAATATTTATATATTTATATATAGGTCTTTTTACTTTTATCTCTTCATAATAGAGACCTAGTGGTGGTATTGCTGGGTCAAAGGGTATGCACAGTTCTACAGCCATTTGGGTACAGTTCCAAATTGTTCTCCAGAATAGTTGACTCAGTTCACAACTCCACCAATAGTTCATTACTGTCTCTATTTTGTGGAAGGTAATCTTAATGAGAGTCACTATCATTGAGAGTCTTGCAGAAAATAGGATTTTTTTGCTGAGTCTTTAGTTAAGCCAGGAGGTGAGAAGAAAGTGCATCTGCCTTCTAGGCATGGGGACAGCTGGAGGAATTATATGGAGTAGAGAGATAGTGTGTCTTGTGCAAGGAACAACTAAGACGTTAGTGTCAGTGATTCACAGTGTATGTGGAAGAGAGCAGAATGTGAGAATACTGGAAAGGTAGGATGGGACTAAGTTGTGAGAGGGCTTAAAGGCCAAATTGGATTTTATATTCGACCCTGGAGTTAAGATGGGTATATTATAGTTTTCTGAATGAGGGAATGAGATATATGATATATAGGGTTATTCCTGTGTTATAGGAAGATTACTTTGCTAGCAGTGTGGAGGATGGACAGAAGTGGGAAGAAACTTGAGGCAGGGATGCCAACCAGAAAGCTATTGCAATAACCCAGGTATAAAGTGATAAGGACCTGCTTTGAGAGGGCAACAGCATCACAGAAAGTTGTTATTTATGAGAGACAATGTAAAAGCAGAATCTACAGGACTTAGCAACAGATTGGATAATAAGCTGAGAGAGAATGTGGAATTGAATGTAACTCCTAGGATAGGAGCCTGAGTGACTGGGCTGAAGATGGTGTTATCTAGAGTAATAGGGAAGTGGAAAGAAGGGAATTTTTAGGAAAACAATGAGTTTTATGAATTAATATTGGCACTGAAGCCTTACATATGTCTCACTTCAATGCATCTCCAATAAACCATGAGTAACCTGAAACAATACAAAACCTTGAGAGGCTTCTTGAATCCTTAGAGAAAAATTAAATTCTGTTTAATATATTTTTAGTGTTATCATTTTGCATATATTAGTGGATCTGTGATGCCATCAATCTGGGTGTTCTCTTCAGATTGCTACCTTCAGTTTCTCATCCTATATAATTCCAGTTCATAACTTGCCATGAATCTTCCACACAGGAGGACCTAAGATCTTCCACTAGGTCTTCATTCTGTGAAATACCATTTGAACATGTGGGCTACACATGTGTCATCATTCACTCTGTCCACGTCACTAATTCATATACTCTTCTGACTGTATATTTCACCACTTTGGTTTGCAAGTAATGGTTGTTAAAACTCTTTGTGGTCACTATGAATCTCTTGAAAATCGTTTGGTTAGATTTTTGTTTTCGTTCCTCAGAGATTATGATGATCCAAATATATATTGACAAATAATCTCATCTTTTCAAAAGTACTAATCTTGTATCTTATTTTGACATGACAATAACATTGGGTTCTTGAAGGCTATGACATTGGAGAGAAAGTGCAAGAAGATTCACCCATGCTAGAAAATAAGTATGGCCCTAGGAATAAAATGAGTCTTTTTTCCAAGTATCAGCCTAGTAAATCATGGAGAGGCATATAATCAGTATTTGACTACTTGGTAATGAATTTTTTTTTATCTATAGTAGACAAAAATAAAAAATGACCCCTCATCTTGTATGATCTCTACAATGATTTTGGCAAAATTGTGGAAAGAAACAGAGAATGCTAAAATATGTTTTTTTTTGACAACCAAAAAGAAAAAAAAAAGTTTGATTTGATTATTATTCCAAATGTGAGAGCATTGTCCCATGTCTAGAAAGTAGACGTAATGCTAAAGGTGTTGAATCATATACATTTCCTAAAATAAACCAAAAGAAAGAAGATAGTTACAGTTAAATAGAAGGATAGCTTACAGGTGTTCATTCCTTGATGAAGCAAAGAGTTTTGGGAGTAAATTTATGATATCATACAAAGCTACAGAAAATGTTATTTCATGAGGCATTTGGTTTTCAGTATTGCAGTACTAACAATAAGTATTTGAAAAAAAAAGGCATCCAAAATTAATAACTGCTCATGCATCAACATCAGTTACTAGAACTGATGACTAAGCAGATCTTGGGCATCTCCTACATGTGGCTATTAGTAGGAAACAAGCAGGTTTTCATAAATGATATTCAACAATAGACTGCATCATTGCCTTTCACAATCAGCTGGAAAATATAGACATTTTAAAACTATGTTTATTGTCTTTTACAAAAATCAGAGAATCAGTTAAGCCAAATGCTGCCATAGAGGTTCTCATATTACTTTTTTCAGAGGATTACAGTGTCACAAGTTTAGAGCTTAGAAATGGACCATGTTATAGAAGGTTCAATTGAAGGAACTGTTGATATTTAACCTGGAGAAGAGAAAATTTGATGGGACATAAGAGTGGGAACAGGTTGAAGGATTTAAGCATATTTCATGTTTTTGAAAGGTATCATACTGGGGCAGCTAGGTGGCACAGTGGATAGAGAACCAGCCCTGAAGTCAGGAGGACCTGAGTGCAAATCTGGCCTCAGACCAAACACTTGACACTTACTAGCTGGGTGACCCTGGGCAAGTCACTTAACACCAATTGCCTAAATAAAAAAAATAAATAAATAAAAAGAAAGGTATCATACTGAAAAGGGATTAGGCTTGTTTGTTTGTCATGAACAGAGAAGTGGATTTAAGCTTAGTGCAAGAAAAAAAAATTACTAACTGCTAGAGAGATCTACAAATGGAATTGCATACATTAGGAACTAGTAGTATAAATCTCATTGGATGTCATTAGGCTGGATGACCACCTATTTTAGAAGAGATTCTTGGTCAGGTGTGAGTTACACTGTATTACCTCTCTGAGACTTGGAAAGAATCTTGGGAAGAACTGGAAATGTTCTTAGATGCTATAATTATGTTTATAATTCATTTTTAACAGTCTTCCTTTCTATTTGGTTATATTGAGGGATTATCAAAGTTTGTTCTACTTAGCTAAAGTCATCAGATACAACTTTAACTCTGTGCTTTTATAAGACTCTTTTTGAAGTGTACTAATGCAGTGGCTTATTGTCTAAAGATTAGCAGTTACTACAGTCATGCATTACAATAAAGGAATTAAGTAATCCAACAGCACAACATTATAGTCATGAAAGACAATTCTAGAGTCCAGTGTCTTTGCAATTTATGAATGATTATACTTGTCCTCGACAGTTTCATTGATTAAATGAATGAAAACTGAGTGAATCATAAAATTCTGTTTAGCAGAATACCATGCTGATTAACTTAGTTATTGTTGTGGGTGTTTATCCATGTAATATTTATCAAGATGAACTTTTTGTTCCTGTGATAGAAAATCACAAATATGAGAAATACTAGAATAAAAACTTAACTGTCCAGCCCTATCATTCCACCAAGACTTGAAATGAAAAAGATCTCAGTCTTTGCTATTGATGGTGAATTTTTACTTTTTTTCCCCTCAATATTTGTGTAGATGTGACAGCAGGAAGGTATAAGAGGCTACACTGTAACTAGAAAGGATAATATATTTTCAGTCTGTTGATGCCATGATCTGTGCTCATTCACTAACATCAGATATCTTTCTTACTAACTTCTTAGTGTTCATGTAACCTATTGCTTAGTGTTGGAATGCTTCTGAACTTGACCTACTAAAATTCAAATATATTCAATAAGTATCTTGCTCCTTTGATATTTGTCAAATATCCTAGTAAATCCATGCCTATTTATACAGTGAATTCATGCCTCTATTTCCAGGGTCAGTTAAATCTCAGTATTCTGCTTAGTAGAAAATGATTCCATGGGACTTTATTAAAAAAAGAACCATGAAGTTGAAGGGGACCTTGAAAGTCCACCTTTTCCGTTTGCAGGTAGAACATAATTAAACCAACTGAAACCCATGAGTATCCATCCTATTAAATATAGACCTTCAGAGAAGACAGTTATACAGTTTTCCTCAGTAATATGTTCTAGTGCTAACTCTCCCTTTATGTTATTAATATAGCATGAAGAGCTTGTCTCCTTAAAGAATCTTGCCCACTCTGAACCTGTTACATTTCTCTAAATTGTTCATGTAATATCTTATGTTAGCATCCTTCTTACTTATTTTAATTTTAGCCTGGCCCTTTGAAGTTTTAAGCTAACTCTCATCTTTTTGTGTGTGTGGGGGGGAGAAATGTCCAATTCTGTTAACCTGTCCTCAAAGTTTTTACTTTAGTTTTTCTTTTTAATTGCCTCTGGGGTCTACTTTGATCCTTATGACCCTCTGGATTTCCCTTTGTTTGGTGAAGATTTGAATTGCATACTTTGTGCAAGTAAGAATCTGACTATTGAATGCATTACCAGGATTTGTTCTTATGGTAGTTCTGAAGTCAGCACAATTGTCAGTCTGACACCTAGAATTTTTCTGCCATCCTTGTCAGTCCTCTCATATTGTGTTTGTACAATTTATTTTTATTCTAGAGTTTTAGTACTATCCCTTCTTTACTTAGCAATTTAAGACAAATACAACATTTATGGTTGCCCCTAGATTTCTAAGCTCTCTTTATGTGGACAAATGGCAGTTATTTGTTTTTTGTTTGTTTGATTTTTTTTTCTTTATCATGATAAATTGACATAGGGTATTTTGGTAAAATTATAGAATCATAGAATTTGAGAACTAAAAGGGACTTGATAGGCAGTCTAGTTCAACTCATCAACTAAAGGTGTTCCCAATATAAAATGTTCAGCAAATGGTCATCCAGCCTCAGGTAGAATATTTCACAATGGGAGAATCCATCACCTCTCTAAGTAGTTCATTCCACTTTTGGAAAAGTCTAATTGCTAAGAAATTTTTCCTGAGATCAAGATTTGGCTCTTTGAAACTCTCACATCTTGATCTTGGTTTTGTCCTCAAGGGACAAATAGAACACATTTAGTATCTCTTCCATGTGACATACTTTCAAATATTTGAATAGGTTTAGTCATCAAGATGGTTATAGTAATGTTAATACAGAGACAGGGGTGAGACTGTCATCCTGACTCTCAGGTAAAAACAGATGTGCAAAATCTATGCCAATTGAGAGAGAGAGAGAAACATTCCTCCTGGATGAATGAATGCTGACCTTCTACCCTAGTGTAAAATAGACTTATAATTTATTTCCCTTCCAATTAGATAAGGCTTATGAGAGACCACTAGACAATTTTGATGAAACAAAAAATGACCTAAAAGGCTATTCTTTTGCTTCTAACTCTAATTTAAAGTATTACCAACAATCTATAAAGCTTTAACTGTTTGGATCCTTAGCTATGTGGGCTAGTCCTCAAGGTGAAGTGGAGAAATGAGACATTTATCTGGATGATTCAGGGGAAGCTATCTGCTTTTGCTTCAGCTTGGGAAGTTGACCTTGCCTGATGGGATGTGACATTAAGGCAAACATTTATAAGCTATTTTGTTTTCAGTAATTTCCAAGATCTTGTAATTTACCCTGAGGTGTGTCACTTCCCAATGACACTAAATTAAATTAATAAAATTATATTACTATCTCTCTGCCAACTCTTGAAATGAATTTTCTATTTTAATTTTCAAGTTCAAAAGAGTTAGAAAAACTTTTAAAATAATTTAAAAACAGCAAAATTTTTAAAAAGATGTCCTTGGTTACAGCTAGGACTGGATGTATAAGAACAGAAATATAGCAGGAAAGTCTGTTCTCACTAGATTACCAGCTCAATTTTACAAACTTGAAAGTTTCAGAAAATTCAGTTTATGAGATTATCTGAATCTCTGGGTGCTTATCAAAATGAACCCAAATGGTCAAAGGTTAGATTCTGTCAACAGCCATTGATATGAGAAAATCCCTGAGTAATAGAAGAGATACAGTGCCTTTACTTACAGGGTGAACATTTATTTAAGGGAATTTTGAAAACCAATTTTCTATTAGTCACAATTTAGGAGAAAAAAAAGGAAACCATGCATTTATTTAAAATTTCCCATATAGAGGCTTAGATGGGGAAGTATGACTATTACATTAATTTTCAGGTGATTGAATTTGACTATCCTGGGAGAGTTTGAATGCATACTTTGGTTTATAGATTTAGTGCCTAAGACTTCCTGTAGTCATTTTTCTGGTGTTCCCTGAATCTCATGAAAATAGTTTTAGATTTGGATTAAAAGGACATGGATCAGGTAGCACTAACATTACCTGTGTGACACTGGGAAAGTTATTTAATCTCTCTGTCTCTATGTCTCTCTGCATCTTTCTCTATCTCTGTCTCTGCCTGGTATCTATATCTACCTATCTACATACATACATATGAGTGTATGTGTGTGTGTGTGTGTGTGTGTATGTATGTGTGTGTGTGTGTGTGTGTGTGTGTGTACACATACCTACCTGTATATAATATATACATCTGGGATGCACAGTGGATAGAGCACTGGTCACAGATTCAGGAATATTTTAATTCAAATTCAGCTTCAATCAGACATTTTTAAGTGCCTGCTCTGTGCCAGGAACTGTGCTAAGCTCTGAGGATATAAACAAAAGTTAAAGACAGCCTTGCCGTTGAGGAGCTCACAAACTAATGGGGTAGAAAATGCACAACAACTACATAAAAATAACCTACATACAGGATAAATTAGAAATAATTAACAGAGGGAAGATGCTAGAATTTGGAGGGATTGGGAAAGACATCATGTAGAAAGTGAAGTTTTAGGTGGGACTTGAAGGAAGACAGGTGGCAACAGTTTGGATGGAGAACATTTTAAGAACGGGGAACAGAAAGTGAAAATATCCAGAGCTGGGAGATGGAGTGTTCTCTGTGAAGAACAGTAAGGAGACACATGCCACTAGCTTATAGAGTATGTGGTAGAGAGAAAATGTAAAGTATAAAAGTACTGGAAAGGGAGGGCAGGTTATAAAGGATTTTAAATGCCAGAGGATTTTATATTTGATCCTGGAAGTGGCAGAGGCCCACCCTGTTTTTTTTTAATAATGTGTGACATGACCAGACATGCACTTTAGGAAGATCACTTTGATAGCTAAGTGAGGGATGGACTGGAGTGGGGAGAGACTTAAGGCAGGCAGACTAACCAGTAGGCTATTGCCTTAGTCCGTGCATGTGGTGATGATGGCTTGTACCAGGGTGGGAGCAGTGTCAGAGAAGAGAAGGTATATATATAAAAGAGATTACCAAGGCAAAATTGACAGACTGGCAAGAAATTGGATGTAGGTGGGGAGAAAGAGAGAGAGAGAAGTCAAATATGACACTTAGGTTTTAAACCTGGGTGCCTTGGAAAATAGTGATACCTTTGAGAGCATAAAGGAAGTTAGGAATATGGGAAGATTAGGGAGCAAAGAAAGTGAGCTAAGTTTTGAGCATGTTGAATTTAAGTTGTCAATAAGACATCCAACTCAAGATGTTCAATAGACAGTTTGAGATGTTAGATTAGAAGTCAGCAGAGTTTAGAGATAGATAAATAGATCTGAGAATCATTAGCATAGAGATGATAATTGAATCCATGGGAGCTGTTGAGATCACCAAGTGAAATAGTATAAAGGGAGAAAAGAAGAGGGCCCAGGCCAGAACCCTGTATGATACTGGTAGTTAGTGGCTATGACCTGGATGAAGATCCAGCATAGAAGACTGAAAAGGAATAGTTTGATAGGAGAACTAGGAGAGAATAGTGCTACAAAAACCTTGAGAGAAGATAGTATCAAGGGGAAGAGGAAAATCAAAAGTATCAAAAGGCTGCTGAGAGGTCAAGAAAGATAAGGTCATACTTATTAGCTATGTAACTCTGGGCAAGCCTCATAACCTCTGTCTACCTAAGCTTCTTCTGTAAAAGTAGGGCTAATAGCACCTTTCTCTCCTCAAGCTATTATATTATTAAAGCCTTTATCTTTTTACCCTTTTGCTGTCAAACTCCTAGAAAGAATCTTCTACAATTCCTCATTTACCTCGCACTTCTCAACCTCTTACAATCTGAGCCTACTACTTAAATCAAATTTTGTCTGAAAGACAACCAACAACCTCTCAAAAGAAAATTTGGAATTTCTCAAGAGAAACATAAGTTCTCTTCTGATTTCTAGTTCTATATGACCTACTGCTTGTTGGAGAACTCCATCCGATACTTTAAACTCAACATGTCCAAAATTGAACTTACTTCCCCACTAAACCATCCCCTCTTCCAAAGTTCCTTATTTCTTTTGGGAGAATCACCATCCTATAAGTAGCACAGTTTTACAACTTTGGAGTCCTCCTTTTTTCCTTCTTCTATCCCCTCCTGCCTCCCCCCATCCTCACTTAGTCATTTGCAAAAAAGATTGCAAAATTGCTACTTGCACAATGTCTTTTGTACTTCTTTTTTTTGCCTTTATGATACCATATAACTTTTCCAAATGGTATTTTAAGCCTTCCATCTATGACTTCCACCTACTTTTTAATCTAACTTTTCTTCATATTTAATCATCTACAATGTTCCAATGCAATTTCTAATTCATTCCATCTCTTCTTCTCCTTCACTCCTTTAAAAAATATTCTTAATCCTCACTGTGATGTGACTTGCAATCTCTCTGCCTCTCAGTATTTTGACAGGTCATAACTCTTCTTCTCATTACATTTTTCTCTCTCTCCAATCTGGACACCTTAATGAACCTATTCAAAAGACTCTTCATTCTCCTCTACTCTAGAATCTCTTGCTCTATTTTTTATTCATTCTTCTCCAAATTCCTATCCTTGAATACAAACACATTTCCTTTTTATCCTCCTCATAGGCTATTGAGTCAACCTGGAAAAAAGTCTCACAATCATGCTAACTGGATTTATTATAAGCTTATGTTATCTATTTTTTAATCTTCTTTTCATGATTCTCTTTCCAAGCTTACGGTCCATTAGCTTATTTGTCACTAAATATACATTCCTTTTTATATTCCCCTTTCCTCTTTTTCTGTTCAAATCTATTGGACACTCACTGTGGCTAGACAATTCTTTTATTCCTCTCTAATCGATTCTCTATCACACTTTCTCTTCACAATGGTTGTTCCAAGTCTTCTTGCCCTCTGAACCTACCAGAGAGCTTTCCTCCTATATTTTACTGAAAGAATCCAAGCTAACCACTGAGACTCTTTCTTCTCCTTCCTCCCTGACCTGACAACCTCTTCTCTTCATTTTACAACCTTGAGACCATATCCCCCCATTATTTATTTACTTTAGTCTCTAGTAAAAAGATTCCACTTTCTTTATTAATGCCAAATTCTATGTTTCTCCTTGATTCTGCCTCCCACTATGTTCTCCAAAAGATTGTTCTCAGCATTATCTCAACCTCAACTCATCATCTCTTGACATTAATCTTTCCTTTTCAATGATTTCCTTCCTGCTTACTACCAATATGCTCAAATATTCCCCATCCTCAAAAAAAAAATCACAAGATTCTACTAATTACTCTAGCTGTATCACTTCTTTCAGCCAAACTTCTTGAAAAAGAAATCTATATTCAATAATTATACTTCCTCTCACTTCACTTTTTTATATGGTTTCTAACTTCACTGCTAAACTGAAATTCTTTCCAAATTATTAAACTTAAGTACAAAACCTAATTCCCTTTTCTTAAGTTTCATTCTTCTTAAATTCTTGGCTACATTTGACCCTGCTTGCCATAATCTTCTCTTAGATATGCTCTCTGTTCTGGTTTTGGGGATAGTTTTTTTTTTTTCTTCTATTGCTCCTTCTACTCATCCTGCCTCTTCCTAAGTCTCCTATGCTGCTGTGGTTGTCCTCCAAGGCTCTGTCTTGGGACATGTTTTCTTTTCTCCCTATTTTTACGCTCTCTTTGAGGGACCTTATCAGCTCCCATGGATTCTATTTTCATCTCTATTCATATGACTCCCAGATCTATATATCTAAATATCTCTTGCCACATCAAAAAAAAAAACTGCCTACTTGATATTTCAAACTCAATGTCACAAAAATATGCAAACATATCAAAAAACAAAACTCCTTGTCTTTCATCCAATTCCCTCCCCCTTTTCTACACTCCTCTATAACTGTCAAGGACACCTCAATTTTTACAGTCATCTTTGAGTCCACACTTTAATTCCTGCAATGTATGCAATCAGTTGCCAATTCATATTTCTATCTCTAAAAAATTAATTGCATGTTCCCTCCTTTACATGCACGCAGCGGTCAGTCTAGTTCAGACCTTATCATCTTTCATCTGGCCCATGGAAACAAACTCCTAACTGATCTTTCCGACCCAAGCCTCTGTCCACTCCAATCCATCCTTCACACATCCACTAAAGTGATTTTCCTAAAACTTAGGTCTGGTTATGTCATACTCCATAAACTCTTGTGGTTTTCCATATCATTGAGGATTAAGCATAAACTCCCTTGTTTGCCAGTTATGGCCTCTTCTTACCTTTCCATTCTCATTAAATTTTACTCTCCTATTTACTCTGTGTTTTTGCTGCATTGGCCTATACAATGTTCAAAATAAGGTGCTCAATCTCTTGCCTGCCTCCTGCTACTTGGAATTTCTGGTTTCCTTCAAGACTCAAGTCACAGTCTTCAGGAAATCCTTCTTGCTCCTTCCTCCTCCCTACCTCAAGCTTTTCAAGGATTCTTCCTAAAAGTAAACTTTCTAAAATTTTTTTATGTATTTCCTATATATTCATATGTATTTATGTTATGTTGTCTTACCCATCAGAATGTAAAATCATTGAGGTCAGGAACACTCTGCCTTTGCATCCTTAACACTTAGTACAGTGTCTGTCATTTATGACCACAATGCTTTATGATTTTGAACTCTATCCTCCCCCATTATCTTCTCTTTTCCTTCTCTATTTTCCTGTAATTGCCTTCTATTTACACTGTATATATTTTGTATATTGTTGTTAGCCTTCATTTTTGAAGTAGGCCAATGACATCACAGGGTGATGTCTTGACTTGTACATGGACTGGATTTAAGTGCGGCAGAATTGAACAAAGTCACCAGACTCACACTATCTTCCAGAGTCATCAAAGTCCAGTGGCAAGACAAAAGTCAGAGCTACTGGTGGTGGTCCGTGATGCAGTGAATAACCTTTGATGTCTTTGATGTCTATCCAAGCTCTAAGCACTTCACAGAGCCTACTTCATTGGCTTTCATGGTTTTTAGAATGAATTGTTTTCATCCACCCATTCCATAAGGGGAACTCTTCACATGCTTGAGGCAGACATCCTCATAACTCACCAACCAGTTAGAGGCCTGTTGGTTACCCTCAACCTGGCTTAGACCATCTGCCCTGAGAGTTTTACAGGGGTATAACTGCTGTGCATGCTACAGCTTCTTGGAGCCACAGATGATAACTGGGTGAAAGGTAGACACCAAAGATGAATGAGCAGTCCTGAAAAAAGTTCAGCAAGCCCTCACATCAGAGGTGCTAGTTCTCCCTGACAGCCCTATATACCCATGAGCCCCTTAAGGACAGAGACCGGACAATGTTTTTGTCTTGCTTTGTAAACAGGTGGTGTTTAATAAATGCCTATTGGCTGATTTAAATGTTTTCAGAATGATCTCTTTTTCTTGCTTTCTCCCTCTCTTCTCCCTCCCCCACCCCACAGGCATATCTATTAGCAACCATCCAGTTCATTTCCCTCCTTGTTGCTGACCTTCACAAATTCCATGTTCCAGTCAAACAAAGCTACTTATTTCCTAAACTTAATGCTTCATCTTCCACTTCTATGGTTTTATACATCAGGTCTAGAATATACTCCCTTGATATTTCTATCTTTCACAGCCCTTATATTCTTTTGACTCAATTCCAGAGCCATTTCCTTCCCATAATTCCTATTGTTGTTAGTGAAAGGATTTGCCCTTTTGGGACTTTAGCAAGTTTTCAATTTGTCTGAGGCAAAAGAGAGGCAATGAGATGCCCCTTAAAAGGTGATTGAACAATTCCACAACTTGAGAGTAGATCATTTGCATGGGAAAAGGCCAGCTGAGACAAAGAATTTGCTCCTAGGGCAAGGATTATCTTAGTTAATTTTTTCCCCAGACACTTATTAATTTAGAGCAACTGGAGAGCATTAGAGCTAAGAAAAACAAACAAACCTGGGGAATTCTGAATGTAGGAATTATTTGAGGATTATTAGATATTGCCTGAGGGCAGTTCAGTGGCACAGTAGATAAAGTGTCAGGCCTGGAGTCAGAAAGACTCATCTTCATGAGTTCAAATCTGGCCCCAGACACTTATTAGCTGTGTGACCCTGGTCAAGTCACTTAAGCTTGTTTTTCTCAGTTCCTCACCTATAAAATGAGCTAGAAAAGGAAATGGCAAACTACTCCAGTATATTTGTCAAGAAAACTCTGAATGGGGTCATGAAGAGTTGAACATGCCTGAAACAATTGAATAACAATAACAAGACATTGCCTGATGATTATGGATAAGCCTGTAGAGATTAAGATCTGAGAAATGTATAGATAATCACAAGTCATACAATCATCAAGCATTTATTAAGACCTGAGGATACAAATAATGGGCAAAATGGTCTCATTCCTCCAGGAATTCTTATTCAAATGGGAAAAACAAACATGAAAATAATTAAAACAGAAGTAATACAAAGTAAATGGAAAGTAATCAGAAGGGAATGCACTAGCAGTTAGGGGATAGGGAAAGACTTTCTATAGGATATGAGGTGTCTCACTGAAGAGACCCAGATTTGAACCAGGAAGATTGTCAAAAAGATTGATTATTACTCTCTTCTCTTACCTCCAGCTGGGGACATAACAAACCTCAGGGCTAGGGCCTGAAGGATTAGAACTGGAGAGGATTCTTCCAACCTTAGAGTGAGGGATTCTTTCTTTTCTGAAAGAGTGCAACATTGTGGTACAGTGGGTAGATCTCTGAATTTGGAGTCAGAAGACCTGAGTTAGAATCCCGGCTCTTCCTCTTATAGCTAGTGTGAACTTGGAACAAGTAAGAAAACGCCTCTAAATATGGATCTACATCTGCAAAAAATGAGACAGTTGTACCAGTGACCTCTAATCTTCCAACTGTATGATCTTATTCTGCTTACGATTTGCCTCTAAACCCGGCAATGGAGGTGGAAAAGTCTACAGCTGCTCAAAAAGGACTTAGCCCAGAAAGTCTGGTAGATTGACTCATCTAACAGAGGGCCCTACAAGGACAAGCCCAGCAGTAAAGCAACCTGCCTGGCCATCATGTCAGTGTCAATGGCCAGTTCCAAGCTTCAGGTAACTTTGTAAAGAATTTTTAGAAAGAAATATTGTCTAGGCTTTAGTGTTCCAGAGCTGTGAGGTGACATAGCCATATGTTTTCTTTATATTCTAGAATTTGGAGTCTCTAGACTCACTAACACTGAATTTCAAGTTTGTGCCCACTCTCCTCCCATCCCTCTCTCACATAAATACACTATCTGTGTATATTTATAGAAGAATATAACGCAACCAAACATAATGCTTGATAAAATAATAGGGGAGCAATGAAAGCCAGTGTTAACAGAAAATAAGCCAGACTCAGAGGTGATAGAAAAGAAAAAACTATTCTTTAGAACAATGCCTATGCAGGTTTTGCAGCAATTCATGTTAATTCAGGCTTAACACACTGCCTGTATGCAGCATAGTAAGGACTTAATAAATGTTGTTCCCCCCCACCTCCCTCCTAAAGAGGATATCTAGACATTAGTAAGTGGGAGGAATTCTATTAGAGCTTCCATGAGAGAAATGTTGTGGTTGGTAACTCCCTGCTAAAAGGTACATAAACAACCTGGTGTAGATAATTGGAATTTGTACTGTCTTCTGGGAACAAGTATCTGAGATGTAATATAAAGTCTGGCAAATGCAACCTTACCATATGAGCCTTGTCTCATACTATGTACTTTAAACTGCACTCAAATCAGACTACTCAAAATACACACCTCATGTTTTTCTATTCTGTAGTTTATTTATTTATTTAGATGTGTTGATACCTTTTGTTCTTATATTTCAGTCATTTCCCATCCACTTCCTTCAGAGTGAAACTTTCCTTGTGACAAAGCAAAACAAATTAGCAAAAACATCCTATTCAGAAACCTTGTCTGGTAAAGCATTCAATATTTTATCCTAGTAGTTGTCTAGCTATTTGCTGTGAGAGAGGAAGTGTTTTTTCACTATTTAGTCTGCTGGCCCTTCATTGGCTTTTCTCCATTACTCAGAGTTCAACTGCTTTTTAGTGATCTTTTCATTTAAATTATTCTCAAAATTATCTCGATTCTACTTATTTCTCTCTATATAGTTTCATACAAATTTTCCATAGTTCTCTGAATTTATCATAATCCTCACTCCTTTCTTTAGATTTATATTTTATTATGTTCATATGACATAGCACTTTCAACCATTCCTTAATCATTTGGTACTACTTTTTCCATTTTTATTACAAAAAGAGTGATGTTATGTATATTTTGGCATATATTAAAACCTCTGTTACTGTTTTTCACTTTCTTGTAGTATATGCAAGACTGGCGTTACTGGTCCAAATGGTATACTAAGTTTAATCACTTTTCTCACAGAATTCCGAATTAAACTTCAGAAGGGATTTCAGATCATCCTTTCATTTATATAACCCGAACTATTTTATGCCTCGGCCAAGATCAGTGTGTTTCCCTTGCTACATTCTTTTGAATATTATTTCAGTATTTTCAACTTGCATAGAATGAAATTAATCTTTAGAGTTGTTTTTGTTTCTCTCTTACTCTTACTAATTTAGTTGTGTAGCAACTTAGAGGTTTTTCAAAATCCTGTTCTGAAAAGTTTTTTTTTTCCCTCCAAATCTTTGTCTATTCATTTATTGGGGGAAGATTCTAGAAACCATTTTCTACCAACCTCTAGGCACTCTTCTTTCTTCCTCAATGGGTTCTGTGCCTAGCTCACAATATTTCTCTCCTGCCCTTATACTAAAAGATCTCAACATACACATTGATACTTCATCAAACAACCTAACTTCTCAACTTGCTGATTTCCCATCGCACTTCAGCCACATTCAAAGATGGTCATATCCTTGATCTCGCCATCACCCACAAGTATGCCACATTCACGTTCATGAATTCTGAAAACCCTTTATATAATTATAATATGTCCATCTGCCTTGAACTCTAAACCCAGTTCTTCACCCTCACTATGATTTCTAAATGTACACACAACACACTTTTAAGTTTAATCTGCATTATTAAGTTTTTTCAACACTTAAATCTAGATAATCCACAAAACAAAATAATTTGCTGATATCCAAGGTACAAATACTCACACTGAAAATTTAATAATCAGATTTCTAGATTTTTTGCCCTATTAAACATCAGCCTTAGATTACTCTTACTATCCAATACCTTTAGGCCTTATATGTTTCTCAATGAAGCAGAGGAAAATCATGAAATTATGCTGACTAGTCTACTCCATATTTGTGTTAAATGATCCAATTTTGGCCCTCACTATGACAAAGAAGGCTTTTTTTTTTGTATCTTCATCCAGAATATGCTCACCAAACATGAATGTTCCCCAAAGCTTTTTCATGGGTCCTCTTCTCCTTCTATACTATTTGACTTTGTGATTTCATCAGCTCCCATAAATTCAATTACTGTATCTATGCAGATGATTCTTTACCTAGCCTTAAATTCTCTACTGATCTCTAGTCTCATATTTCTAATTGCCTATTAGACATCTTGAATTGCAGGTCCTGTAGAGATCTTAAACTCAACAATCCAAAACTGAATTTACTAATTTTTCTCCACACCCTCTCCTCTTCTTAACTTCCCTGGTACTACCATTCTCAACTTCTTATTTTCTTATTCTAATTACAACCCATTGTCAAGTACTGTTTTTCTTTATTCAGAAAGCTTTAATCATATCTGTATCTATATCTGTAATCTCAGCATATATATACATATATATGTGTGTATATATATCACAATATTAAAGAAAAACTCTTCCAAACCTATGCTTTCTAAGTTTTTTTTAATATAAATGAATCATATTTTAGTCCAATATTTTGTCAGTCTTTTATTTTCATTATTAAAATATGCATGTGGTTTGTTGGTTATATGATTTACTATACTAATTATTTTCCTAATGTTGAATCATTCTTGTATCCCTGTTATGTATTTAACTTGATCACTGGTAAGTATTTTCTGGATATATTTCTTTAGCCTCTTTAAAAAAAAACATGCTTTTTTCTAGCATTACTCATTCATGTAATTGCTCTACAGCTTTTTTCAAATTTTGATTTCAGTACCGAATTTATAAGATAAAGGGATTTTGTATAGTATTTTCTGTCTATATCTTTGAAAAAATATATATATTTGGTTATAGGTATTAATTGTTCTTTAAATGTTGGAGTTCCTCTTTATATCCATTTGGCCTACTAATTGTTTTCTTTGGCAATGTATTTATTACTTATTCAATATCTTTTTTCCCAAGTTTGAGCTATTAAAATCATTATTTATTTTTTTGTTATGTGAGATATTTTATAATTTTTGCAGGTATTTATCTAATTTATTATTTTCCAGCCTCCACTCTCGTCCACAGCTCCTCAGCTAGATGAAATGGTAGATAATGAACTGCTCTTAGAATACAGAAGACCAGAGGTTCAATCTTGCTTTAAAGAAATTTTAGATGTGGACCTCTTTCAGGCTCAGTTTTTCCCAAACAATGGGACCTTCAATCTCTCTTTGAGCAAAGATAAGGAGAGAAAGTCAGGGAGTAGTAGGAATATCCAGAAGGACAAGGCTAGTGAATTGGTCTTCAGCTATTTTTTTTTCCTGTGAGAATTGTATCTAGGTGGGTTTCTTCACTATACTTCTTCTTGTCAGAGGTCTACTCTCTGAATCGGAGGCTTATTACTTGTATTATTTAGTGTGGTGGGGGAAATATCTCCTAAAACACTTCTTCACTTCTTATTCTGCATTTCCCAGTGAAATGTGCTTTTTCCTGTGCTTTTCCTTATGCTAATCCCAGTTCCTGGAAAATCATCCGCTTTCCTTCCACTACCCGTTGAATTTGCAAACATTCTTTCTGCACAGCAGAAATGCTTCCTTCTCCATGAAACTTTCCTTATCATTGCCATTATTCAGTATTCACATAATGGCAGAATCACAGAGGAGAAATGAAAAAGAATCTCAAAGATCATCTTTTTCAACTCATATGTAAAGTATGTGCTTTCATTTTCTCCCATAGTTAGGCAACTATCTGTGCCCCAATGTTCCAAAGGGGGAAATATTGAGAAGTTGGGGAGTATTTCTTTGGATGTAGTGTCTTTATTAATGGGAGAGGGGGCACAGACTAGCATTCAGTTTCATTTTACTATTTATTTTTTGAATAATATTTCATTGTTAACATTTATTTTTTTTAAATTGAGTTCCAAATTCACTCTCTCCCTCCCTCCCTTACCTCCTCCTAGAAACAGTAAACAATTTGATTTAGGCTATACACATGCAATTATGCAGTACATATTGCTATATTAGTTATGTAGTCATTGAAAACTCAGATCAAAAAAAAGAAAAGAAAAGAAAAAAAAAGTGAAACATAGTATGCATCCACCTGCATTCAGATGCCATCAATTCTTTTTCTGGAAGTGGAGAGCATTTTTTATCATAAGTACTTTGGAATTATCTTGAATCATTGTACTACTGAGAATAGCTAAGTCATTTACAGTTAGTCATTATACAATATTATTATTGCTGTGTACAATGTTCTGGTTTTGCTCAGTACAGTTTTCATCAGTTCATGTAAGTCTTTCCAGGTTTTTATGAAATCATCCTGCTCATCATTTCCTATACTACAATAGTATTCCATCATAATCATACATTCCAATTTGTTCAGCCATCCCCAAATTGAGAGACAACCTCTCGATTTCCAATCTTTTACTACCACAAAAAGAGGTGCTATAAATATTTTGTAGAAATATATCCATTTCCCCTTTTTAAAGAAATCCTTGGCTTAGATTCTTACAATCTAGCCACTGCTCAGATTCTTACAATTTAGCCAATGCCTCACAGACTCTCAGATCCCTCAAAAATCTGGCAAATGTGATGGATCTTTAATAAACCTTGTCTTTGGCTTAAAGAAGGCTTGGGTTGAATTCTTTCGGGCAGGACCTGTGTGTTGTGATTTTGGAGTCCTCATACCCCTGAACCCCTAAACCTCAACATTTTGGTGGCCCATACAGGGAATTGCCTAACCCCAAGTTCTTCTCCAGGCAAGACTAGAAGATATGTAAGCTTCCCCTCTCTTCTTGCTCTGCAGTTGGGGTCGCTCTCCAAGCACCAAGGCTTGGACATGCTTTTTGGGCAAATAGTTATGAGGCCATCTCACATTTGGCCTGACACTCTCAGGCTCTTGTTCCACTGGTTTGGTTCAAGGCCATGGACCTGGGTACACTTTCTGCAGCATAGAGGACAAGGATGGATGCCCTATCTGGAAGCATATACCCAATTCTGTAAATTCTATCCACACCAGAGAATTGGGGAAAACTGCAGTTGCTTTTTGGTTCCCTAAGTCTTACTTACTTCCTTTCCTCTACACCCCTGAATCCTCCTTCATGGAGATTACAGGGAAGAGTTAGAATGGCTAAAAATATCTTTGCAGATTCTGAAGGTTTTGTGATTGATTATTAAGGAGTTTTGAAATACCTCCTTACAACCCTGGTCACTCCCTTTCCTTGAGTCAAAAGGGTATCATTAACCTCTCTCATAGGAGAAGAATTTCACACTTTCCCCCCTCACCTTTTATTTTGCCCTCCCCCACCTGGGGAAAAGAAGTGGGGAGGGGCAGCAGCTACAGCATAGGCCCCACTGGCAATGGCCTTGGGCCCTAGGGCAACTTTTGCCTGGAAGCATCACCCAGGTTCAGCACATACTGCTCAAGGTAAAGAAGCTAGTCTCTGAAGTGGGTGAGCACACGCTTTTAAAGTTGTAGTTTTAACTGTTAATGATGAGATGTGGAATGGAAATACATTTAACAAAATTGAAATCACCTGATTGGTAATGCATTTGTTTCAAGTTTCAAATTGGTGAACTTTTGTATCAGTTATGTCAAGCAACTTTTCATAATTTGGTTATCACTAAAATAATTTGGCTGTTGGTTACTGTTTTAATATGTAAACTAGTTTGTGTAAAGGTGGAAATGTATAAAAAGCTTGTTTGGGTTATGTATAGCTTGCTAAGAATTTGCAAGTGTATAGAAATCTCTAATGATTAGCTTTTTATACCAGGACAATTTAAGTTTGAGATGTAAATCCTAGAAAAGTTTTTCCTAAGCCGTGATCAATGAAACTTGGTGTTTGAGGTAAAATCTCCTAGGATTTTGTTTTGAGTTGTCTGATGGATCATAATTCATCGATAGTCAATCCACCATCTGAGAGAAATGCCACAAGCTACTCAGAGAATGCAATACTGGTGGGAAGTCAGCATTGGGAAGAAGCTGAGAGGACAATTTTAGCCTCAATCTAAGATGGGATCCTCCTGGCTCAGTTTCCCCATTATGCTCCTTTGAAAAGGAATGTTACTCACCTGGCTATTCCTGAGTCTGGCTATGAGGTGGATTTGATACTGTATGGTTGGAAAACTAAGTTATCTGAATCCAAACAGAGCTAAAGATGTTTTATCCTGTCATTTGGGCCCTGCAGTCTTTTCTGTCAGATTTATGTCTTCTAGACTACAGCCCATTCAACTACAGTTGGTAGCAAACAGTGAATACCAGCCAATGTCTCCCCATAGTTCCCTGGATGCAGCCTGTGCTTGGTTCCAGTCAACCTCCCCTGGAGGCAGGGAAAGCTCTATGCCCCTTGCCAGCAGGAATTAGTTTCAGAAGCTGAGACCTTCTGCCCCTTACACCAAAAGAATTTGGGTCCCATTTGTTTGAGGGGGGAATGATGGGATTGGGATCTGGACCCCAGAAAGGAAAAACCCTGGACTTTCCCACATGGCCAAATCTCTGGTGTTAGACTGAGGCTATAATCCCATCAACTGGCCTTTCATTGTGGCTATACCCAATCTTTCTATTACTTTTAACCTAGCCTAGCCCTCTCTGTTACTTCCCTATGCCCCCCTTAATCCTGGCTTGGCTCCATTCTCCCTTGGCCATGTGGTCCAGGTCCCAAATGTTCTATTCACCCCAGCTTACTGGCCACTCCCTTCCAGATCCTCCTTAGACCCCTCTTCCAGTCACCCCAAACTACTTGGCCACTCCTAGATCCCTCCCACAGTCTTTCTGTGTATAAGGTCCATCTTGTCTCTATTAAGATGCTTAGATTCTTAAAATCTAGCCACTGCTTAGATTCTTATAATCTAGCCATTAGCTCACTAATGTTTAGACTCCTTAAGAATCTGCCAAATATGATGGATGTTTTAATAAACTTTGTCTTTGACTGAAAAAAAAATCCTTTGGGATACAGACCTAGTAGTTGTGTTACTGGATCAAAATGTATTCAGTTTGATAGTCTTTTTACATAGTTCCAAATTGTTCTCCTGAATTGTAGGATCAGTTTACGATTCTACCAACAGTGCATTAGTGTCTTAATTTTCCCACATCTACTCCAATATTTATCATTTTCCTTTTCTGTCACATTAGCCAATCTGATAAGTGTGAGGTGGTACCTCAAAGTTGTTTTAATTTGCATTTCTCTAATATTAGTGATTTAGAGCATTTGTTTTATCTGGCTACAGAAAGTTTTTTTAATTTCTTTCCCTGAAAACTACATGTTCATAACTTTTCACCATTCATTAATTGAAAAATAACTTTTTTTTCTGAGAAAATTGACTCAGTTCTCTATATATTTGAAAAATGAGGCTTTTATCAAAGAAACATTCTGTAAAAATTGTTTCACTGGTTTTTGCTTTCCTTCTAATCTTGGTTGCATTGGTTTGTTTTTGCAAAAGTTTTTTAATTTAATAAGATCCAAATTATCTATTTCACATTTTATAATGTTCTCTATCTCTTGTTTGGTCATAAATTCTTTCCTTCGCCATAGATCTGACAGGAAAACTATTTCTTGCTCTACTAATTTATTTATAGTATCACTCTTTTTGTCTAAATATGTACCTATTTTGACTTTATCTTGGTATAAGTTTAAGATATTGGTCTATACCTAGTTTCTGTCATACTGTTTTCTGGTATTTCCAGCAGTTTTTGTCCCAAAAGCTAAGGTTTTGGGGTTTATCAAACACTAGATGACTGTGGTCATTTATTATTGTGTGTTGTCTACCTAATCTATTCCACATGTCTACCACTCTATTTCTTAGCCAGTACCAGATTATTTTGATGATTACTGCTTTGTAATACTGTTAGAAATCTAGGATGACTAAACCACTTTCCTTTACAATTTTTTCATTAATTATTTTGATATTTTTGACCAGGGATGGGGAGCCTGAAGCCTTGATGCCACATGTGGCCTTCTAGGTTCTTGGGTGTGCTTTTTGACTGAGTCCAAGTTTTATAGAACAAATTCTGTTCTTGACCTTTTGTTCTTCCACATAAAATTTATTAATAATTTTGAAACTCTATAAAATAATTTTATGGTAGATTGATTGGTATGAATTGAAGAAGTAAGTTAATTTAGGTAGAATTTTCATCATCATCATCATCATCATCATCATTATTATTATTATTACTATTACATTATTATATTGACTCTGCCCACCCATGAGTAAACATTATATTTTCAGTTGTTTAGATTTGTCTTTATTTGTGTGAAGCGTTTTGTAACCATGTTCATATAATTCTTTGATTTGACTTGGCAGGGAGATTCCCAAGTATTTTATACTGTCTACAATTATTTTAAGTGGAATTTCTCTTTCTCTTTCTGTTGGATTTTGTTGGTAATATATAGAAATGTTGATGATTTATGTGGGTTTATTTTACATCCTACAACTTTGCTAAAGATGTTAATATCTTTTTCTTCTCTTATTGCTGTAGCTAAAATTTCTACTACTATTTTGAACCACAGTGGTGATAATGAGTATCTTTGATTCACTCTTGACTTTACTGGGAAGACCTGTAGTTTTCCTCATTACAGATAGTGCTTGCTGATGATTTTAGATAGACACTACTTACCATTTTAAGGAAAACTCCATTTGTTTTTATGGTCTCTAGTGTTTTTAATATGAATGGCTATTTTATTTGTAAACATATTTTTCCTGTTTCTATTGAGATAATCATATGATTTCTGTTGGCATTGTCATTGATATGGTGAATTATGCTGATAGTTTTCCTAAAATTGAACCAGCTCTGCATTCCTGGTTTAAATCCCACCTGGGCATAGTGTGTGATACTTGTGATATATTGCTGTATTCTCCTTGCTAGCATTTTACTTAAAATTTTTGTATCAATATCCATTAGGGAAATTGGTCTATAGTTTTTTTCTGTTTTTGCATTTCCTGGTTTAGGTATCAGCACTATGCTTGTGTCATAAAAGGAACTGAGTAGCCCTCCTTCTTTGCCAATTTTCCAAATAGTTTATACAGTATTTTAATTAATTGTTCTTTAAATGTTTGATAGAATTCACTTGTGAATCAGTCTGGCTCTGGGGATGTTTTCTTAGGGAGTTCATTGGTGGCTTGTTCAATTTTTTTTCTTCTATTTTTGGGGTTATTTAAATATTCTATTTCCTCTTCCATTAATGTATATTAATGTATATGTATATTTTTGTAAATATTTGCAATGTATATTTCTGTAAATATTCATCCATTTTGCTTACATATTGAGATATATTGACATATAATTTGTCAAAATGGTCTTAAATTGCTTTACTTTCCTCTTTATTGGTGGTGAATTCACTTTTTCATTTTTGATATGGTAATTTGATTTTCTTACTTTTTTTTAAAAAAAATCAAATTAACCACTGGTTTATCTATTTTATTGATTTTTTTTTCTTTCATAAAACCAGATCCTGGTTTTATTTAATAATTCAATGGTTTTCTTACTTTTGAATTTATTAATATGTCTTTGATTTTTAAAATTTCCAACTTGGTGTTTAATTGGGCATTTTTAATTTATTCCTTTTCTTATTTTTTTAGTTGCAAGCCCAATTTATTGATCTACTCTTTATTTTATTGACTTAAATATTTAGTGATATAAAATTTTCTCTAAGTATTGCTTTTACTGCATCCCATAAATTTTGGTATATTGTCTCATTGTTGTCAATCTCTTTAATAAAAATGTTTTTATGATTTGTTCTTTGACCTAGTCATTCTTTAGCATTAGATTATTTAGTTTCCAATTATTTTTAATCTACTTTTCAATGGCCCTTTATTGAATACAGTATTTTTGACATTATAATCTGAAAAGAATGCATTTAATATTTCTGCTTTTCTACATTTAATTGTGAGGTTTTTATGCCCTAATACATGGCCAATTTGTTGTAGGTGCCATATATCACTGAGAAAAAGTTATATTCCTTTCTATTCTCATTAAATTTTCTACAGAGGTCTATCATATCTACTTTTCTAAAATTCTATTCACCTCCTTAATGTCTTCTTTAGATCTATCTAATTCTGAAAGGGGAAAGTTGAGATTCCCCCACTATGGCACTTTTATTGTATATTGTATCCTGTCACTCATTTAACTTTTTTGAAAAATTTGGATGCTATACTATTTGGTCCATATAGGTTTAGTATTGGTATTACCCATCTATAGTTCCATTTAGCAAGATAGAGTTTCCTTCCTTATCTCTTTTAATTAGATAGATTTTTGCTTTTACTTTGTCTCAGATCTTGATTGCTAGGCTTGCTTTTTTTTTTAAACTTCAGCAGAAACATAATAGATTATTCTTTAGCTCCTTACCTTTACTCTGTGTCCATTTACATGCTTCAAATGTGCTTCTTGCAAACAACATATTGTAGGATTCTGGTTTTTAATCATATCTACTATCCACTTCCATTTTATGGGTGGTTCATACCTACTTTCTATTTTCTTCCTATTTATGCTTCTTTCTCTCTCTTTTCACCCAGTCTTTCCTGATGAGTGTTATGTTTCTGACCACTACTTCACCCAGTACTTACTCCCTTGTTTGAGTACCCTCTTCCCTTATCTCCCTTCCTTCCTACTTCCCTATGGAGTAAGGTGGATATCTATACCCATCTGAGTTTGTATGTTATTCTCTCTTTGAGCCAATTACAATGAGAGTAAGGTTCAAGCAATGCCCAACCCCCCCATCTTTCCTTCCACTGTGATAACTCTTTCAGCCCTCTTCATGTGAGATAATTTACCCCATTCAACTTCTCTTTTTCCTCTTCTCCCAATGCAATCCCTTTAATCACCTCTTATTTTTTTATGTCATCCCATCGAAGTCAACTAATCCCTATGTTGTCTTTCTATGTATACTTTTTCTAGCTGCCCTAATAATGACAAAGTTCTTAAGAGTTACTAGCATTTAACTATGTAGGGACATAAACAGTTTAACATTATTGAATCCCCTGATTTTTTATTTCTTGTTTACCTTTTTATGGTTTTATTGAATCTTGTATTTGAAAATCAAAATTTTTTATACATCTTTGGTCTTTTCTTCAGAAATGCTCAAATGTCCTCTACTTAACTGAATATTGATTTCCCACCAGCCCCTGAGGGATTATACTGTTTCATTGGGTAGGTTATTTATGGTTGTAATCCTAGCTCCTTTGCCTTCTAAAAGATCATATCCCAAACACTCAAATCTTTTAGTGTAAAATCTGTTAAATCTTGTGTAATCCTGACTGTGGCCCCATGATATTTGAATTGTTTCTTTTTGACTGTTTGCAGTATATTCTCTTTGACCTTGGGGTTCTGGAATTTGGCCATATTATTCCTAAGAGTTTTTCTTTTGAGATCCATTTCAGAGGTGATTGATGTATTCTTTTTTTAAAATAGTATTTTATTTTTTCCCAATTACATGTCAAGACAATTTTTAACATTTATTTTTACAAGGTTTTAAGTTACATTTTTTTTCTCCCTTCCTCCTACCCCTCTCATCTTCCTAAGATGGTAGGCTGTTTAGTATAGGTTATATATATATATTCTATCATATAAATCATATTTCCACATTTGAAAGAAGAAAGAGAGAAAAAGGGGAAAAAAACACTAAAAAGAATAAAAGTAGTGGATAGAGCACTGGCCCTGGAGTCAGGAGTACCTGAGTTTGAATCTGGCCTCAGACACTTAACAGTTGCTAGCTGTGTGGCCCTGGGCAAGTCACTTAACCCCAATTGCCTCATCAAAAAACAAAAACAACAAGAACAAAAAAAAAAGAATAAAAGTAAGTGAAAAAAATTTGCTTTGATCTTCATTCAGAGTCCATCAATTCTTTATATGGAATGGAATAGCATTTTCCTTCATAAGTCCTTTGTACATGTCTTGGATCATTGTGTTGCTGAGAAGAACTGAGTCATTCCTAGCTTATTATCATGCAATGTTGCTGATACTGTGTACAGTGTTTTCCCAGGTTCTGCTCATTTCACTTGCATCAATTTTCTCAGAAATGGATCACAAATTCTATTTGCATATTTGAATATACAAATTCAAAATGAGGCTCAACAGGGAAATATAATCAGATTTGCAGATTAAGTACATATACACCACACATACACACACACACACGCAAACAAATCTTCCCAATTCCAAGGTTAGTCCTCCATCCTCTATACCAATATACTCTTCATTTTATTAGATTCCTTTCTTAATGTAGCTGATATATCACACTGTTCAACTCATATTAATCTTGAAATATATTAATACTCCAGGATCTTTTTTTAAAATTTCCTGTTAAAATGCCATATGGGCAAATCTTTACCCTATTTTTCTTGGGATTTTTTTTTTGCATCTGTAAGACTTCATATTTATCTCAATTAAATATCACTTTGTCAGATTTACCCCAGCATTTTAGAAAGACAAATACTTTTTAGATTTAGATTTTATTATCTAACATGCTGGCTATGGTAAGCAGTTTTTTGTAATCTCCAAATCTGATAATATCTCCATGTTGATCCTCATTTTGAATTTTTCTCATATGCATATATTTAAATATACAAATGGATTTATTATCTCAACAATATTGATTTTCCCTCTCAGATGCCTATCACAATATATGCACATCATATAAAGGTAAAATGTCTAAGTGCATATTAATGAATTGATCTTTTTTAAAAGTTTTGATAAACTAAATCTACCTAGAACTAAAAACCAGAATTTTCTGTAATGGAGAAATGTTAAAGACTTTTCTAAAAAAATTACTTTTTTTTTCTATTTTCACTATTTTTATTAGATATATTTCTAGAAACACTATCTGTTACAATAACACAAGATAAAGACATTGAGAAAATATTCAAAGAAGAAACATTATGATCACTTTTTGCAGATGAGATAATGATTTACTTAGAGAACCATAATAATTCAATAAAAAGTGGAAAAAATAATAACATAAATCCTCAAAACTACTGGTCTTTATATTACCAAATAATTCCAGTGGAGAGAAAAAGAAATTTCACTGAAAATAATTACAGTATATATAAATATCTGGGAGCTCACCTATCAAAATAAATACAAGAATTGTACAAATACACCTATAAATTACTCTTTTACAGAAATAAAAGAAGTCTTAAATAAATAAAATGGAAAATTTTATTCCTCATACTTGAGCTATGATGACATGATAAAAATGATTACTACTTATAGATTTTTTAAATAATAGATTAAGAACCATACTAATCCAACTACCCAAGATTTATTTTATTGAACTAATTAAAAGTCAAGAAGGTGGAGAGAAATTACGAGAAAAAATGTGAGATATAAGGAGTACCATAGTACTCCTTACCATACCATAAACTATGCTACAAACAGTAGTACCATACCATAAACTATGCTACAAAGAAGTAATTATCAAAACTATTTCATACTAATGAAATATTAGAATAGTGGATTAGTGGGGCAAAGAAAACTAGGTCAATAAAATACAACAGCAAAATTAGAATAGCTATATAATGTATAATATACTCAAATTACATAAATCAAATTAAAAAATAACAGGTGATATCTTGCCTACCTATGTATAATAAACTTTTGGCCATATAATCCATATAAATCATCATTATTAAATATGAAATGGAAAACTTTGATTACATAAAATGGAAAATTTATTGCAAAAATAAACTGATGCAATTAGAATTAGAAAGGAAATAGTTAATGGGAAAACCTTTGCAGCAAATTATTCTGATAAAAATATAGTACCCAATGTTATAGGAGAAATATTATCATTGTGTTCACGTGATTGTGCACACTGCCAAATAACACTATCACAAAACAAAGATTCCAGAAGTAGAAACCTAGGTTTTACTATGATTAAGTAAAGTTTCAGAGCTTGGAAAAATAACTCTTAATGCTGATCAGTATACTAATGAAACTTAAAAAGATCCCAATTATGTCACAGAGAAAGAAAAATTATTATTGTGCATATAGCAATCTGTACATCCTCTTCTGCCATAAAATTTTTAGAAGAATTAGTTAGACAAAAATCATAATCTCACTCATTCTCTAAGAAAACAGACTTAGATACATTTTAAAGTTATGGGTTCAAGGATCAGAGTTCACAATGGCATGATTGAGAGGGGAATTTACATGCCACAAAAAGAACCCCATGGCCCGAACCAGTTGGAATCTTTCCACAAGCAAAACCAGTTAAATTACTTTAGGAAACTCTAAGCCCAAATTGACTTCTTATTTGAGGAATGTTTAAGGTTTTAAATACATTTTAACATCTTTTGGAAGAGGTTTCAGCCAGCTAAACAATCTTATAACTAGAAGAAATTGCTCTGAACCCCAAATAATAAAAAGTAATAAAATGAAATAAAAATTTTCTCATAACACTAAGATCTATGGGAAATTATTTATGTACATATATGCATATATGTATGTATATATTTTTGTACAATTGCATATATTTTATATTTATGCACATACACTTGTGTGGGTATATGTATGTAGCATTCTGCAAAAAGTGCCTTGTCAAAGTATAAAACAAACACTTCATAAAGGGAAAAAAAGAGTTCTCAAAAACTATAAAGGGAAAAATATTCCAAATTACTTACAATGAGAAAAATGAAAAATTTAAAAACCTGAGGTTCTATCTCATACTTTTCAGATTGTTATATAGGACCCAAAAGTGAAATGTCAATTTTTGGAGGAGTTGTTGGTGAACAGGATACTAAGGTAACTTTGTTGGAGCAATGATTCAATACAACTATTCTGGAAAACAATTGGAGACCATATAGATAGATAGATAGATAGAGAGAAAGAGAGAGAGAGAGAGAGAGAGCACTACAGAACTCACAGTGACTTTGACCAATAATATTGACCAGTAAATTTGACAAGTTATTAAACTGTCTTCATGAAAATATGGTGATTTAAAAGAGTTGAAAAATATGTGGATTTACATGCTTTATTAATTCAAATTTGTGAACATATAGAGCATTTTAAGGTTCAAGGATAACAAAATTATTGGACACTAAAATAGTTTATTCTTTGCACCTATGCAGATGGATTATTTAATATTGAAAAGATAATCAACTTATGAAAATTAGTTGCAAAAGATTTTTGATAGAATTCTTTGATCACTGACTTACAGCTCCTATGGTTATATGTAAGAAATATTAATGAAACCTTCTTCTAAGTACTGTTACATAATATGATCATGAAAATATTCCAAGATCAAATAATATCTTAATAGATTTTTGCTCAGGAGGACACCTATAAAGATGAAAGACAAAATCAAGAGTCTTTAGATGCCTTGTTCTTTAATAATAATGAAATGTGAAGAATGGTTTTGATAACGACACACTGATTTATGTGCTAATTATGTTTGATTTTGACGCACAAATTGTCCCCAAAATAAATAATTAAAAAAACCTTCCATTACTGTGTAATTCTATCATTTCATAAGCTTTCAGAAGTAACATCTGATAAGAGAAACTGAAGATCCCAATTAATTAGGCAACTTAACTTTTACTTAATTACATGTCTTAATCATGTAATCCCATGAATGGTACTTAAACTAATAACTAGAATATGAGATTAAAGCATTATTGTACAGTAAAGGACCTTTATATATTTCATAACATTAAAAGACCAGTGTTCTACTATCATTTTAAAGACAAAAATAAATTCATGTTCATTTTAAATAAAATTGGGATGTTTAGTTAAAGATAATGCTAAGAAGTTAAAACAAAATAAGCAACATTGTCAAAAGGGTCATTATGAATGTCTCATGTCAGCTTTCATTTTATTATTTTATTTTAATATATGTGTGTATATATATATGTAATTTTATTTTATATTTGTTTTATAAGTTACAGCTTGCTATTTACTTGACCAAAAGTAGCATGACTGCAAAGAAATTCATAAGGGCAGGCACATAGAAAGCCAACATGAACAAACAACTTGTTACTCTCCATAAGACCCTGATGTACATCTTTGAGCCTTAACTAAAATTGTTTCTATCTGAAGCAAAAAAAAAAAATTCAAAAAACCAAACCAAACCAAAAAAAAAAACAAACACAAAACACTGTTGGGTGTTAGAAGGGAGGGAATTGGTGGTAGCAGAGAATTGTTTAACATTAACATCTCTAAATCTTCCACCCTGAGATTCCATTGTTCAGACTGGTGACTCTTACTTGGCCCTATACTTCAGGCAGGACACAGTCATACTTTACTTTCTACTTCTGGCTATCTTCTGGAAAGTCTGCACAGTTGCTTTACTGTGAATCCTCTGCTCTTACCTCCCTCTCCCACCTCTAGCTCTGGAATCATGATCAAACTAGTGCTTCCAATGCTTCTTAAAGGGTTGTGTCAGTCCAGTCCATTGCCCTAATTACATTACTTTCATGGTGTTTCAACTTGTCCACCACTCTGTTTTATAGGTCATAGACATATTTTAGTTAGTCTGTCTGTCTGTCTGTCTGTCTCTCTCTCTCTCTCTATCTATCTATCCATCCATCTATCCATATTTATCTTTCTACCTACCTGTATATCATTCATTCATTCATTCTGACAAAAACTGGCACCACTGTGAAGGAACCATGGAGAGGGAGTGGAGGGAAAGGATGATCAGCACCTGCCAAGGGTCAACTATGAGAGGACATGTGAAATGGTATTTGTTATGAAATATAACTGGAAGAATGTACTTTTGAGTTCACTGTCTATTATCCCCCCCTTGATACTAACTTTAGATTCAGAAATTCAGAGGAAGAGATACTGTTTGTGTGGTTCATTATAAAATCCTTGTATTCTAATTATTTGTGTACATGTCTTATTTCCTCTACTAAGCTACAAGCTTATTCATTCATTCCTTTATTGATCCATGTGTATATTCATTCCATAAACATTTTTAAGTGTTTACTTCTGTAAAACATTATTTAAGGGGTAAGGAAAATGATACAAAGAACATTAAGATGCAGTCTCTGCATTCAAGGAGCTTATTAAGGGCAAGCAATTCATCTTTTTCCCCCTTTTTTGTGCCTTGCAATGTAGTATATTGACTTGCACATAGTAAAGGTTTAATATATGATTGCTGATTTGAATTGACTCCCTGCTAAGTATTGTGCGGTAGTCATTCAAGTAAGGCTTTGGGGAAAATATTCCGCTTTCCTCTTCACTTTTGGGCATTCTCTGATCATGGCAAAGTGTGTTTACTCAGGTCTGTACTCGGTACAGCAAAAAAATGATACTTATTGAGTACTTGATCATAGAACTGGCTGAATAGGAAGAAATCATGCCTCTATTGTGTGATTTCTTGGATAGTGACAAGGGTTATCCTTTTCCTACCTCTTCCATCCCTACTGAATTGACATCTAGTTTTTTTTTTCAGTGTATTAAAATATGGATACCTCTGTGTGGGAATGTATTTTATTTGCATCTTCATGTGAATAAGTTTAAAATTCTATGCTGAGAAAAGGTTTTCATAATGGCAGAGAAAAAAACACATACACACAAGAACCTGACTCTTTTACCAACATAAGATTATGAATGATGAATAGGTTTAACAATATCACTGTATAATATATTGAATAATTTAATCCCAATTTAATTTCTAGTTGATTTTGGAGCAGAGATCTGAGACTCTCCTGCCTTTACCATAAGCTCTTCAAGGTATGATAATAAGATATATAGAGTGACATGATACTCATTCTTGGATCACATTTTCTGGAGACCACAGTTGGTTTAGATATGATCTTTCTTTGTACAAAATTGCCAATTAATATCATTTGGAATAGTAATTTGCCAAGTAATGTTATTTGTCATTTTTCCCCACTCTATTTTGATCCTTATCCTATGCCCTGTTACCCCTTTACCTCCTATATAAACAAAACAAATAATTATTGTATCTATTATGTGCAGAGGACTGTTGTAGGATATAAGAAAATGAGGAATATAGATAAGACACAATCTCTTCATTTAAGAACCTTACAGTTTAATAAGAGACTAACATACCAGTGCCAAGGTGCTATCAATTACAAGTACATTAGGGAAAGCAAGTGTGTAGGGAAGTTTGAAAGAGGGGGTTTGTTACTACCTAGTAACTAGTTACTTACTAGCTTTTGGAAGGCTTGAGGGAAGAACTAGCATCAGAATTGAACTTTAAAGTTTTCAGTAAACAAAAATGAGAAAATGGAGCATTTCTGACATGGAGAGCAAAAGCAGTTTAAGTAAAGGCCCAAAGGTCCAGAAGCTAGTTTTTTGTTTTGTTTTTTTTTCCCCAGAGGAAGGATGAGAAACAGAGAATAACCTGTTCTGGTTAAACCATAAAGTACATAGAGCAGAAAAAATATGAAAGAAAGCTAAAATGAAAGGATAGTATCAGATTGTAGATAATCTCAAACGACTGGCAGAGTAGTTGGTTGGGAGATTGAAGGATTTTTCAGCAGAAGAGTGACATGGACAGATCAATGAAAAAGGAAGATAAATATCTATGAAATTGATAATAGCTGGAATATTATGGGCATATATATATTATACTAACATGTGCATACTACATATTTTTAATATATAATAAAATGTGAAATCACATAACAGATAAATTTCTGAAAAAGATATGTTATTTGAAATTTTGTAATATAGTCATATATAGGGAATATCGATGGGAGCAGAGCCAAGATGGTGGAGTAAAATCAGGGACTTGCCTGAGCTCTCTCTCAAACCCCTCCAAATACCTTTAAAATGACTCTAAACAAATTCTAGAGCAGCAGAACCCACAAAAAAATAGAGAGAAACAAATTTCCAGGCTAAAACAACTTAGAACATCAGCAGGAAAAGGCTGTTGCACTGCGGTGAGAGAAGAGTGCAGTCCAGTGCAGGCTGCACCAGCACAGCCCTGGCCTCAGCCAACCAGGAGGAGGCTTTTAGAGTAACTGAATAAGTAGAAGTAGCAGAAGTGGCAGCAGTTGCTTCTGGAGCTCTCAGCCCACAGATGGTAAGTGGGTCAAACAACTGGTCAGAAGGAGATTAAAGGGGTCATTTTGCTACCGCTGAGAAAGGACTCTGTTACTCTGCGCATACCAGGATCTGGGTTGCAGTCCAGGATGGCAGTCCCAGAGTGAGGAGAAGTAATGCATGAGAGGGAAAATGGATATTCAGTGAGATAGAAGACTTTCAAGCATTCTTGATGAAAAGACCAGGGCTGAAGAGAAAGTTTGACTTTCAGATACATGACTCAAGAGAAATATAAAAAAATTCAACAGGAAAGGGAAATCGTAAGGGATATAATAAGGTTAAAATGTTTACATTCTTACATGGGAAGATGATATTTGTAACTCATAAGACCTTTCTCATTATTAGGGTAGTTAGAAGGAGTATCTAGTATATATACACACACACACACACACACACACACACATATATATATATATATGCAGAGGACACAGGGGTGAGTTGAATATGAAAGGTTGATATGTAAAACATATAATTAAGGGATGAGAAAGGAATGTTTTGGGAAAAAGAAAGGGAGAAGTAGAATGGGTTTAATTATGTCACACAAAAGAGGCAAGAAAAAGCTTTTACAATGCAGGGGAAGTGGGGGAAAGAAAAGCGAGTGAACCTTACTCTGATCAGAATTCGCTCAAAGAGAGAATAATATACACACTCAATTGGGTGTATTGGATATACCTTACTCTATAGGAAAGTAGGAGGAGAATGGAATAAGAGAAGGAGGTTGATATAAATGAGGGCAATTTGGGGAGGGGATAGTCAGAAGCACACTTTTGAGGAGAGACAGGGTGAAAGGTGAAAGAATAGAATAAATGGGGTGAGATAGGATAGAAGGAAATACAGTTAGCAATAGTAAGTGTGAAAAAATTTTTGAGGCAAGTTTCTCTGATAACAGCCTCATTTCTCAAACACATAGAGAACTGAGTCAAATTTATAAAAAAAAAATAAGAGCCATTCACCAATTGATAAATAATCATAAGAGATGATCAGTTGTCTGATGAAATAATCAAAGCTATCTATAGCCATAAGAAAACAAGAATACTTTCACTATTGATTAGAGAAATACAAATGAAAACAATTCTGAGGTACTACCTCATACCTATTAGATTGGCTACTAGGACTGAAAAAGTAAGTGACAGATGTTGGAGGGGATGTGAGAAAAATGAGACATTAATGTACCATTGCTAGAGTTGTGAACTGATTCAACCATTGTGTAGAGCAATTTGGAACTATGGCCAAAGGGTTATAAAACCCATCTATACCCTTTGATACAACAATTGCACTACTAGGCCTATATCCCAGAAGGTATATATGTATAAAAAGGAAAATGGCCTATTTGTACAAAAATATTTACAGCATCTCTTTTCTGAGGGCAAAGAATTAGAAATTGAGGGGATGTTCATCAATTGGGGAATGACTGAACAAGTTGTGGTATGTGACTGTGATGGAATACTGTTCTGCCTTAAGAAAATGATGAGCAGGATGCTCTCAGAAAAACCTGGAAAAACTTTCATGGGCTAATGCAAAGTGAAATGTACTGTGTAGGAAATAAGAGCAATATTGTAAGATGAACAGCTGTGAATGACTTAGCTATTCTCATCAATACAACAATCCAAGACAACTCTGAAGGATTTATAATGAAACATACTATCCATTCCCAAAGAAAAAACTGATCATGTCTGAATACAGATTGAAAAGTATTTTTTAAACTTTATTTTCCTTCAGTTTTTGTAATGTTTTCTTTCACAACATGAGTATTATGGGTATGTCTTGCATGACTACACATGTGTAACCTATATCAAATTGCTTGCCTCCTCAATGTGGAGTGGGTGGGGAGGGAGAAAGGGAAAGAATTTGGAACTCAAAGTTTTAAAAATGAATGTTAAAAAATGTTTTTACATGTAAATGGAGAAAATACGTAATACTAAACTATTAAAATAGTAACATTTGGGGACAGTCTTGTGACTATCTGATGTGAATTCTTTCAAAGAACACATAATCTGAAAGCCATTTAAAAATATACAAATGACCTCTTTCTACAATGTGTTTATCTTCCTAATGGATAGAGAGGCAGCCTTGGAATCAGGAAGACCTATAGTATACTATTGCCTCTAACACATCCTGGTCATGTACCTCTTGGCAAATTACTTTACTTCAGTGCCACAGTCATCTCTGTAAGACTATAAGGTTCAGGGAAATTGATGATCTGAATTTCCAATGCTGGAAGTTCCCTGTACCAGTGAAATCACAGGTTTAGTTTCTCCCTAGTTTGTACCATTATATTCATTTAAAAATATATAAATTCAGTGGAAGAGGTTAGAGTTAGAGCATGTTCAATACTGTATGGTTGGTGAAGAAGTTAGTACAAGATTAAAATTTTGCTATATGTATTATATGTAACATATATAGTTATATATACATATTTTATATATGTACATATGTACACATGTATCTTACTACATCAGCAATCTACATACATGTATGTCACTTTATATAACAATTGAAGTCTCGAAAAGCATGTGTAAATTGATTTAAAAAACAAAATTTTAAATGCTATAATTGAATTTCAGATCAGGATAACATCACAAAAAAAAGAAATTGATTATATTTAGCAGACCAGATATTATTCATTACTGATGTGGAGTTGTTCCTGAATCAGCTTTCTATATAATGTTGGAACACTACCTCGTTAGAGCATTTTTTTTTTAACAAAAGTGGTACAAAAATAGAATAAAAAATAGAAAAATACAATCATGAAATGAAAATTAAATCACTCAAGAGAATATTCACACTAATGTACTAACAGATGCAATTGAGTAAAACTATTTTAAGTAATCCAAAACTTTTAATTTTGTGAAAAATACATTTGTTATGGCCAATGTTAGGGTGGAGTTGGGTTAAATGCACAGTTTCTTTAAGGTGTTTTTAAGAGCATGAGAAATATTTATTCATTGATGTGCTTAAGTAGTGAAAACATACTTTTTGTCATAAAGCATGCCGTGATTCAGTCTTTCTTTTCTTTTCTTTTTTTTTTTTTGGTGAGTCAATTGGGATTAAGGGACTTGCCCAGTGTCACGCAGCTAGTGAGAATTGTGTGTCTGAGGTGGGATTTGAACTCAGGTCCTCCTGACTTTAGGGCTGGTGCTCTTATCCACTGAGCCACTTAGCTGACCCAGTGATTCAGTCTTATTAAGTGAATCACATATTTGTTAGAAAGTGTCAAAAAAAAAGGAAGGAGGGAAAGCAACAGGTGATAAGACATTCTGGAAATGAATTTATTCCTCCCTTGAAAGACTCAGCTAAATGGCACCTCCATTTATGCCTCAGCACAGTCACACCTTATCTTTCTAGGTATCTTGTTTCCTATGCACTGAAATTTCTGTTTCTGTATACTTTGTTTATAATAGCTTTGGTTTCTCAGAGTAGTTATGTAACTGATGCTCTTAGATACAGTTTGTGAATCAAATAGAACCTTGTGGTTTAAATCTCACCTTCCAATTATAATTCACTTAAGGAAAAGATATTAAACAAAAGCAAAATGTAAGGGAAAATTGAATCATGGCAAAAGCAGAAAATGTTCCCAATCAAGGACTTCATATAAAATTCAACATCACTAACTTGGAAAAAAATGCACGAGAAGAAAACAATTCAAAGAGATGTCAGAACTCTTTTCTTCTTTTAGTAAAGGGTTAGCAATAGACAAAGGCGTAGTAATTTATGAAAAAATATTATTTATTAAGCTTAAAAGACTCTCTAGGTAATAAATGCAAGTGGGAAGCAGGTGAAATCATGAGGTTTTAGAAGAGTATTTGAAATAATTATCTTCAATAAACCAAATTTCAACAGTTTCTGAAAACAATTATACGAACATGTAAGGTAAGAGACAAAGAAACTAATTCCAAACCTAAGAGCTAAAGGAAGATACACAGAGTGGATTATAATGGCTGAGAGCACTGAAAATGAAGCAAGTGCGCTTCTTTTAAAAAACTGAAAAAATAGTTTTTCAATTATTATAGTTAGAATGTGAATAATTAAGGTATTGATTTTTTTAAGTTCAAAGTTGCTTTTAATGATAAAGATTTTTTTGGAGCTAAGGAGCAAGCCAAAGGATGCAATCTGCTTTCATCTTTAAAATGTATTTAAAATATTTTTACACTGATGTTTACATTCCAATGCTTCCACCCATTCTGATGGAACCCATCCTTATAACTAAGAAATTAAAAGAAAAATCTTAAACATATTAACTTTGTCTGATACAGTATTCCTCATTCTTCCTCTAGGGTCCATAATCTCTGTGCTGAGAGGAGTAAGGTGTGTTTCAGCATAAGTTTTCTTAAATAAATGAGTCACTTCATTAATCAGAGTTCTGATGTCTCCCAGGGTCATTCATCTTTAAATTACTGTGGCCTTTATATAAATTATTCCATTGTTTAAACTTTCTTAACTATGCATGACACGAGTTCATACAATCTTTCTAGCCTCCTCTGAATTCTTTATACTTATAATTTCATTTACTATCAGCAAGCAACTCAGTTAAACTTCTTTTGTTTTGAAGAAAGTCAATTAAGTAAATCTCACTAACCCATTAAAGATTTATGACAAGGTATGCAATGTTATGCATCCACAGACTCCAACTAATCAGAGGCCATGAAGGAGGCAAATTTCCCTATCACTTCTCCACGGCCAGTTTGGTCATCACCACCACCCAGTATTCAGCATTATTTTAGAAAGAGATTCTGTAACAATTTATTTAATTCAGTTATATTTATTATGTTATAATATATTATTATATTAATTCAATTATATTCAATAACCTACAATTCTTTTATTATTAATGGGATCATAAAGCATAATGTAGTTTTCATACTTATCTCTCTTAACAATGAAAATTTTGACTGTTACCTTGTCCTAGATGAGAGTTATCACAACTGCTTTTATGGAATTAGCAAGGCATAAGTTCTATAATCTCTTTATCTGATACTTTCACATTTTAAGGGTTTTGGGGTAAACAATGTATTATTGGGTTTTACCTTCTAACCCATTCTACCACCCTCTTCCATCACACTCATATTTATGTTCATGATTGTTAATATTTTTCCCCTGAACAACATGTACCTACCTATCTTGTTTCCACCCTTTGGCCCCTGCCCTGCTCCTTGAAAGGAAAAGGTGAGAGGAGTAAGTAGAGAGTTAATAGAATCAACACAAACTTTCTATAGTTAAAATATCCTGATTCTAATTCTATCTCTTTCCCCTTCAATTCAGATCACACTAGATTTAGATGAACAGATCATATGCTTTTTTTCTCTTTCCTTTTTTAACTTGCATAGTACTCTTCCCTCCCCTCATCTTCCATATCCCTTAAAATCTTCTCCTACCTCTCCATTTCATGTCCAGAACCAGGTTTTTCCTTCCTTCTTTCTTCCTTCCTTCCCTCATTCCTTTATTCGTTTATTCCTTTTCTTCTTTCTTTTGTCTTTTTCCTTAGCCCTCACAGTGCTTGGCTCATAATATGAACCTCCAAATGTCTAAACATCATAAACTAAGATTATTTATATTTTTCTAGGAAATTTAAAATAGTAAATCAAAATATAGTTGGGCTCTGATGCTATAGACCACTCCATTGTTTGGTAGACTCTTACCCCACCCCTTCCCATCTTCCAGCCCTTGAAACAGTGATTGTTACATCAAATAATCAACACATAGAGGTTTGTAGATGAAAACTATGTAAACAAGACATGAATATATTATAATGAGCAGGATTCCATATGGTATACAAATTATTATTATTATTTTTAACTTTCTAGTCACACTTCATATGGAGCCACTGGTAACATAGGAAATGAAGTGAGTTTTGATTTATTGCATATATTGTAAAATGAATAACTTGGAAAGATTTAATTTGGCTGGAATTTCTAAGAAGCTCATATCTGATTTTTTTTGGAAGATAATTTGTCATCCTTTCTGATGATGGATGTGAGATGAAAGGATGGTTAAGGGAGGTGAGTAAAGCAACCCAACACAGTACCTATTTTTATAAATTTGCTTTTCATGTAAGTTTCCTATTAGATAGATGTTCCCTTTAAAAAGCAAGATAAGATCACCCTTTTTTGTATTCTGTTTTCTTCATCTAAAAACAGAAATATCTATGGCCTACTTGGAAATAATATAGTAATAACTTACCACAAATCCAGTGCTAATTTGCAATAGAAATGAAATTATGGCTTAAAGTAATAGTCTTATTTCAGGCAACCCTTTAGTTAAAAAGTATGATAGTCTAGTCCATGAGCAGTAATTTAAAAAAATAATTTTGTCTTTTTACATAATGCCTCCAACAATAATGCAGCCATTACTTTTGTGAGCTCTAAGCAATGAAATGATCCAAATGCCTCCTCCTTTCTTCTGTGAAATGTGGAAAGGATATAGTTTCTGTTTTATATCAGTCATCTCTCTTTCAGTTTTCCTGAAAAGGATAGAAAGAGGAGAGACAAGAGATACTATCAGAGGGAATCAAGAGATGTAGGATTTAGAAAGTCTAGATGCATGTCTCCGAGCAATTAATTAATAATTCAGGATGCTGGGGCCACTCTGCATTTACATCATGAGACAAACACTGTTACAGTAACTGATTAAAATGTTACATTGAGCCTGTGGCTTTCTCTTATGGTCATAAATGTAGTAACATTCACCTGTGAGGTGAAGAAATCTGATTTGTGATATCTTGCATCTATTTGGTTATTTAGTCAGCCTTCACGCTATGTCACAACAAGTGGTAAGAGCTGATATTGTCATTATTTCTAACATTCTTTGTAATTAAGATTTAAGGGTGGAGATAAATGTACAAGTGACTATCTTGGAAGGAACATTTAAGATCTGCTCTTATGACTGCAAACATTATGTACTGTACTTATCTTTCACAAAGAATGGGCAGGGAATTGAATTACTTTGCCATTGAAATTAACCCTGAAGGGCTATGTAATTCTAGGGCCACTCTGACTCTTGTTGCTTAGCACAGGGAAGGGGAAAAAAACCGCACATGCAGAGTCAAAGAAAGAAACTTCAATCTGCAAATAAAATACTGATGAATGAAGCAATAAAATTGTAAGGAAGGCTACTTCTCTTCCATTGGGGAAACACTCAGGGCCAAGTGTGCTAAAGTTTTATGCTAATATAAAATTGGTTCCAGAAAACTACTGAGTTTTATAACTCAGAAAATTAGTGCCAACTTATTTAAATGATCTAGCACCAGAAAAAAACAAGTAGAAGGCTGTTCAGGAAACATCTGCTCAGAGGAAAGCATGTAATCATTAAAAATGTATTCACCATTAGATAATTAGAAGGAATGGAATTAGTACTGACTTGCTTGCTCATAGAGATATGATTTCAATCTGTGGGCAATAAACATTGGCTGTTATGGGTATCTCATTTTTTTTTCTGTACTAGATGAATGGATATTTGTGGTCTGTATTAAGGTATTACACATGAGAGGGTAAATTCCTTTCAGGTAAATCAACATCAAATATAAAAATTTCACTACGCCATGGAATGCAGTAAGGAAATAGATAAAGAATAAAGATAATTTTCACCAGATGAGTCATTTAGATATCACTGATTTCCAAAAGAAGATATAAATGTTTATCCTTGGTAGAACAATGGTAGGTAGATTTAGTATATGTAATAGCAGAAAGAAGAACATTCTCTCTGGAAGTTTCATAAAAGTAGATTTTGCCTTAGTATAATAAGGGAGGGAGGGGATGGCAAAAAACTTCCTAACAATTAAAGCTCTGCTAATGGAAATAACCTGTTTCTGGAGGCAGCAAAACAGATTAT
>NW_020954570.1:5528050-5621801 GCF_900497805.2 Vombatus ursinus | reverse complement strand
GTATTCCTTTTAGGGACCAATGATTCTCTGCACATCATGTCTTCAAAATCAGTATTTTTTTTTCTTGGTTTGAATGCTTATTTTTTTTAATGTCATTGCTCTTTTTATTCTCTTCTTTCTTATTGTCTTTTACTTCTGTATTTCTGCATCCCCAGGAACCATCAGAAAGAGGAAACAAAACTCAACAGAAGAGAAAAAAATAACGATTCAGCTTCCTTTGTTCTTTCTTTGGGTGTAGATAGCATTTTCCATCACAAGGCCTCTGGAGATGTCTTAGACCCTTGTATTGACAGGAAGGGTTAAGTTTATCAATATTAGTCATCACACAACATGGCTGTTATTGTGTACCACATTCTCTTGGTTCTGCTCACTTCACTCAGCATCAAACCATACAAGTCTTTCCAGGTTTTTCTGAAGTCAGCCTGTTCATTATTTCTCATAGCACAATAGTATTCCATTGCATTTATATACCACAACTTCCTCAGTTATTCCCCAATTGATGGGCATCCTCTCAATTTCCAATTCTTTGCCACCACAAAAAGAGCTGCTATGAATATTTTTGTACATGTAGGTCCTTTTCCCATTTGTGTGATCTCTTTGGGATATAGCCCTAGAAGTGCTATTGCTGGGTCAAAGGGTATGCACATTTGTATAGCCCTTTGGGCATAGTTCCAAATTGCTCTCCAAAATGGTTGGATCATTTCAAAACTCCATCAACAATGCATTAGTGTTCCAATTTTCCCACATCTTCTCCAATATTTATCATTTTCCTGTTTTGTCATGTTGGCCATTCTGATGGGTGTGATGTGGTACCTCAGAGTTATTTTCATTTGCATTTCTCTAATCAATAGTGATTTAGAGCATTTTTTCATATGACTATAGATGGCTTTAATTTCTTCATCTGAGAACTGTCTGTTCATATCCTTTGACCACTTATCAATTGGGGAATGGCTTGTATTCTTATCAATTTGACTTAATTCTCTATATATTTTAGAAATGAGGCCCTTATCAGAGAGACTGGTTGAAAAAATTCTTTCCCAGTTTTCTACTTTCCTTCTAATCTTGGTTTCATTGGCTTTGTTTGTGCAAAACCTTTTCAATTTAATGTAATCAAAATTATCCATTTGGCTTTTTGTAATGTTCTCTATCTCCTGTTTGGTCATGAATTCTTCTGTTCTCCATAGATCTGACAGGTAAACTATTCCTTGCTCTCTCAGTTTGCTTATAGTATCAGCCTTTATATCTAAATCATGTACCCATTTTGACTATATTTTGTTATATGGTGTGAGATTTTAGTTCATGTCTAGTTTCTGCCATACTCTTTTCCAGTTTTCCCAGCGGTTTTTTTCAAAGAGTGGGTTCTTATCCCAGAAGCTGTGGTCTTTGGGTTTTTCAAATGGTATATTACTATAGTCATTGACTACTGTCTTGCATATTTAACCTATTTCACTGATCTACCACTCTATTTCTTAGCCAGTACCAATCAGTTTTGATGACTGCTGCTTTATAATATAATTTAAGATCTGGAATGGCTAGGCCACCTTCCCCTGCATTTCTTTTCATTAGTTCTCTTGATATTCTGGACCTTTTGTTCTTCTAAATGAATCTTGTTATTATTTTTTCTAACTCTATAAAATAATTTTTTGGTAGTTTGATTGGTATGGCACTGAGTAAGTAAATTAGCTTAGGTAGAATTGTCATTTTATTATATTAGCTCAGCCTACCCATGAGCAACTGATGTTGTTCCAATTATTTAGATCTGATTTTATTTGCATGAAAAGTGTTTTGTAATTCTGCTCATAGAATTCCTGGGTTTGTTTAGGGAGGTAGACTCCTAAATATTTTACAATGTGCAGTAAGTTTAAATAGAATTTCTCTTTCTATCTCTTCCTGTTGGGCTTTGTTGGTAATATATACAAATGCCAATGATTTATGTGGGTTTATTTTATAGCCTGAAACTTTGCTAAAGTTGTTTATTATTTCAAGTAGTTTTTTACTTGATTCTCTGGGATTCTCTAGGTATAACATCATGTCATTTGCAAGGAGTGATAGCTTTGTTTCTTCTTTGCCTATTCTAATGCCTTCAATGTCTTTTTCTTCTCTTATTGCTAAAGCTAACATTTCCAGTACGATGTTGAATAACAGTGGAGATAATGGACATCCTTGTTTCACCCCCGATCTTATTGGAAATGCTTCTAGCTTGCCCCATTACATAGTATGCTTGCCGAAGGTTTTAGATAGATGCTATTTATTATTTTAAGGAAGACTCCATTTATACCTGTGCTGTCTAGTGTTTTTAATAGGAATGGGTGTTGTATTTTGTCAAAAGCTTTTTCTGCATCTACTGAGATGATCATGTAGTTTCTGTTAGTTTTGGTGTTGATATGATGGATTATGCTGATAGTTTTCTTTATATTGAACCAGTCCTGCATTCCTGGTATAAATCCTACCTGGTCATAGTGTATTATTCATGTGATAAGTTGCTGTAATCTATTTGCTAATATTGTGTTTAAAATTTTTGTGTCTATATTCATTAGAGAAATTGGTCTCTAATTTTCTATCTCTGTTTTGACTCTTCCTGGTTTAGGTATCAGCACCATATTTGTATCATAAAAAGAATTTGGTAAGATTCCTTCTTTACCCATTTTACCAAATAGTTTATATACTATTGGAATTAATTGTTCTTTAAATGTTTGATAGAATTCGCCTGTAAATCCATCTGGCCCTGGAGATTTCTTCCTAGGGAGTTCATCAATGACTTGTTCAATTTCTTTTTCTGAGATGGGGTTATTTAAATATTTTACTTCCTCTTTTGTTAATCTGGGCAATTTATATGTTTGTAAATATATATCCATTTCACTAAGATTGTCAAATTTGTTGGCATATAGTTGGGCAAAATAATTCTTAATTGTTGTTTTAATTTCCTCTTCCTTGGTGGTAGTTTCACCCTTTTCATTCTTAATACTAGTAATTTGGTTTTCCTCTTTCTTTTTTTAATTAGATTAATGAAAGGTTTATCTATTTTATTGGATTTTTCATAAAACCAGCTCTTAGTTTTATTTATTAGTTCAATAGTTTTCTTAATTTCAATTTTATTAATTTCCCATAAGTTTTGGTATGTTGTCTCATTATTGTCATTCTCTTGAATTAAATTATTGAATGTTTCTATGATTTGTTGTTTGACCCAATCATTTTTTAGGATTAGATTATTTAGTTTCCAATTATTTTTTAGTCTATCTTTCCATGGCCCTTTATTACATATAATTTTTATTGCATCACGATCTGAAAAGGATGCATTTGCTATTTCTGTCTTTCTGCATTGGATTGTGAGGGGCCCTAGTACATGGTCAATTTTTGTGTATGTGCCATGTACATCTGAGAAAAAAGTATATTCCTTTCTATCCCCATTCAGTTTTCTCCACAGATCTATCATACCTAACTTTTCTAATGTTCTAGTCACCTCCTTAACTTCTTTCTTGTTTATTTTGTGGTTAGATTTATCTAGTTCAGAGAGGGGGAGGTTGAGGTCCCCCACTAGTATAGTTTTGCTGTCTAGTTCTTCCTGTAACTCCCTGAACTTCTCCTCTAAGAATTTGGATGCCATACCATTTGGTGCATATATGTTTAGTAATGATATTACTTCATTCTCTATGGTGCCTTTTAGCAGGATGTAGTTTCTTTCCTTATCTCTTTTGATAAGATCTGTTTTTTGCTTTTGCTTTGTCTGAGATCAGGATTGCTACCCCTGCTTTTTTTTTACTTCAGCTAAAGCATAATATATTTTGTTCCAGCCTTTTAACTTTACCCTGTATGTGTCGGTCTTTTTCAAATGTGTTTCCTGTAAACAACATATTGTAGGATTATGGTTTTTATCCAATCTGCTATACACTTCCTTTTTATGGGAGAGTTCATCCCATTCACATTTACAGTTATGATTACTATCTTTGTCTTTTTCTCCATTCTTTTCTTCCCCCTGTTTAAGCTTTTTTTTCTCCTTTCTCCTCCCCCCACCCCAGTGTTTTGCTTTTGACCAGCGCCTCCTTGGTTCCCACCTCCCTTCTATTATCCCTTTCCCTTTTTTTCCTCTTTACCTTACTGCTTCTTCCCTCCCTTCTATCCCCCTCCCTTTTCTTTCCCATTTCCCCTCCTACTACCTATAGTGCAAGTTAGATTTCTATACCTAACTGATTATGTTATTCTCTTCTTGAGCCAAATCTGATGAGAGTAAGGTTCAAACAATGCTCATCCCCCTCCCTTCTTTACCTCTGCTCTAATAGGTTTTTGTGTCTTTTCCTGTAATTTACCCTTGTCTGCCTCCTCCTTTCTCAGTACATTTTCTTAGTTCAGACTAATCCACTTACTTGGATCCATTTAACCCACGTGATTAAATTATTTTTTATCATTACATCAAAGTCAACTTATATCCACGCCTTTTATGTATACTCCTTTAACATGATATAATAACAATACAGTTCTCAAGAGTTGCAAGTGTCATCTTCCCTTGTAGGTATGTAAACATTTTGCCCTTATTAACAACATATTGTATCTTTCTGTCCCATTTACCTTCTTATGTCTCTCTTGAATCTTGTACCTGAAGATCAATTTTTTGTTGAGCTCTGGTCTTTTTATCAGGATCATTTGGAAGGCCCCTATTTCATTGAATATACATCTCCTTCCCTGAAAAATCATGCTCATTTTCTCTGGGTAGTTAATCCTTGGCTGCATTCCAAGCTCCTTTTCCTTACAGAATATCATGTTCCATGCCCTGTGGTCTTTTAATGTAGAGGCTGCAAGGTCCTGTGTAATCCTGACTGTGGTTCCATGATATTTAAATTGTTTCTTTCTGGCTGCTTGCAGTAATTTTTCTTTAATCTGGTAATTTTGGAATTTAGCTATTATATTCCTTGGCATTTTAAATTTGGTATGTCTTTCAGGTGGGGAGAGGTGGATTCTTTCTATAGTTATTTTACCTTCAGGTTCTAGGACTTCAGGGCAGTTTTCCTTTATGATTTGCCCAGGCTCTTTATTTCATCATGACTTTCAGTTAGGCCTATAATTTTTAAATTGTCTCTCCTGGATTGATTTTCCAGGTCAGCTGTTTCACCCATGAGGTATTATACATTTTCATCTACTTTTTTCATTTTTTTGTTTCTGTTTGACTGATTCTTGCTCTCTCATAGAGTCATTATTTTCCATTTGTTCAATTCTAATTTTTAACATTTTTTTTTTCTGTTAGATTTTGTAGTTTCTTCTCCAATTGGTCGATTGTATTTTTAGGGGATTTATTTTCTTCATTGTACTTTTTTTCCAGTTGGCCAATTGTGTGTTTTAGGGACTTGTTTTCTTCAGTGTACTTTTTTTCCAATTGGCCAATTGTACTTTTACAGGACTCCTCTAATTCTGTCATTTGAGTTTTAAAATTCTTCTTGAGTTCTTCTAAGAAGGCTTTTTGGGCTTCAGACCAGTTCATATTCCCTTTTGATGTTGCAGATGTGGATCTGATGACAGTGTCTTACCCTACAGGAAATTAGGGGGGGAAGGTGATAAGAGAATTTCTGTCTTCATCTTCACTCTTCTCATAATATGAATCTATCGTACATTTCTTTTTCCTCATGATGTTTCTTTATTCCCTGGCCTTTAAAGAGATTAACTTCTCCTGCTGGGGATCAGAGGGCACTGACCCAAGCTTATTGTGTTGGGAGCCTAGGTCTTGGTCACAGGCTTTGTGTGCTGGGACCTCTTATGTTGGCAATTGGAGGCTGTAGGGTTCTGACAGCTTACCTAGTGTTGGGCTGGAATTAGCAAGGCTGGGATGTTCAGGCAAATCTAGGTTGCCTGCTTTTTCTCTCCTTTAGCTTTGTTTAGCTCCTTTTAGGTAAGTGCTGCCAGGTATTTATCTGCCTGGGGCCCCTTGCAGTGCTGCCTCCCTTATTTCTGTTGAGGCACTAGTGGACTTCTTTGCTGTAGAATGCCGAGGCACCTGGTGGTTTTCTGAGCTGGTTTCCACCAGTTACCCCACCCTTACTGAGGCACTCAGAGGTACAGCTGTTGGTGTTTGCCTGCTCGACCACCTGGGCTTAGGGATCTCCTCCTGGTTGGCAGTTGGAGACTGTAGGGTTCTGACAGCTTACCTGGTGTTGGGCTGGAATCAACAAGGCTGGAACTTTTTGGCACCTCTAGGTTGCTTTCTTCAGCTCCTTTCAGATGAATGCTGCTGAGTGCTTATCCTCCTGGGGCCTTTTGTAGTGCTACTTCCCTTATTTTTGCTGAGGCACTGGGATACCCATTTGCTGGCCTACTGCACTGCTGCTCCTCATCTTTCTTCTGGTTCAGCTGTTCCAGGGTTTTTTCTAGGGTGATATTTTCTGGGTTTTCAGAGGTTGATAGGGGAGGGTGAGAGTGACTACCTTTTTACTCCACCGTCTTGGCTTCCCGAAGCAGAAGTCCAGAAGTTTTTACTCCTTCAAAAAATTAAAAAAAAGAAGTGTTTACTTCTGATTAAACCCTTCCCCAATCTGCCCTCCCCTCTATCATCTCCCCCCTCTCTTATCACCTTCCCCTCTAATTTCCTGTAGGGTAAGATAGATTTCCATACCAAATTGCATGTGTATCTTATTCCCTCCTTAAGCCAAATCCAATGAAAATAAGATTCATTCATTCCTTCTTACCTTCCCCCCACTTCCCCTCCACTGTAAAAGACTTTTCTTGCCTGTTTTCTGTGAGATAATTTACCCCATTCTACCTCTCCTTTTTCCTTCCCCCAGTATAATCCTCTCTCACCCCTTAATTGTATTCTCCAGATATCACCCCTTCATCTTCAACTCACCCTGTGCCCTCTATCTATTTCTCTCTCTCTCTCTCTCTCTCTCTCTCTCTCTCCCTCTCTCTCTCTATATATATATATAATATACATATACAAATTTTTTTTCCCTCTAACTACTCTAATATTGACAAAGGTCTCATTAGTTACAAATATCATCTTTCCATGCAGGAATGTAAACAGTTCAACCTTAGTAAGTCCCTTATGATTTCTCTTTCCTGTTTACCTCTTCATGTTTCTCTTGAGTCTTGTATTTGAAAGTGAAATTTTCTATTCAGTGCTGGTCCAGTCCCTTAATGTAAAAGCTGCAAAATCTTGTGTTATTCTGATTGTGTTTCCATGATACTTGAATTGTTTCTTTCTGGCTGCTTGCAATATTTTCTCCCTGACCTAGAAACTCTGGAATTTGGTTACAATATTCTTCGGAGTTTTCCTTTTGGGATCTCTTTCAGAAGGTGATCAGTGGGTTCTTTCCATTTCTACTTTACCCTCTGATTCTAGAATACCAGGGCAGTTTTAATTGATAATTTCTTGAAAGATGATGTCTAGGCTCTTTTTTAGATCATGGCTTTCAGAAATCCAATAATTTTTAAATTATCTCTCTTGAATCTATTTTCCAGGTCAGTTGATTTTCCAATGAGATATTTCACATTGTCTTTGACTCTTTGATCTATTTTTTTAATGCAGATTGCTCATGTTCCCAGCCAATTACTTGAGTTTTAAACTCTTTGTTAAAGTAGGGGTCTGCTTCCAGTGTGGATAATCTACTGTCCAAAGCTTTGGGGATTTTGTGCAGCTGTTTTCAGAGATACTTCTAGGGACCTGTAAATTTTCTTTTCTTCCAAGGTGGTACAATCAAGGCCAAGGTGTTTACTCCTTTCCTGGCCTGTGCTATGGTCTATGAGTGACCACAAGCACTCTTTTCTGCCTTGGAACTATGAAGAGGACTCCCTTTCCACTCCCACCACAAGCTCCTCCTCACCCTAGGACTGCCACCTTGAACTGTGACCCAGATCCAAGCATGGGCAAAGCAAGAGATTCTTGCCTTAGCACTAGCAAAGAGATCCCTGCAATCACCCTCTGATCAGCCACTCAATTCCTCCTCTTTCTATGTGCCTGGAGCTCTGGAAGCTGATGTTGCCCCGAGACTGAACCAGGACTAGGGCTGGGACCAATCTTTTCTTTCCCCAGGGTTACAGACCTTTCCTACTCACCTTCTAAGTTGTCTTTGGCATTTGTAGGTTGAGAAATCCGGAAACAGCCACAGCAGCCTGTGATTCAGTTCCCTGAGGACTGTTCCAGGTTAGCTGAGGCCTGGTCTTTGCCTGCACTGAACTGCGCTCCTCTCCCAACCCAGTGCAATATACCTTTCCAATCAACCATCCAGGTTGTCTTGGGCTGGAAATTTGTTTCACTCAGTCTTTTTGTGGGCTCTGCTGCTCTAGAATTTCTTTAGAGCCCTTTTTATAAGGATTTGGAAGGATGTGAGGGAGAGCTCAAGGAGTCACTGGTTTAACTCTGCCATCTTGGTTCTGCTCCAAGGATTTTTCTTATTGTTGTTATTATCCATCATACTTTTTAAAATTTTTTCCATTTGCTATTTTATTTTCCCCAATTACATGTAAAAGTAGATTTTAACATTCATTTTTAAAAATCTGAGTTCCAAATTCTTCATTCCCTCCCTATTTCCCACCCCCATTTGGATGGCAAACGATTCTACATAAGTAATACATATGTAGTCATGCAAAATATTTCCATAATAGTCATGTTGTGAAAAAAATAGGAAAAAACTCAAGAAAAAAAGGAAGTAAAAAGAGTATGCTTCAGTTTATATTCAGATACCCTCAGTTGTTTCTCTTGGGATGGATAGTATTTTTTTTTTATCATAAGTCCTTCAGAGTTCTCTTGGATCATTGTATTGCTGAGAATAACTAAGTCATTCATAGCTGACCATCTTACAATGTTACTGTTACTTTGTACATAGTACATTTCACTTTGCATCAGCCCATGCAAGTCTTTTCAGGATTTTCTGAGTGTATGCTGCTTATTGTTTTTTAATAGTACAATAACATTCGATCATAATCACATACCACAATGAAACAAGGCCTTTATCAGAGACACTTGCTTCAATTGTTTTTCACACTTACTATTGCTAACTGTATTTCCCCCATCCTATCTCTCCTATATATTCTATTCTTTCTCATCCCTCCTCAAAAATGTTTTGCTTCTGACTACTCCATCCCTCAAACTGCCCTCCCTTCTCCTCCTACTTTCCTATAGGGTAAGATAGATTTCTATACCCAATTGAGTGTGTATGTTATTCTCTCCTTGAGCCAATTCTGATCAGAGTAAGGTTCATTCATTTCCTTTCACCTTTTCCCTCTTCCCTTCCATTGAAAAAGCTTTTTCTGGCTTCTTTTATGTGAGATAATTTACCCCATTTTACTTCTCCCTTTTTCTTTCTCCCAGTACATTCCTCTTACATTCCTTAATCATATATTTTACCTATCAACTCTTCATATTCAATTTATTCATGTGCCTTTGCCTGTATATACTCCTTCTATCTACCCTAATAATGAGTAACGTCTTATGAGTTACAAATATCATCTTCCCATGTAAAAATGTAAACAGTTTAACCCTATTAAATCCCTTATTTGTTGTAAAACCCTTTCTTGTTTACTTTTTTATTCTTCTTCTGAGTCTTGTATCTGAAAGTCAAATTTTCTATTCAGCTCTAGTCTTTTCATCAAGAATGCTTGGAAGTCCTTTATCTCATTGAATTTCCATTTCCCCCCCTTGAAGGCTTATACTCAGTTTTGCTGGACAAGTGATTTTTGGTTGTAATCTCAGCACTTTTGCCAGAATATCATATTCTAAGCCCAAGATCCTTTAATTAGAAGCTGCTAAATCATGTGTTATGCTGACTTTGACTCTACAATACTTGAATTGTTTCTTTCTGGCTGCTTGCAATATTGTCTCCTTTACCTGGGAAACTCTGGAATTTGCCTAAAATATTACTGGAAGTTTTCATTTTGAGATCTCTTTGAGGATGTGATTGGTGGATTCTTTCAATTTCTATTTTATCCTCTGATTCTGGAATATCAGGGTAGTTTTCCTTGATAATTTATTGAAATATGATGTCTAGGCCCTCTTATTGATCATGGCTTCCAGATACTCTAATAATTTTTATATTATCTCTTCTGGATCTATTTTTGAGGTCAATTGTTTTTACAATGAGATATTTCACATTGTCTTCTATTTTTTCTTTTGGTTTTGTTTTGTTGTTTCTTGATTTTTCATAGTCATTAACTTCCATTTGCTCCATTCTAATTTTTTTTTTTGGTGAGGCAATCAGGGTTAAGTGACTTGCCCAGGGTCACACAGCTAGTAAGTGTCAAGTGCCCAAGGTCGAATTTGAATTCAGGTCCTCCTGACTCCAAGGCCAGAGCTCTATTCACTGTGCCACCTAGCTGCCCTTTCACTCTAATATTTAAGGAATAGCTTTCTTCAGTGAGCCTTTGGATATCCCTTTCCATTTGGACAATTCTACTTTTTAAAATATTCTTCTTCTCATTGGCTTTTTGGACCTCTTTTATCATTTGGCGTAGTCTATTTTTTAAAGTGTTATTTTCTTCAATATTTCTTTGCATCTCCTTTACCAAGCTGTTGACTGGTTTTTAATGTTTCTTGCATCACTCATTTCTCTTCCCAACTTTCCCTCTACCTCTCTTACTTGATTTTCAAAATTCTTTTTGAGCTCTTCCATGGTCTGAGACCAATTCATATATTTCTTGGAGGCTTTGAACATATCAGCTTTGACTTTGTTGTCTTTTTCTGAGTGTGTGTTTTAATCTTCTTTATCACCATAGTAATTTTCTATAGACAGAGTTTTTTTTTCTTTTGTTTGCTCATTTTCCCAGTCTATTACTTGACTTTTAACACTTTGTTAAAGTAAGGCTTTTCTTCCAGGGTGGAGGGTGCACTGTCCCAAAGTTAAGGGGTTTTGTGAAGCTGTTTTAGGGACCTGTAAGTTTTCAGTTCTTCCAAGGCTGTATGATTTAAGGAGAGGTGTTTTCTACTCTCCTCCTCTGTGCTCTGGTCTGTGAGTAACCACAAGCACTCTTTTCTGCCTTGGAATTGTGAGGAAGGTCCCCTCTCCACTGCTGCCACAAGCTCTGCTACACTAGTGCTCCTCCTCACCCTGGGACTTCCACTGTGGACTGCAGCTACTGCTACTGCAATTGCCATTACTGATTTAGTCACTCCCAGCGCCTGCTAGTTGTGACCTTGGGCTGGATCTGCGCTGGTGTGGCCTGCACTGGGCTGTGCCTGTGTGCCCTGCACTACACTGTGCTCCACTCTCACCCAGGTAGGACAAAAAATCAGAATTGGGCAAGAGGAAGCCAGTGAAGTTATAAAAGACCAAGAAATAATAAAACAAAATGCAAAGAATGAAAAAAAAAACATTAAACTAAAGCATTAAAAAAAACCAATACTGGGTTTATATTAGGATAGAATAAAACATCATAACTAAAAAATTTAGAGACAATTTGAGGAAAAAATAAGTCTAATTCTCATAATTTTAAATATGAATATATCAAACAGTTTAATAAAATGAAAAAGAATGACAGATTGGATGAGAAAACAAAACCCCATGACTTGCTGGTTAGAAGAAACATGTTTTTAAAAAATAGAATTATACAGAGCTAGAAAAGCTAGCTAGAAAAAATAAATTTAATATGCATCAAGTGAATCAAAAAAGCAGCAGTTGTGATCATACTACCTAACAAAGCAAAAAGAAACATTAAATAAATAAAAAGGGATAATTAAAGAAACTATTTTATGCTGAAAGTAACCTTGAATAAAATCTAATATCAGTATTAAACTTATGTGCTCCAAATGCTATTGTATTTAAATTCAGGAAACATTAACTGAACTAGAAGAGTACATAATCAGTAATGTAATGGTGACAGGAGATTTCAATGTCTTTCTTCATTTTGGATAAGTCTAACAGAAAGATAAAAAGGAAAATAAATTCTTAAAGGAAGAATTGCAAAGTATTAACACGCATGTGAAACAGTGCTCCCAATCACTAATAATAAGAGAAATGTAAACCAAATCAAGCTTGTGATTTCATCTATTACCCTAAAACATTGGCAAAGATGACAAGAAATGGACTTATTCAACTTTGGAGAAGATTTGGAATTATGGGCACAATAATGAGTTATTGGAAGACCTGTGAATAGGTATAAAAAATTTTGGAAATCAATATGAAAATATGTAAATACAGTGATTTACATGTCCATATCATTGATAAGAACAGTCCTCATATACCAAAATTTTTATAATAGAAATATTTGTGGCATCAAAGAATTGGAAACAAAGTAGATGCCCATAAGTTAGAGAATGGTTAAAAAAACATTGTGGTAATAGGATATTACTGCATTATAGGAAATGATGAATGTGATGAATACAGAGAAGCAAGGAAAGACCTACTTGTACTGATGCAGAGTGAAGTAAGCAGGGCCAAGAAAACAGCATACACAAATATAAATGGAAAGAACAACCATATTAAAAAAAAGGAAACTCAAAAGTGAATGTAGCAAAAATTATAACTTGTTATATGGAATGTCTTTATGGGAAGGGGAGAGGAGAGATACTGGGATGAGAGAAATGGGATAATGTTTTAAAAATCAAAAAACATCAATAAAAACTTTTTAAAAAAAAAAAAAAACAAGTATCCAGGCTACTCAGGTAACAGTTTCACTATACTATTTCCTGGTTGAGCTCTGTGTGCCATTGATTAATAAACTGAAGAGTTTTGAAGAGGGCCATAAAATTAATAAAGAACTTTTTATGGAGTTTATTCCATGTGAGCATTAGTTGATGTTCAGGGCCAGGTCTGAATCAAGCTGAACTTGTGGTTTATATTCACAATTGAATGAAATGAGACTTAGAACTTTCAGTGTTAAATAAAAGTTTATTTCACAATAGCATGAAAAAAAATCAGCATGGATTCTAATATTAATGCAGTTGGGTTTATCTCTCTGCCTCTCAATTTTCCAAGGTGACTTGCCAGGATGAATTAGGTCAAAAGGGTGTGTCAAGTCTGAAGAGTTCTTCCTGCACTTGGCTTTTGTACTTAGTTAACAGGAAGCTATACCAAAGTCAATGAATTATCAAGGACAGTTTCAATAGATTTTAAGGGAAAAATAGCCTTCCTTGTATGATAGTAACTTTAGCACATCTTGCTTCTTTCACATTAACCCTTTGATAGCAAAGTCCTAAATGTTTTGTAGAAGATCTGCCACCACTTAAGTGGCCTTAAGGTCATTATTAGACCACCTTCACCTCAGGGATTCAAGAAGTCTAGCATAGGCAACTCTGACAGAAGAACTTAGTGAAGCAAAAGAAAAACAAAAACAAAAGGATATTTAAAAGTACAATCCCTGAAATAGTGACCAAATAATCAGAAAAGTGAATCCTGGAAATCTCAGGTTTTACTTCCCTTTTTCAGAAGGATCTGGTCCTGATCTTAATGATCTTTCCATTTAGTGGTGACATCTAGTTTTTGCAGGTTATAGTGGGTCTACTGATGCAACACAGGGATCACAAGCAAAAGCAGTACCAGGAATTGTAGAGTTACAGTGCAGATGACATTTTCAGCATGCTTACTGTACTTCATTATAGGTCAAGACTGAAACTATCTTTGTGACTTAGTTGGTCAAGAAGATTAAGACTAGAAGATTTCCATGTAAGATTTCTATCTTATTTCTATCCATTTTCTTTCCATGGGGGAGAGGGAGCATAATCAAAGAGAGTTTATGTAGCAGGGGCCTTAATAAATGTTGCTTCTACTATAGCTAATTACTGGAGATTTTGTGTGTGTGTGTGTGTGTGTGTGTGTGTGTGTGTGTGTGTGTGTGTGTATCCCAATTACATGCAAAATTTTTGACATTCATTTTTTTAATATTTTAAGTTTCAAATTCTCTCCCCTTATTTCCCTCATCCTTTATAAGGCAAGCAATTTGATATCAATTGTATGTGACCTCATGCAAAACATATTTCCATATTAGCCAAGTAGCAAAAGAAATGCTGACAAAAAAAAGTTAAAAAAAAAGAAACTTAAAAAAGTAAGCTCCAATCTGCATTCAGATTTCCTCAGTTCTTGCTATGGAGACAGATAGCATTTTTCATCATGGGTCCTTTAGTATTGTCTTGGATCATAGTCTTGATTAGAGTAATTAAGTCTTTCACAGATGATCATCCTTGAATATTTGTTACTATGTACAATGTCTCCTGGTTCTGCTTGTTTTACTTTGCGTGAATGCACATAAGTCTTTCCAGGTTTTTCTGAAACCATCCTGCATGTCATTTCTTATAGTTTACTATGATTTGTTTAGCCATCCCCCTGTTGATGGTTATCCCTCAAATTCCATTCCTTTGCCTTACCAAAAAGAGCTGCTGCTATAAATATTTTTCTACAAATAGGTCCTTTTCCCTTTTTAAAAATCTTTTTGTGATATAGATCCTGTAGTGGTATTGCTGGGTCAAAGGGTATGAATGCTTTTAGAAACCTTTGGGTATAATTCATTAATTGTTCCATAACTCCATAAATTATTCTCCAGAATGGTTGGACTAATTCACAACTCAACTGACAGTTCATTAGCGTACATATTTTTCCAATTCCTCCCAACATTTGTTATTTTCATTTTCTGTTATATTAGGCAATCTGATAGATGGTACCTCAGAGTTGTTTTAATTTTCACTTCTCTAATCAATAGTAATTGAAAGCCCTGGAGAATTTTTAGGCTAAAAGAGAAAAGACTTAGGGACCATATGAGATCTATGTTCAAGTATTTGGAGGGCTGTAACAAGGGATTAAGCAGGGCATAATGAGTAGCAACTGTTGGGAGTAATAAAGAGTCGAATTTAAACTTGAGATTAAAAAAAAATGTTTCTATTCACTCTTTCTTAGTGACATCGTAAGTTACCATTGTCATTTCTTTTGTCTCTCTTGAGCTCCAATTTTGCTTCACCAGCTGCCTAGTGAGCATATCAATCTATATAGGAATCTCAAAGTCTACATGTCCAAAGGAGAAATTGTTGTTTGTTTTTTCCCACTAAACCAACACCTCCTTTTATTTTTCTATATCTGTCAAGGGTACCAATGTACTTCTATACAACCAAGTTTACAACCTTGAAATCATCTTAAGTTCCTCACTCTCAAGTGCCCTAAATACCCAAGAAGTTGCCAAGTCTAATTAATTTTACCTCTACCACATCTCTTGAATTTATCCCCTTCCCTCCATACACATAGCCATCATACTAGTTCAGCTACTTATCACTTCCCACTTAGACTATTAAGAGAGGCTTCCAATTATTCTTGTCTCAATTTTCTCCCTTTTCCAATTGATCTTCAAAATTATACACCAAATTGATATTCTAAAACACAGGATGATCAATAAAGTTCACTGGTTTACTTGAAGTATCAAATATAAACTCCTTTCAATGATATTTAAAGTCCTTCACAATCTATCTCAAATATACTTCTATAGAAATATTATACATTATTCTAACATATCCCTCCTTTTATAGTTCTGTCAAACTAGCCTTTTTCAGTTTCTGTTCCCAGGATTTTGCATATGTTGATACTCTGCTAGGAACACATTCCATTCTCACCTCCACCTTATAGAAGCCCCAGTTTCCTTCACAGCTCTGTTCATTTACTACTTCTGAGAAAAATCTTTCTTCATTTCCCTAGTTGCTAGTGCCTCACTTCACCATAACCTTTATTTTGCATGTATTTTCTATGTACTTATACGTGTACATATCATTTCTCCTGTCTATTTTGCATGTACTTATAGGTGTACATATCATATGCATTTCATAAGGTTATCATCATTTCACTTTTTTCTCTGGAACTGCAGAACCTAGCAAAAGGTTTGGCAGAAAGTAGACTTCTACAAATCCCTGTTGATTGATTTATATATAGTCTAAAAATTGTGAAATTCTTAGCAACTTCTGCCTCTTTTTTTTTACCTTTGTTACCTCAGAAGTGGAAAGAAGAACATGGGAATGATGGCCATTTTGAATTTTCTGTGTTCTATGAATTGCTAGGGCTAAAAAAAGTTATCACTATGTATTCAGATTCCTGGTAATGAGTGTCTTTGTATTTGGATAGGCTGCTTCTCAGAAAATAGACACAAGTTCCAGGAGCCAAGATGGTAGAGTAAGCAGTAAATCACCATAATTCTCCCACATTCACCTCTGAACAACCATTAAATAGTGCCCTGAAACAAATTTTGGGACAGCAGAAGCAGAAAAAGAGGGAGTGAAACACTCTTTTAGCCCAAGAAACTTGGAAGATGACCAAGAAAGGTCAGTTTTTCTGGGAGAAAAGGAGAACACAATCCAGGACAGGAAGCATCCCAGTAAGCCAGCAGCAGGCTCCACCTCAGCAAACCAGCAGAAGATCCTGATCCCCAGTGTGGTGGAGCAGGCAAACAACAACACCACGATGTCCCATGTGCCTCAATACAGCTAGGAGAATGGACAGACTCCAGCTTCAAGAACCACCGTGTGCTTCAGTATAGCCCAAGGCATATAGGCAACCTCCAGTGACCAGACCACAATATGCTTCAGTGTAGCCCCTGGGAAATGCAAGAACCACCCCCGTACACATTGGCCTCAGCAGACACCAAGCACCTGCACTAGGACCTTGGCTCAGCACTAGGTAAGCTTCCAGACCTCTATAGCCTCCAGCAGCACCAACCATCCCTCCCATCCCACCTCTTCAGCACAACACCAGACATAAGGCCTCTGTGGGCCTCAGGCAACATTAGTGCAGCATCAGGTAAACATCCAGGGTCTGAAGCCCATGACATATTAATCCTGAGACAGTGCCCCTTCCACACCAGGAGCAGAGCGCAAACTTAAAAGAAAGGAAAAAGGCCAAAAATGATGAACAAAAAAAAAAAACAACACAAAAAACAACAACAAAACAAAGAAACAAACAAAAAATACTCTGACCATAAAAAGTTATTATGGGGAAAGGGAAGATGATGACACAAACTCAGAAGAGGACAACAATGTCAAATACTCATGGACAAAACCCCAAAGAAAAATGGGAAGTGGTCTCAAGCCCAGAAAGAATTCATGAAAAAGTTCAACAAGGAGCTTAAAAATCGTATAGGAGAGGTAAAAGAAAAATTGAGAAAAGAAGTGAGAATGATACAAGACAATTATGAAAATAAGAGTCAACACCTTGGAAAAAGATAACAACTGCTTAAAAAGTAGAATTGGAAAAATGGAAAAGGGAGTACAAAAGCTAACTGAGAAAAACAACTCCTTAAAAGTTAGACCTGGGCAAGTGGAAGCTAATTACTACATGAGGCATCAAAAATTAATCAAATTCAAAAGAATGAAAAAAATAGAAGAAAATGTAAAATATCTCATTGGAAAAAAAAAACTGACCTGGAAAATAGATCCAGGAGACACAATGTCAGAATAATTGGACTACCTGAAAGCCATAATCAAAATGAGGACCTGGAGAACATCTTTCAAGAAATTATCAAGGCAAAGTGTCCTCATATCCTGGAACCAAACAGCAAAATAGGCATTGAAAGAATATACCAACCACCTGAGGAAAGAGATCCTAAAATAAAATCCCCAAGGAACATAATAGCCAAATTACAGAACTATCAGGTCAAGGAAAAATATTCTACAAGAGACCAGAAAAAAAAGCATTTCAGATATGGGAAAGTCACAATCAGGATTACACAGGATTTAGCATCTGCAACATTAAAGGATTGGAGATCATGGAACATGATATTCTGGAAGGCAAAGGAGCCACAACTACTACCAAGAATCACCTACCTGGTGAAAGTAAGCATAATACTTCAAGAGAAAAAAATTAATTTAATGAATTAGAAGGATTTCGAGCTTTCATAAGGAAAAGACCAGAACTGAACAAAAAAAAGGGATCTCCAATATCAAGACCCAAGAAAAACCTAAAAAGGAAAACAGGCAAAAGAATACATAAGGGATTCAATGGAGCTGAACTGTTTACATTCTTACATGGGAAAATAATACTTGCAATTCTTAAAAAAAAACATTACCACTAATAGTACAGTTAGAAAGAATATACATAGACAGAGTATATGGGTATAAGATGAATTTGAAGGAATGAAATAAAAAATAATAAAAAAAACTAAAAGATGAGAAAGATGAGTACACTGGATGCAGAAGGAAGGGAGAGGTAGAAAGGGGTAAATTTTTTTCACATGAAGAGGTGTGGAAAACCTAATAGAGTTGAGGGGAAGATGAGAGGGTATGCAATGAGCATCAGTTGAAACCTTTCTCTCATCAGTATTAGCTCAAAGAGGGAATAATGTATACAATCAATAGTATATAGAAATCTATCTTACCTAATGGAATTGGAAGGAGGAGATTAAGTAAAAGGGGAGCAACTGACAGAAAGGCAGATCAGGGAAGGTGGTAGACAGAAGCAAAAAATTGTCAAGGAGAGAAAGGTTGAAAGGAGAAGATGAATAAAAGGAAAAATAAGATGGAAGAAAATATACAGTTAGTAATCATAATTGATTGCGAATGGGATGAACTCTCCCATAAAACAGAAGCAGATAGCAGAGTAGATAAAAAAAACTAGAATCCTATTGTTTACAAGAAACACACTTGAAGCAGAAATCCACACAGAGTAAAGGTAAGGGGCTGGACTAGAATCAATTGTGCTTCAGCTGAAGTAAAATAAAATAGTAATCCTGATCTCAAACAAAGCAAAAACAAAAATAGACCTAATTAAAAGAGATAAGGAAGGAAAGTAGGTCTTGGTTAAAGGTACCATAGATAATGAAGTAATATAAATACCAAACATATATGTACCAAGTGGTATAGCATCCAGATTGTTGAAGGAAAAGTTAAGTGAGTTACAGGTTCATGGCCAAACAAGAGATAGAAAGCATTACAAAATGTAAAATAGACAATTTTAGTCATATTAAATTTAAAAGTTTTTCCAAAAACAAAACCAATGCAGCCAAGATTAGGAGAAAAACAGAAAACTGGGAAATTTTTTGCATCAAGTTTCTCAAATACATATAGAAATTTGTAAGAATACAACCATTTCCCAATTGATAAATGGTCAAAGGATATGAAAAGGTAATTTTCAGATGAAGAAATCAAAGCTATCTATAAGTATCTGAAGAAGTGCTCTAAGTCACTTTTGATTAAAGAAATGCAAATTAAAACAACTCTGAAATACCACTTTACATTTACCTAATTGACTATTATGACAAAAAGGAAAATGATAAGTGTTGGAGAGGAGGTGGGAAAATTGGAACACTAATACACTGTTGGTGGAGTTGTGAACTGATCCAAAAATTCTAGAGAGCAATTTGGAACTGTGTATACCCTTTAATCCAGAACTATAACTACTTGGTCTGTATCTCAAAAAGATCATAAAAAAGGGAAAGAGACCTACATGTGCAAAAATATTTATGGCAGCCCTTTTCATGGTAGCAAAATATTAGAAATTGAGGGGATGCCCATCAAATGGGGAATGGATGAACAAATTGTGGTATGCAAATATTATGGAATACTATTGTGCAATAAGAAATGATGAACAGGCAAATTTCAGAAAAACCTGAAAAGACTTGAACAAATTGATGCAAAGTGAAAGGAGCAGAACCAGGAAAACACTGTGCACAGTATCAGCAATATCATATGATGATCAATTGGGAATAACTCAGCTCTTCTCAGCAACACAATGATCTAAGACAAGCACAAGTGCTTAGAAAGAAAATGCTATCCACATCCAGATAATGAACTGATGCATTCTGAATGTAGATCAAAACATACTTTTTTTCATTTATTCTTTTTTGTGTTTTTTTTCCCTTTTCATCTGTTTCTTCTTTCACAATTGTGACAGATAAGGAAATATGTTCCACAAGGTAGCACATGTATAACCTATATTAAATTGCCTACCATTTTTTCAAAATGGGATGTAGAAGGGAGAAAAATTTGAAACTCAAAATCTTATAAAAATGAATGCTAAAAATTGGCTTGTCATGTAATTGGGAAAAAATACTATCTTGAAAAAGAAAATAGACACAGCATCTTACCAGTACTATATTTTAAATATTTCTAGGCTGAAAGAATTTCTGGAATTTACACTCTGTTAGCATAATCTCCAAGAATTAGGGTCACCTCCATGTCAAGATGAAGCTTCACCATAAGGGAAGATAACTAGTACATTAGTTGAAATCTTTCATAGCAAATTATGGAAGGACATGGACAAGAGTTATATTGGATATATAAGCACATATAGGTTTGACAGTCTGTATCCTTGAAGAGAGTATCTATATCACTGAAATAAAAAATCCATCTCTGTATCTGTACTGAAAAATGATAACATCTTAATATTTAGAACTTTCCAAAAGTAAATTGGGTTACTTCATGAAGTTGTAGATTGCCCCTTAGTGGATGCCTTCAAGCAAAGGATAAATAGACATTTGTTGGACCTATCACCACATGATGCAGGAGATTTCTCATCAGATAGGAGTTGGACTAAATGGGCTCTGAGTCTCTTCAATTTCTGAGCTCTTACAATTGGAAGAACCTTAAATCTCATGGTAAAGTGAGACTGGGTTACCCTTAGTATTTTCTTGGGAAGAAGATAAAAAGTACATTAATATAGCATGCATTTAGTTCAGCTGAATTATCACTTTATCCGATATCACAAAACATGTGTAGACTGACAAGTAATGGTTGATATAAATCAATAACCCAATTGCTCAATAATTATGAAAAGAATAGATTTAATAGGATTCTCACCTAGATTGCCCCAGTAATGAGTGCAGAAATCTTTTCTTCAACACTATTCAACTTTTGTTCACCTATGAAGATAAGCAGAAAAAAAGATTGAAAATATAATTAGTTTTTTTTAAATTGACATTTTCTTTGGGATTCAAAATGATTTTCATTGTGGATGGTATTTTGAAGTCTTACTATAGATTAAATAACAATATTTAATCCTATCTAGGTTGTGTTATGTAAATTAGAAAAAGTAAATGCATTTATCATGAAATATATTAAAGTATTACATTTGAAAATAAATGAACACTGTCTTTTCCACCTTAATTTTAAAATAACCTTTTTTTCAAAAACGATAATCACAATCCATCTGTTTCTTTAATCAGTGTATAAATAAAGTTTTAGCTAACCTGAAAAAAATTATGAATTTCTTCTCTATGACTGAGGCAAATAGGCTAAAGATACAACATGATTTATGTTTAGAGAGTGATCTTTGGTGTCAAGAAAACTCATATTTAAGTCCTGTCTCTGCCATATGCTGTTTGTATGACCACAGGCAAGTTATTCAACCTGTCAGTGCCCTCGGCAACTTTGAGATTGAAATTCCAGAGCAGGTGCTATTAAAAAAAAAAAACCCCCCCCCCCCACTCAGATCCTGCTCTGACTTTTGGAGCATGAGGAAGTGAGAATGAAAGAAGACATCACAGAATTTTTAAGCCAATAGCCCATTTTGAAGTAAAATAGAAAATGGCTCCTATATGAGCTGCTGAGAGATGCTTAATACTTTCTGATATACCTCCTGTGGTGAATATATATCTATATCTATATCTGTTACGTAATAGATAGGTAGATATTGATATTGATATTTATAAGCTGCAATGACCTTCATATGCTTAAATCCTGGACAATGGGTTGGTGGGCTTTACATACCAGGACAAAGTTTTAGAGTGAACCTATCTCTTTAAACCAATATTTAGAAAATGTTCATCTTGAAAAATCTGGCCATTATCACTTTTCCAAGGAGACTTAAGATTGTATATCGAATATATTGAGCTATATGCATTGATAGATTGTGAATTCATCCCTGTGAGTGTCTGGTTAGAAAAAAAAAGGTGAGGGGGCTATGATAGAAGGAAGTAAGAATTCAAACTTTTCAACATCAAAATTCATATAAAACTCTCCTGGGGGAAATTAGCAGGAAAAAAGTGAAATGAGAAATAGATTAAGGTCATAGAGTGAATACGGAGATAGTGCACAAGGTACTTTCCTATGTCATATCCATTTGCTATATTCTATTTCCGTCAACTCCTAAAAGACTAATTATTCAATTTTTAAAAGCTACCACCAGTCATAAAGTCACTAGCTTGACATCTTGAACATTATGTTCTTTATGCTATTTAATTATATGTGCCAATATTGTCAAAAGCTTTTGAAAATGTTACTGCTTTATAAGATGAATTATTTTATATATTTAAGTAGTTAAATGTTGTATAAAATTAAATGAAACTGACAATCTTAACTCTTTAAAGTGTTTTACTTTAATCATTGATTAAATCAGCTAAAATATTCTATTTAAACCCATTCTTAATTGTAGGATCTCAATTCCTTTTTTAAAATACCTTACTCTTATGTTGTTTTTAAATTTGTGATTAAATTTAGGAGTGTTCTATCTCATTTATTATTTGTGTCTGGACTCATCAATCTTTCAACCATCAGTTAGTTGTGCATTTATGGGGGAGATATGATATACAGTCTAATGGAACTTGATATTAAGACTTATCCCTCCATAAGGGCAGGGGAAATATCTTCATTATCTTTAGAGTTCTGCAGAATCTAGTATAGCTCTTTGTGTGTTGCAGGAGATTAATAATGACAAATGAAAAAATACACAAATGAATATAATATGTATATATGTATAAATATATACATATATGTGTGTGTGCATGTGTGCATTTGTGTCTAATGGTAGCCATGGGAAGAGGGAAAAAAAGAAAGTTACATGATAACTGTATGATTTTTTAAAAAGGCATAGCATTTATACATAATAGATTTGAAGTTTCTTGTACAATCATCTTTTTTGTTATACTATGTTATGGAAATATGTGTTTTATTTCATAAATTAAAAGTAAAATTAAAAAAAAGCCAATTGACTAAATGAGAAACCAGGCCCTGCCTCTGAGGATGATGAGGGAGACTTATGGTCCTACTTTTTGGGGAGCCTCCAGGCTGAGGTAGAGAGAAACATTTGTTATAGAATCAAAAGACAAAAAGAGATAAATTAAGACTCAGTGGACTCCCTGAAAACCTTGCCAATGAATGAAAAAACTGGTTATCATGTTTTGAAAAATTGTAAAAGAAAACTGCCCAGAAGTATTAAAGCTGGAAGCAACTGAATATAGAGTCTTCTCCTCAAAGAAGCCCCAAAGGAAATACATGCAGAAATATCATAGTCCAAACCTTTATCTCATATAAGGCAACTGTAAAAGTAGACATGGTTGAAAGAGTTAAATAGGGAAACTGCAATATGCTTAATGCCTCCATAAATAATATCAATACTAAGTATACATGCACCAAATGGCAAAGCATCAAAATATCTAAAGGAAAAGGCAATTATATTGCAGGGGAAAATAGCAAAATGAAAAATTTCGGGCATATTAACATATTTCTTATTGAAATATAACAAAAAGATAAAAAAAAGAAACTAAAGTTCTGAGTAGAATTTTAGAAAGTTACAATAGACCTCTTATGCCATTCAACACATTTATATTAACTACTGATAATATCTCAGTAACTATGATACATTTAGACACAGTGTAGTTTCCCTATTTATCTTTTAACCTTTTCAATTTTAGTGTAATTTTGTCTGATAGCTTGATATTTCTTCTATTTTGAATTTGTTTGAAACATATTCATTTTGTTCTATTCCCTCATTTTAAATCTGTGAATTTTTTGTTTCAAGTATGTTTCTTGTAACACTTCTGTTTCTTAATTCATTCTGATTCTTTCCTCCATTTTATAAATGAATTAATCCCTTTAATGTTTTTGGTAGTGATTGTGCATTTTCTCCCATTATATCCTCTTATTCTTCTTTCCTCCTTTTTTTACACAGAGGAAAAAGTAGTGTAAGAAATAAATTTAATCAGCACTGGCAATCTACAGTTAAAAAAGGTGTCATCCTAGTCCTCTGTCCCTCCTTTCTTTTCTACAATAGAGATCCTCATCATTCTTGCATGTTCTTTGTCTCCTTTTGATTCTATATGAGACACCTTTCTGAGCTGGTTTGTTTTGCTTATGACTATCCTCTGACTCTTTCCATCATCTCAAAGCCCCTGCTCTTTTCTTCTTCTGCCTACTTCTTTGCCTTCTAAATTTAATGCATTTCTACACTAAATTTTTTTGTTTGTGTGTCCAACCCAAGTCATTTAATTTCTTATTGCACTGGACAATTCTCTAAGGCTTTAAGTTGCAGGTTATGTGCCTTAATCATAATTTAATCTTTTAAAAAGTGGAGAAATCAGTGAGAAGAAATTCTAATTTGAATAACAGGCTCAATATAAAAGAATTGGTTGCTGGTGATGAAATGACTAAAATAATGGAGGGAAGTGACTTCCTCTGGTACTTTATGACTTAGCAGAGGAAAAGTGGGCATCACCTGTTATGCACCCTATATTTATGAGACAGCAGATTTCAAAGGATTGTTGAGCAATATCCTATCTATGAAATTCTAAAGAAGAAGTCAGCCCAGGAAAGATGAGTGATGCTCAAAATTACATTCTGGAGACATAAAGACAAACAGTTCTAACTAGGAAGAAACAAAACAAAACAGAAGTTGCCTAAAAAGACTGCTGTGGATACACAAAGGATGAAGACACACACACACATTTGATACTGGCACTGCTGAACATGGAAACAACGACAAGTAAAAGAGGGTGACACATTTTAAGAATAATTGAAAATGAGTTGGATCTGGTAAGGAAAGCTAAAAAAAAACAAACTAGAAGTTTTCTTTAAGCTATATTTGTAGAAGGAATAGAAGTAAAGGAGGATTAGGACAAGTACTTAAGGTAGATATCAGGATCATAAACTACAAAAAAAAGAACAAAAAAGTTCAACTGTTATTTTCCTTCTCTTTTATCTAGGAAGGACAATGAACATTGAACTAAGTAATAACAAAAAATGGGCAATGGGGGTTATTAGTCAAATTAAGCCTGAACATCTAGGTGGCACAATGGATAGAATACCAGAGTTAGGAAAAAAAAAACAGTTCAAATCCAGCTTCAGACACTACCTATGTGAACTTTTGCAATTCATTTAACTATGTTTGCCTCAGTTTCCTCATCTGTAAAATGAGCTGGAAAAGGAAATGGCAAACTACTCCAGTATCTTTGCCAAGAAAACCCTAAAGAGTCAGACACAACTGAACAAAAGCAAAGTCAAGAGAAAGTAAGAGACCATTAACTACCCTTAGTGAATTTAAGTCAATCAATCAATTCATCAACAAGTACCTGTTATGTACTTAGTATGTGTCAGACAATGTGTTATGTTCTAGGACTACAAGTACAAAATAGAACCATTGAAATATACTGGACCTATCAATATACTACATTTTCAGAGACAAGTAACAGTAGAATGTACACTAACTATGTAGTCATTAGGAAAGTACACTAGCAACTGAAAAAAAAAAACTAGGAAAAACCTCTTGAAGGAGGCAATACTTGAACAGAGGCATGAGGAGGGAGTACATTTCAAAAATAGGGGATAGTTAATACAAAGACAAAAGAGTAGGAGATAAAATACTTTTAATGGGAACAGCAAATGGGCCAGTTTGGAATATAGAGTGAATGAATGAGAATAAAATGAACTATCATTGAAAGATATGCATATATTGTGGAATGGTGTTGTATTTTATATAGAAGAGCTTGTGCTTTTTTCTTAGTCTAGATGAATTGTATCCTTGAATACTAAAATATTTGATAGATGTAGTTGTGATATTTGAAAGAAGTTGAGAATTTCCACAGGACTATATTATAATTATATACATATATATATGTATATATATATATGTATATAATTATATATTATATATAATAGGGTAAATATTATAATTTTCAAAATAGGGAAGATAATAGGGTAAGTAAATTAAATGTTACTGTTCTTGATTTTAATTCTAGGAAGAATTATGGCATGTATCACTGAAGAGATGTTTCATAGAACATATATAAAAAAAACTCTGTGATCACCAGCTTCAGCAAGAATAAGTCATTTCAGATTAACTTTTTTTTTTACAGTATTACTAAACTGGGAGATCATAGTAATGCAATAGAGATAGTTTACCTGAATTTTAGCAAAAGCATTTGCCAAAGTCTTCCATGTTATTATTGTGTAAAATGTGGAGATATATGGGCTAGTACAATTATATGGATTCAATACTAATGGAAAGATTGGATTTTTAAAATGCCATTAATGGCTTTAATTGAACACATGTCTCCAGTGGGAATGCCCAAGGATCTATGCCTGGTTCTATGCTATTTAAGAATTTTATGATTTATTTGATTATAGATGTAGTTGAAATGTTCAGGAAATTTCAGATGACACTAAACTGGGAGGAGCTAAAACATTGGATATCAGAATGAATGTCCAAGAAAAAAATACTATTGAGAAGGTATTTTGCTAGACACTGGGGATACAAAGACAAAAAAAAAAACAAAACATCATCTAAAACTTTTCCTGCCCTAAAAGTTTTCATTCTACTTTGGGTGAGAGGGTGATTGTGAAGGAGGTCACATGTATGTAAAAGTGTATGGTACAAGAAAAATTAAAAAAAAAACCAGAGACTACAAACAACTGAGAGGATCAAGGAAGACTTTGAGGGAGATATGGCACCTGATCTAAAGCTTAAAGGAAGTGAAAGATTTGAAAAACTGAGACAGCAAAGGAGTGTATCCAGGTATAAGGAATAGCTTGGGTAAATTCTCAAAGGCATGAGATGGAGTTAAAGCCATTTGAGTAGCTAATGGTCCCATTTGGCTCAAATGTAGAAATTATGAAAGGGAGAAGTATGAAGTCAGGATGAAAACTTGGGAGCCAGGCCTTGGAGTGCCTTAAATTTTAGGCTAAGTAGGTTTATTTTAACCCATTAGCCTTGGAGGAACTACTGAAAGTCTTTGAGCAAGAGAGTGACTTGATCAGACATGCTCTAGGAAGATTATTTTTGAAACTCTATAATATTTAGATCATAGAGGTGAGAGATTAGCAGCAGGAGTTGAAGAAGGAGCTATTAGCGTAATACAGGTAAGAAGTTATACATCCTCAACTGGGGAGGTGGTTGGGTGAGTGGAGAGATAGGAATATAGATGTAAGAGGTGTTTAGAGGCCAAAATCAAAGACATGCCACTAATCAGATTTGTGAATGTGAAGGAAAATTCAAGAACAACTTTTTTTTAAAGTCATCAAACCTTTAAATTAATGTTATCAATTAACTTTCAACAGGAGAGGTGAACAGGAGGACATATTTATTTTAAAATAAATTAAATATTTATGAATTTAGAATTTAAATTAAACATGAGATTTTATATGATAAGATGTCAATAAGTTTATTTATTCTAAAAAAATTTAGTCTTTATTCAGCATACACTACAATTTATGTAGGGTACTTGGTCAAGTGCTATACAAGCCAACTTTTATGCAGAAAAAATTAAACACAACACATACAAAAGTCATGTGAACAGCATATAAAAGGAAGAATGATTAATAAATCAAATCATTCTTATAGAACTTGAAACGCTTGTTTAAATAAGAAATTCTTACATATTGTCCCCTCCATTAGAAAATTAATTCCTTGATGGAATGGTTGTGTTTGTCTTTTTAAAAAATATTTTCATTGTATCTTTTTGTCTTTCTTTGTGTACAGTGCCACACACACAGCAAGTTCTTAATAAATACTTGCTTACTAGCTGTTATAGTACATGAGAAAAAAACAAAATGTCATAAGACATGAAAATGTTGTCCTTATTTTCCCATTTGTGTATTAACATCCAACATTTATATCTTACCTTTTCTTCTCTTTGATTTTGATAACATTATACTATCCATGATGCTTTCACCAAAAAAGGCTTTGAAAAGTTAGACTATTGAGCTAAAAAGTGAAATTTAATAGTGATAAATAGAAAGTCTTCCATGGTTTCAAATAATCCACAAATATAGGGTCAAGATGTACTCTTAAACTGTTGCCCAGGATATACTGTTTGCCCAAAAAAGATTTGAAGGTTTTAGAGGGATGCAAACTGTACATGAGTCAATAGTTTCATATAGTAGTGTCAAAAGCTAAAGTAATATTGGATGTATTAAAAGAAGCATAGCTTGGAGAAGTAAGGGAATATTCACTCCTCTGTACTCTGTTCTAGCCATACATACTCCATATAGGGAGAATTATTTCAATTCTGGGCATCACAACTTAGGAAGAAGATTGATAAGCAGGAGAATGTCTGAATGAAGGCAACCAAAGAGTAAGATCAAAGATCACTGGACTTCAAAATTTACCCTGTGTTATATTCTCCAGACCCCTGGATTTTGCCAGCTGATTTCACAATTATCCCTAAGGACCCCCCACACCTTTCTGTCTTTTCTTTACTTGAATCTAATTAGAATGTGTGCTCCTTGACCAGCTGGGTAGCAAAGACTATTTCTTTTATATTTATATCTGTAGCACTTAGCACAATGCTTAATACAATAGGTATTTAGGGGCAGCTAGGTGGCACAGTGGATAGAGCACCAGCCTTGGATTCAGGAGGACCTGAGTTCAAATCCGGTCTCAGACCAAACGCTTGACGCTTACTAGCTGTGTGACCCTGGACAAGTCACTTAACCCCATTGCCTAACCAAAAAAGTAAAAACAAAAAAAATACAATAGGTATTTAATACCATTAAAAAAGTCAAATTGTCCATTTTTAATCCCAACTTCAGATAATACTTGCACTACTTATCTAACAGGTCTGTTGTTGGGAAAATGTTTTGTGAGTCTTAAAGCTGTATAGAAATATGACCTGCCATTTTTATTCTTTTAAATCCTATTTGAGACATTTGTTCTGAAAATGGAAGCCCACCACTGACAAAGCTGATTCAAAATGTTGAAGTTATAAATAGTCCACTATGTGTAAGGACCTATACTGAAGCTATAGCTCCTAAAGCTTAAACCACCATCTCTTCTATCTAGGTGAAAGGCTGTGATTAATTCCTTTATTTAACAGTTCCTGAGTGAAACGTAAGAGGAATCTGCCTCAGAGTCACACCTGTGCTATTCAGAAGTGAAATTAGATAAATTATTTGAGAATATGTGAGAGGGAACTTTTTAGAGTATTGTAGAGGAAAAAAGAAAGGTCCTTTCTATGCTTGAAAGAAGTAAAATCTATAGAACTTTTTTTCATTTCTTTTTAAATTAGGAAGGTTGGAACACAGAATTTCTGCTGTCATAGAAATTCATATGGTTCAGTAACTGGAATTAAAGAAAGAACATGAAGGCTAATCAGATACTGTAAAAACACATGAAATAGTTAAATGAAAGTGCATACATTAAAAGGAAGTGAGACTAGAATGCCCACAAGTCAGAAATTATTATATTCATCCTCATGTGGGCAACTACCATTGTTATTTTAAGTGTTTTTTTGGTTTAATATTAGAATTTGGTAAGCTACATTTTAAAGAAACATGGAGAGTCATCCTTTAATTTTGTCTTAAATCAGAGGAAAATAAGTAAATATTTTATTTTGGATATGGCTAGTGGCAATTATTAAGGAAGTGATAAAGAAAAATTAGGGTATGTGAAAGACCATACAGTCAAAAGCAAATGAAAGATACCTGACAGAAATAACTTCATTTAAAGAGTATAGAACTACTCATGATAATAAGAGGGAGGTAGCTATTATACTTCATAAAAAGAGAGCAGAAACCAAATTGCTAGAATAAAGTATACTTGAATAACCATAAGCTAGCTGAGAAGCACAATAATTTGGTTCCTCTAGAAAGCATTTTAAAATTACTTCCTCCCAAGTGATCAGAAAATTTCAAACTGATATGAAGTACAAAGGCTTCTGAGTCTGCTAGGAAAAAGCTAAGAAAAATCAGTTAAGTAATTCTAGAGACTGATTTTAAGTCTTCTTACATGGGATAATAAAATGTTCAGTTTATCTGTTTCTGTTCTGATTAATTAGGAGAATATTTTGAGTGGGTTGTGGCAGATTTATTGCTAATTAGCTTGGCTCAGTTAAACCTGCTGCTTCATAGAGGATGTAGAAGTGACAAACCTTGATGGGGGAGGGAAGGTCTTTTTATTAAGAAGGTGAAGCCTTGGAACAAACTCATGCTTAACTTGGAAATTTGTCAATGAGTTTTCTTCTCTTACTGATCATATGGCCATTTCAAATAGCTATGGCAATTTAAATTAAAAAAATAAATCACATTTGTAAAGTTCTTTTGCTTTAATGTTATATTCTTCTATTAGACCTACCTCTAGAATTGTTAACCAATTTAATAAATAGATAACCAATTTAATAAATACTGAATTGAAAATTCAGTATTTATCACTACCTCAGTACAATTTCAATGAAAAGCCATGCCGTAGTTTTAAATTGTTATAAAACAACTCTAAATGATGAAATGCACTAGTATTAGCTATGTAATTTAGAGAAAACCTTCAATGATGGAGTCATTCCTGAAAAAGTTACAGGAAAGTCTTTCAGAAAACATCATGAAAGGACATGGTTCCACTAAGATGAAAAAGGATAGGCTATTCTAGTTTCACCTGGGAAATTGTTGTACTTTGATGGATCTGTATTTCATATATCAATGCAGATAAAAACACCTGAATTATTTTCTTTGTCCTATGTTATTTTTGTCCATGTTTTTCAATAATTCCTCCATAGTTTCTTTGCCCAAAAATATCTCAGGTGGCACCAGTGTACTACTTTTGTTGTCATTTTCACTGTGACCAGCCTACCTCCTTTTCTGATCATATAGGTTCTCCACAATATATTTTACACCCCTTCTTGTGTGTAAACCACCATTTATTATATAGTGCTATAAGCTTATTTGACTACTATAGTTTCTGGGGGATTCAAATCAATATTTCTAAAAAAATACTATTTTCATTTAACTTGATTTAACAACTGGTATTTATTGGGCATCTAGTAGGTGCAAATCACTGTTCTTGCTAACATACATGTCCAGATACACCTAACTTGGTCCAAGTTGTCAAGAGGCTTAGAAAGTGATTCTATTATCAATATATTAAGAAGAGAATTTTAACTTACTTGATTTTGACTTTAAAATTACCTTCTTTGGCAGCCAGAATAACATAACAAAAAATTTCTGAGAACAAGCTCATTTAAACCTTGCTTTCTATCATTTTATCTAATGCAACTATTTATTATGTGCCTGCTGTTCTGGATACTAGTATTATGAATGCCAGTAGAGGCAATTTTACCATCAAGCAACTCTTAAATTAAAAAAAAAGGATACACCAATAAATTTAAATGAACTACTTTAAAGATAGATCAAAATAGTGCTGAAAAACCTCCATTTAGGCCAATTGCTATGGGTCCATTAAAAAAATCCATTTCTGCTCCTACTTTTCCTTTCTTCTCTCCTATTGCCAATTTTGAGTGGGTTTATGATCTATGATATGAATGCAGATAACTAGGACAAAAACTATATGCTCTGGCAAAATGAGTACTAGCCCTGGAGTCAGAACACCTAAGTTTCTGGAAATATTCCATAATGGAGAAGCACCAGTATATGTGATCCATTTTGTGACTGCCATACTATTCTATGACTACAAGACAACAATATCTTTAGATGGCAAGGTGAATATATTCAGTGCCATTAATTCAGTCTTACTCCAAAGGGGAAGCACACTAGTTGGGGCTATAAAGTAAAATAATGGACAGTATATGTGAGTTATGTCCCCTAGAGCTCCATTTGCATTGGTCCTCATCATCAGATGTCTCAAGGTCTCCAGTGAAGCTTCAGTCTGCAATGGAAATACACACACTAATCTAGCCCCACATCTATCTAGTGTTGAAATGCTTTAGACAAGAATTACACAGATCACAAACTTAGAAAGGATCTCAGAGACCATTTAAGCTAACCTGAACAAGACTTTTCTCTACATAATATTGTTTGTCTTTCATTTTAAAGGAGACACATGACATTACAGAGGGATATCTTGACTCATGAGTCAAATGAATTGGTTTTAAGTGAGGCAGAATTGCACAAAGTTGTCAACCTCCCTCTTTCTTCCAGAGTCGGCAAAGGCCAGGGCAAGACAAAAGTCAAGATGTTTGGTGATGGCCCATGATACAGTGGATGATCTTGATATCTTCAATGTCTGACTAAGTTCTAAGTGTGCCACAGTGCCTGCTTCATCCCCCTTCATGGCTGTTGGAACAAATTGTTCTCATTTTCCCATTCCTCTGAGGGAACATCTTCACATGCTTGGGGTAGACATCCTCCTATCTCATTGATGGGTTTGAGGGTAACCATAGGCCTGTTGGTTTTCCTCAAACAGGTTTAGCCTTTCTGCCAAGGTGATTTTGCCTGGGTATGGCTGCTGAGCATGCTACAGCTTTTTGGAGCCGTAGATGAGGGTTGGGTAATGGTGGACATCAATGATGGATGAGCAGTCTTGAAAAGGGCTTAGAAATACCTCATACCAGAAGTGCTTGTCCTACCTGAACACCCCATACACTCACACACAAACACACACAAAATACTAAACAAGTTGTCATTCAGCCTTTACTTGAAGATCTCTAGGGAGAAGAAAGACAAAACAGCTTTTACACTTTTGTATAGCTCTAAATGTAAGGAAGGTTTTTCTTATTTATGGTGAGTCAAATCAATCTCTGCAACTTAAACTTACTCATCTTACTTTTGCCTTCTGGGTCCAAGACCCAATTCTGCATGGCAATCTTTCAAATATATAAAAATATATTACTCATATCTTTTGTATATCTACTAGTTTCCAGGTTTAACATTTCTAGTTCTTTCAAATGATCCTGATATGACATCAAATCCTTTCATTTTTGTCCTGGTTGTGTGCTACAGAAATTCTTTAGTTTATCAATGTTTTTTTCCCCTAAAGTGTGATATCCAAAATGAAGTACAAAAATGCAGATGAAGTTGGACGAGGGCAATTTCAATGGGACTATAGCTATAGCCTTCCTTATTCTGGACATTATGGCTTTCATAGGTAGCATAACCTTCACTAAATACCTACTGAACAACTCCTTGTGATGTGAAGATGAGCCTTCATTATCAAAGATTATGCCAGAGAAAAACAACCTCTGTCAATTCCTTGTAAACTGAAAAGACTTTTAAGTAAAGGCTCAGTGATGTATTCTCTGTCTATTTGCCAAGAAAAAGTCTATGCCAGTTCAGTGAGAGGTCTCCATCACATTTGCCACAGGATCATGATTTTTTGGCCACTGAACCTCCCAAAGGTCATGTACCAAGTTATTTGGAAAAGTTCTAAACTGTGTTGAAGGATATTTAGCAATGAAATCATAGACTCTTTAAGTACTAAAATAAGTTATATCATGAAAAGTATTTAAAACAATCATAGCTAATTCAGCTCAATATACATTGATAGCATACTATATACAAGTCATTCTCCTAGGTGTTGGAGTTACAAAGAGTAAACAACACAATCTTTGGGAAATGGTATGTATGACATAAGAGTTCAGAGCAAGAGTGACTAATCCTGGTTCAAACCAAATGGATCTGTCAAATAAAATAACAACAACAACAGCAAGAAAGGAAAAAAAATAAATCTTTGAAGAGAAAAATCACTACACAAAAAATGAAAAATGAACTGAAAAAATGGACAAGTACACATACACACACACACACAAATTAAATACATAAAACAAATGAAGATGTGCCTAGAAAGGACATATAGTGCTTTAAGGTTTGCAAAGTGCTTTATTATTATCTCATTATATCTTCAAAACCACTCTGTTAAGTAGACACCATTATTATTATAACAATTGTATAGATGAGGAAATTGAGGAAGACAGAGGTCAAATGATTTTCCTAGGGTTTCAGAGCTAGTGTCTGAGGCAGGATTTAAATCCTGGTTTTTCTGACTCCACACTCAGTACTCTATCCAGGCATCATCTACTGCAAGAGTCATCATAATGGTTAATTAACTAACTCAGAAAATAAAATAAAAGAATATGTATTTATTCAATCATCAAATATGAAATCATTTTGGAAGATTCTAAAAATCATCAAAATCAAGCAATCAGTGGGACACTGTTTTATGAAATTTAAATTCTATGTTCCCATCCCACTTAGAATTACACAAATCCATTTCCCATTACATTTTGAAAAATGCAGATAAAGTGACTAAAATATCTATCTCTTTGACCCAAAGATTCCACTATTAGGCTTATATCCCAAAAAGGTCAATTGATAAGAAAAAAAGTCACCAAATACACCAAAATATCTATGGTGTTGCTTTTTTGGAAATAAAATAGACAACCATTAAATGGAGAATGGATAAATGAATTATTTTACATGGCAGTAATAGAATATTATTATGCTGTAGTGAAAATGGTAAATACAGAGATGCATTGAAAGGTCATACAAACACGTGCAGAGTGAAGCAAAGCCAAGAAAGCAATATGCATATATGAGTACAGTGCTACAAACAGAGAACAATCATAAAAAAAGTGAATGTTATAAAATTTCAAAGATCAAGCCTCATTCCAAAGAAGAGATATGAAAAGACACACCTACTCTCCCCTTTAGCAGAAATAAGTGGCAGGTGAATATAATATGTTGCCCATATTTTCAGATGTTTGCAATGTATAGATCAATTTTGCTGATTTTTTTCTCTTCTTTTGTCTTTAAAATATTACTTGTTATATGGGATGGCTTACTGAGAGGGGAAAATGGGAGGAATACTGGGGAAATTTTGGTGGTATTAAAAAAATTCCAAAAGCATCAACAAAATTTTATCAAAAGAAAAAGAAAGAAAATATGAGGAAGAATATTATAATGAAACTGTTTGAGTAGGGTGTGAGTGAGGGTCATCAGGAAAGACTTCAGCAAGAAAGTTACACTTAAGCTAAGCTTTGGAGGAAAATAAAAATTTTAAAGGATAGAAATAAAGAGCAAATATATTCCTGACTTGGGTACATCTTGTACAATTATATAGATGTATTAAATGAAATATTGGTTTTGAAGAATAGTTAATAGTCCAATTTGGGAGGAATACTAAGTATGAGAAGTGGGGGTGGAGAGAAAGATTTTGAGGTACATTGGGTTCAGATTGTGAAGGACTTTAAATTCCAGTTAGAGTGGCTCCTCTTTAGTCTCCCCACCGCCACCGCAATTACAGCATTCAAAGTCAGCATTCCAGGCAAGTTCTTGAAAGTTTGAAGTGGGCTTCCTTTGGTCATTCAGTCCCATTCCTACAACACACTTCAGAGCATACAGACACCCTGACATATCATGACATTAAGTTAGCCACGACAATTGAGAAGTTTATACTATGTTGTGATGAACATGATGGACATACTAAAGACGTCATGTGGGTGATTTGGGGGGGGGGAATGGAGTGACACAAAGAAGGCCAACCCCCATATTTATCCTCCAAGGCCAGGGTGCTCTGTGTCACATTTCATTTGTAGAGAACGTTTTGAGATCTAGAAAAGCATCTCTCACTTTCCCAGTTTAGAACACTGAGGCTATATAGCATGACAGGTTACACTGACTATAGTAGTATAAGTAGACAGGCCAAAAAGATTCCTGGAGGAAGACCACCTAGAAGAAAGATCCTGCTTGATATTGTGTTCATTGTGTGTTCATTGGAGGAGAAATATAAATTTAATAATTAAACTGTAACACAGTGAGGCCTGTAAAGAAAAGTTATTGGCATCTTTTCTGATTGTTCTGTTTTTTGTTTGTTTGTTTTTTGCTTAACATTTCCTTTTCTGTATGGGAATAAAATGTATGTTTTATACATGATTCTTATTTGTAACCTGGACAGTTTTGTTTTTCACTCTGCTGGGGAAAAGCTCATAACTGTATTTTATAATTAGGAACACTAATAAGTTGCAACTTTCTCAATTATAGTCAAGCTAGGGGCTTCAACTAATGTTTGTGAGATTTGGAGAGCCTGCTTTTGAAGAGTCAGGGAACTTAAATAAAAAATAATTAATTTGGGGCAGATAAAGTAGAAGGATAGGTGGTCTCTAATCCCTATTACCTTAACTTAATGGTGCCAGGCTAGCCACTGTGCTAGATAAGAGTTCATTCATTCATTCATTCATTCATTCATTCATTCATTCATTCATCTATTTTATTCATTCATTTGTTTCTTTATTAGCTTGGAGACAATAGTTTCCCACCCAGAGGCAATAGGATAAAAAAAAAAAACATGAAAGGTTTTTGAGTGGGGGAGAAATAGCCATCCCTGTGACTTAGGGTTACTATTTTTTTTTTGTTAGCAGATTGACTCAGAGAAGTGAAAGACCTGAGGTAAGAAAACCAAATAGGAGAGTATTATAATGGACAAATATGTGAGAGCAAAGTAGGATGGTGACTGAGTGACTGAGAATGTAATAATGCTCTCAAAAGATTAAAAAAAAAGTAAGTTAAACCCAAGGTAAAAGAGCTGGGATTCACACCCAGGTCCTCTGACTGTGAAACAAAGTTTCTTACACCATTCATTTACTTCTTCATTTCTCTGCAGTCCACACACCTGACTTTCTGGACTTCTTTCTCCATCACACTCCAGTAGCTTTCTCATTTTGTAAAATCTCTTTACCCCTGTGGTCCTTTCCTCTGATTGACAAGTTCTTCCTGGAACCTTCACTTTAAGGAAAGTTTCAGGCCAGCTATGTTCACTCCTTCATTCCTCTCTGGACTCCTCCTGTGTGTCTCTAGGCTTCTTTCTTCATCATGTCCCCATGCAGGTATTCTCTCTTCCCCTCCTTTTAAGCTTCCTTGTATACTATCTTCTCCCATTAGAATGTAAGCTTTGTAAGGTTAGGGATTGTCTTCTTTTTTGCATGTGCTGTATTTATATTCCCAGCACTCAGCACAATGCCTGGCACAAAGTAAGCACTTAATAATTGCTCGTTGATTGATTTGACCATCATGTGTTATTTAAATTTTTCATACACACATATATATATACATGCATACATACATACATACACACACCCTATATATACATATATTTATATAATGTTTATATATTATATAAATTAAAAATATTTTATTTGCCCAACCCACATAACCTAATCACAAATCTAATCTATGATCACTGGGCATGTATTGTATTACATATTCATAGTTCCTCTTGTAGATAAGCCCTTATAGAGTATTCTTTTGGTGTTAGAAATAATATTGTGATGTTTCAAAAACTCAATGATCTTATTAATGTTATTTCCCCTTTCACCCATGTAGATTGCAATCCTCCCTCACCATAGTAGTTGGTTTCATGGGTACCTATGGTCAAAAATATTCATCATCTTGCAGCCAACTTTCTGGCAATGAATCTTTGTGACTTAGGCTAATGTCTGACAATAGAAAAGCATTTTGTCACCAGGCCCATTTTCAAATTTTTTAAAGCTTTTGAGAGAGATTTCTGGAGCTGTGATCCACTAGCACAGTACTGAGGGAACCAATATCAACACTACAATATAATGCAACATGGAAATGAATATTAGTGCAGTAGAGTGATTATTTCAGAAGACAAATATCTGAAATGGAATGTAAGCTAAAAAGATATTTAATACTTGTAGCTATTAGCTTTTTCCTTGACAGAAATTTGCACCAATATATTTTTTTCCATAATACTCTGTCATTAGACAGAACAGAAGGAAGAGTGAGTCAGAGCCAAAAGTGACACTGAAATGCAGAGCACAGAAATACTTACCAGGTCTTTTGTGCCAGACCTTTCCTAATGTCTTGGTAAGTTGACAGATGGTAACTCTATGATTGGACAAAAATTAATCCAATTGACATTTTTCTCTGATTTCAAATCCTAGTGAATAAAAATTTTGCTTTTCAAAGTAATGTCAAATAAAAGAAAGGATTAGAAAATATACTCAAATTTGAATTTTATTTAACCTTTTGATTTCCCTTAAGCTCAGGTTCTAATTATGTAAAATTGAAATTTTTCTTCTTGAAAATAGATAATTACCACACCTGAGAAGCTTTTAAAAATGTAAGAACTATGGCTTGAAAAATATTAGATATTGAAAAGTTGTCATCTAACTGACACTTAGGTATTCAAAGTCTTTGTGGAGTACATAAGATTTAATCTTGCTATCACAAACAGAGCTTATGTGATTGAAATATGGGGTTGACCAGTTTCTCCCAACTCCATACTGGCTAAGTGAATTTCCAAGTTTTTCTTCTGGTAAATTGGATTTTTTAAAAGGAAAAATGATAGTAATAAAAACACCTCTCAATTTGCATGAAAGGACCTACAAAGCCCCAGAGAATCCACTATTAAATGTACTCTAAGGAGGCCATTGATAAGTCAGCACATATATGAAAATATTTATAGCAGCACTCTTTGAGATAGCAAAGAATCAGAAAGAGAAGACAATTATCATTTTGGGAATAGATAAAGAAATCTTGGTACGTTAATATAATGGGATATTACTATGCTATAAGGAATAACAAATATGATATATACAATGGATCATGGAAAAAATTTGTATGAAATGAATTAGAGTGAAATCAGGCAAACCAAGAAAACAATGGCTACAACAACACAAAAGGAAAAGATAACCATAACAAAATGACAAGTGAATATTGCAAAATTACAAAAAAAAAAAGAAAGAAACATGAATCCAGTGAAAAGAAACACAGGAAAAAACCTTCACTTTCACCCCTTTGTAATACTGTGATGTACATAAGGGTAGTAATTAAACATATCTTCAGACATTTGAAATATCTTGATCAATTTTACTTTTTTTCTTTATTGTCTTTAGAATTATTTGTTATATTGAGTAACTCTAAGAAAAGGCAACAGAAATCAGGAAATATTTAGATGATATGTAAAACAAGTCATCCTTTAAAAAAAGTATGCAATAGCCTCTAGAGAAAAAAATAATATTAAGTATGAATATCTTTTAATATGTATACTTTTACAGACCTGTAAGGAAGAAAGAGTTGATGTTATAAGAGAGCTGTATTAAGAAACAGAACAAGTAGGAAAGGGCTGTACTGCTTAATGATTCCACACTTAGGAGTAGTATGGCAATTGTTTCTCAGTCAAACAACAGCCATCTAAATGTCTCCTTTCTTCCTTGTGTATATCTCCCATGACCCAAAAAAGAACCTTGCCAACTTATGAAAACAGATGACAACTACACGGTTTTGGTGACTTATGTGTGCATGAGACTCTGTTGTAAGGAACCTAAAAAGTATTTTGAATAATTTTGCAACCTTGACATTTTAATTTGTTTTCTTATTTTTTTAAATACTCTTTTTGAACTTAAATAGAAAAAAAACACAAAAAACCCAAAATTTCCATGTATACAGCACAACATAAAAAGAAGATTCAATATAAAATCATACTTTCCATTTCACACTGTTTATTTTTATTGAAAAACCATTTAATATATACTGCATACCTTTTCCAAATCTGCTCTGCTTTTCTGTGCTTCTTTCTAAGTTTTCTTTTGTTCTCTCCTGTTTTTTTAAAATACTTTTCTCCTTTAACCCCAACCCTAGAGAAGGCTACTTTTCTCTTAATATATATATATATATATATATATATAAATGTATATATATGTGTGTGTGTGTGTGTGTGTGGTGTGATATGCATGTAAAACCATACTACACATATTTCTATTTATTAGTACATTATATGCAAAGCATCTTCTTTCATAAGTTTGTAGTTGATTTGAGTATTTATAATATTCAAAATGACTTAGTCAAAGATGTTCTTAGAACAGCATTACTTTTGCTGTGCATAATGTTCTTATGGTTCTGTTCATTAAACTCATTATTTTATTCAAGACTTTCCATAAATCAACCAGCTCATCATTTCTTATAGCACAGTGGTATCCCATGAACAATCATATACCAGAACTTGTTTAGCCATTCCCCAATTGATGGGCATCCCCTCAATTTCCAGTTCTTTGACACCAAAATAAGAAGTGCAATAAATATTTTAGAAAGTATAAGTTATTTTCCTTTACCTCCAATCATTGCGGGAAACAGACCTAATAGTGATATTACTTGATCAAAGGGTATACACTGTTTTATGACATTTTGGGCATAATTCCAGATTGCTCTCCAAAATGGTTGGCTCAGTTCACACTTCCACCAATGGTGAATTAGTGTCTCAGTTTTTTCAAATCCCCTCCAACATTTGTTGCTTTCCTTTTCTATCATTTTAGCCAATCTGATAGGTGTAGGATGATATCTCAAAGTTGTTTTAATTTGCATTTCTCTAATCAATAGTGATTTAGAGCATTTTTAAAAATATGGCTCTATATAGTTTTGATTTCATCCAAAAATTGCCTGCTCATATCCTTTGAATGTTTATCAATTAAGGAATAACTTGTATGCTTATAAATTTGACAAAGTTCTTTATATATTTGAGATATGAGACCTTTATTTGAGAAACTGTCCATAACATTTTCTATTAATTTTCTGTTTTTCTTCTAATCTTAGCTACATTGGCTTTATTTGCACAAAACTTTTTAATTTAATGTAATCAAAATTATCAATTTTATACTTTAGAATGTTCTCTATCTCTTATTTGTAAATTGTTTACCTATTCATAATTCTGATAGCCAATATGTTTTATTTTCTTCTAATTTTCCTATGACATCTCATTAGATATAAATCTAGGTCAGGCATCCATTTTGACCTTAAGTTTGTAAATAGTTTAACATATTGGTCTACTCTCAAATTCTTCCACACTGCTTTCTAGCTTTCAAACAATTTTTATCAAATAATGAATTCTTATCTCAAAAGTTTAAATTTTCACATTTGTGTAACACAAGGTTACTATAATAATTTGCTACTGTGTATTGTATGTCTATTCTGCATATTTCTTAGCCAGTACCAGATAGCTTTGATAATTATTGCCTGCAGTATTGCTTAAAATCTGGTACTGCTAAACCCATTTGCTTTACATTTTTTTCATTAATTCTTTTGATACTGTTGACATTTTTTGTTTCCAAATGAATTTTGTTATTTTTTTTCTAGCTCAATAAAATATTTTTTGGTAATTTAATTGGAATGGCATTGGATAGATTAGTTTAGGTGTTCAATCTGTTGTTTAATTGTGGATTTTAAATTCACCCTTGTTCTAATTTTATTTTTTTAAATTGCATATTCAATTCATTGCTTCACTCTTTATTTTATTGATGAAAGAATTTAAAGATAAAAATTTTCCTCTGATTACTGCTTTTCCTTCATCTCATAGGTTTTGATATATTTTCTAATTATTGTCACTCTAATGACATTAATGATTGTTTTTATGATTTGCTTTTTAATCTATTCATTCTTAAAAAATAAGATTTTTAGTCTCCAATTAATGTTAATCTGTGTTTCCATCATCTCCTATTGAATATATTTTTATTGTTTTTGTGATATGAAAAGGATGCATTTAATATTTCTGCTTTTCTGTAATTAACTGGAATGGTTTTATGTCCTAACACATGAACAGTTGTTTGTAAAGGTACCATGTACTGCTGAGAAAATGGCATATTCCCTTTTATTTTCATTCAATTTTCTCCAGATAAATATCATATCTAGCTTATCTAAAATTCTAGTTATCCTCTTAACTTCTTTCCTTTTTCTTTAAATTTGTCTAATTCTGAAACAGAAAGTTTAAAATTCTCACAGTATTATAGTATTAATATTTATTTCCACCTTTAATTCATTTAACTTTTCCTTCAAAAATTTAGATGCTATAGCATTTGGTGCATATAGGTTTAGTACTGATATTGGTTTATTTTCTACCTTTTATAATGTAGTTTCCTTGTTTGTTTCTTTTAATTAAATCTATTTTAGAGATCATAATTTCTACCTCTGCCTTTTTTTTCCGAGGTAATTGGAGTTAAGTGACTTGCCCAGAGTCACACAGCTAGTAAGTGTTATGTATCTGAGGCCGGATTTGAACTCAGGTTCTCCTGACTCTAGGTCTGGTGCTCTCTCCACTGCGCTACATAGCTGCTCCTTACCTCTTTTTTTTAACCTCAGTCGAAACATAATAAATTCTGCTCCAATCTTTTATTTTAACTCTGTGTCTGCCTCTCATTTTAAAATATTTCTTGTAAATAACATATTGTCACATTCTGATTTTTAATCCATTCTATTATCCCTTTCTGTTTTATGGATAAGTTCATCCCATTTACATTGAAAGTTTTAATTATTAGTTGTTTATTTCCCTCTATCTTATTTGCCATCCTTATTATTCTCCTCACTCTTTCTTTTTATACTGTCTCTTCACAGGTCTGATATATTTCTAACCACTACCTTCCTCATCCATACTCTTTTGAAGAATCCCTCCATTTTATCCTCCCCCTTTTACCCTCCTAATTCTTAATCTACCACCTCCTTAAAAATCTCTCCTTTATGATCTCCCCACCCTCCTAATTCTTGATTTACACAGCCTTCTAAAAATCTCTCCCTAATCCTGCTCCCTTGCCTTCCTTTTTTTAAAAATAAATTTAGAAGACTTTTATATCCTTCAAGATGTATATGTTATTTCCTCTTTATCTCAGTTCCAATGAGAATAAGTTTCTAACATGGCTAGTCCTCCATCCCCACCTGCTTCCATTGCATCAGTTCTTCAATTCACACCTCTTCTGTATGAGATAATTGCTCCATTTTTCCTCTCCCTAGCCAATTTTTTTTTAGAATCATTCCATTATACTCAACTAAACCCTATATATGTATGCTCTTTCAAACTACCTAAGTAATGATAATGTTCTTAAGCATTCAGATAGCATTTAAGCATGTAAGTAAACCATTTGACCTTAATGAGTCCCTTATAATTGGTCTTTAATGTTTACATTACATTTTTTCTTAGATCTTATATGTCAAATTTTCCACTGAGTTCTGGTCTGTTTCTCACAAATACCTGAAAGTCTTTTAATTCATTAAATATCCATTTTTCCCCATTCAGGATTATACTCAGCTTTACTGAGTAAGTTATTCTTGGTTAGAAAACCCAGCTCATTTGTTCTTTGAAATATAGTGTCCCAAGCCCTTCAGTGTTTTTTAATGTGGAAGCTGTTAGATCTTGTGTTATCCTAACTGTGGCTTCACAGAATTTGTTTATGTTTCTTGTTGCTTGGGTATTTTCTCCTTAACCTGGGAGCTTCAAAACTTGGCTATGCATAATGTTCCTGTGAATTTTCATCTTGGCATCTCTTTCAGGTGGTGATTGATGGATTTTTTTTTTCTATTTCTATTTTACCCTCTCATTCTAGAACTTCAGGGCAATTTTCCTTAATGATTTCTTATACTGTCATCTCTATACTCTTTTCTCAAAATCATAACTTTTATGTAATTGAACAATTCTTATATTGTCTCTCCTCAATCTGTTCTCCACATCACTTGTTTTTGCAATGGCGTTTTTCACATTTTTTTAATTTTTTAATTCTTTTGATTTTGTTTTACATTTCTTGGTGTCTTATTACATCATTTGCTTCCCCTTGCTCAGTTCTAGTTTTTAAGAAGTTATTTTCTTCCTAAAGTTTTTGGGGCTATTTTTTCTAATTGGTGGACTTTCTTTTTATTATTTTCTTATATTACTCTTGTTTTTTTCTCAATGTCTCATCTGCTTTTTAAATTCCCTTTTAAGCTCTTCCAACAACTGTTTTTGAGTTTGTGACATTTGACATTTTTCTCTGAAGTAGGAGTAGATTTTTTAACTTCTCTATCTTCTTGGTATGAACTGAGATTGTTTCTCTATCCCCATAGTAGCTATCTATGCTAGGGTTCTTTCTCATTTGCTTACTTACTATCTTTTTTAATAGTGGCTTATTATTATAGTGAGATCCTAGTCTTGAGGTTTGAGGGGTGATGCCTCAGGGTTCAAGTTGTATTTTTTGTGCTATTGTTTTTTAAGCATTGCCTGAGGGCCCAACCTCTGGCACTCCTTCATGACCCTGAGCCATGGCTAGATCCCTCAACTATGCTGACACCTCAAACATTTTTGCTCCCTGTGGTACCTCCTGTGGCTGCAAACTCTGGATCACCCCCTCTGCCCTGGAACTGAAACCAGGGACTCCATTCCCCTGCCTCTCTGCTACCACATTTATCAGATGTGAACTCACTCCCTCTCACCCACAGCCTTAGCCTAGGACTGAATCTGGTCAGCACAACTGGACATGGCATCCTTCAACAGTACAGGGTCCTTAAATCTTCCCTTACTTAGCTGTCTGGCCCCCACACTGACCATGGAATGAAAGTTCCTGAAACCAGGCTACCACCTGACTCAGCTGTCCCCAGGTTTGTTTTTTGTTGATTCTGTGGAGTATGACTGTAGTTGTTTGCATTTCAATTGTTCTGAACCTCCTCCACTGGAGGTCACTTCTTTCCTATAGTCCTCTCAAGTTGTCTTAGGGAGACAACTGCTTTATTATTATTTAATATTAATATTAAATTATTATTTAATTATCTCTCCTACTTAAAGTTCACTTTGATGTGATTTTTTTCTCTTGTTTATTGATGAAATTTGGAGATCCTGGTATTTCTGTCTTGTTCTGCTATTTTCCCAGAATCTTCTTTCCAGGCATGGAAATTGAAGATCATAAGGGCACAGTTATTATTTTTTTTCACTTCTTCCCCTTGAAGGAAAGGGATACAGAAGAAATAAAAAATAATAATCTGGTAAGTAAAAAAAAAAAATTGGTAAAAAGAAGGTGGTATCTGATAATGGAATTTAGATTTCTGTATTGTGGGGTTTACAATATAGGGTTGACAGTTTATTGGCATAAGATGGAGGGTGTCCAAAAAAAGTTAGTAAGAAAGTATTTACCAGATGCTTGAAAATGATTCTTTAAAGAATACAGGGTGTGGGGAGAATGCCAGTGCTTATCTCTAAAGTTATAAGTTGTAGGGAAGAATTTCAAAGAAAACATAATGATTGAGACATCAGAAATTTCCATAATATAAAACCCAAGTAAGGAAGGGGTAGTAAAGCCATAGTTTCAAATGACTATATCTAATGTTAAAACAACAAATAAGAAGTAGAGGTCTCAAAACAAGGAAGTCTATTTGATCTTAGAGGCATTTCTGAGACTTGCTTGGATAAAACTTGTGATTTTGCTATGGCTCTGGATGTATACACCACATCCAAAAGAAACATTACAGGAAAAAAGAAGGGATAACATTGTATATTAAGTATACTCATGAGATAAAAATCCAGAAAACTCAGGGGAAGGGAATGTGATACTAATTGAGTAAAAGGTTAAAGAAGGTAGAAATGAATGCAAAATTTGTCATTTGAGTATACTACAGACCACCTGGACATATATGATAAATGAGTTGTCTAGGAAATAGAATACAAACATGACACAAGCAAATTGAATAATTGTGATGGGGGCCTTCAATTTCTAGACATCTGCTGGATCTCTCTCTTTCTCTGTGTGTGTTTGTGTGTCTATCTGTGTCTGTGTGTGTTTATTATCTTAGTGGTAATTCTATCCCTAAAAAGTTGGAAGAAACAAACAACAAAAAAAAGAAAATCAGTTATGGATATGATTCTCACCACTAGGGGGAAGGGAATTTATTGCTGGAGTGAAAATGATAGGAACTTTGTAAAAAAGTAATCACTCCATCCAAAAAATTATGATAAAAGAAAGGAAAACTGGCCATAGTCTGCCATATACCCTAGAATATTAAGAAGACATATTTCAAGGGTTCAGAGAAATCTAGGACTCCATGGAAGAAGTCAACCCATGAATTAAAAAAAAAACATGATGAAGAATACAATTTTGAAGAAGCTAAAGGCAACAATTCCATTGAGGAGAAAAAGTGAAAAAAATTATGAAGAGATGCATGTGGATACACAAGGAACTCACCAACCAACTTAAACTTTATTTTATTCAATATTATTTTATTTTCAGTTCCAAATTATTTCCCTCCCTCCTCCCATTTACCTACCTATGGAGAAAGCCAGACAGACAAAATCTAAGTATAAGAAGAAGGAAAAGAAAGGGAAGGGAAAAAGAAGGGAAGAAAAAAAAAGAAGAGGAGGAAAGGAAAGAAAATATGCTTCAATCTCACTCCAAAATCATAAGCTTCTATTTGGAGGTCAATATCATGTTTCATTGTTAGTCCTTTGGAATTATGGCTGGTCAATGTGTTAATCAAACTTCTTGTGTTTTTCAAAATTGATTATCTTTATAATATTGTTGTTATTATATAAATTATAACTCTGGTTCTTCTCTCTTCACTTTGCATTAGTTCATACAAGTTTTCCCATATTTTTCTAAAGCCAGTCCCCTCAGCACAATAGTATTCCATTACATACATATACTATAACTTGTTCACTCATTCCCCAATTGATAGGTATTCCTCAAGTTTCCAATTCTTTGCCACCACAAAAAAGAGCTACTATAAATATTTTTGTGCATGTGGATCCTTTCTCTCTTTCTTTCATCTCTTTGTTGTATAGACTTTGTAGAAGTATCACTGGGTCAAGGACCATGCATAGTTAGTTGAATAGCTTTTTGGGCATAGTTTCAGATTGCTTTCCAGTACAGTTGGACCAGTTCACAGCTCCACCAACAGTTCACTAAAGTACCTATGAGCAATAATGGAAAGATTCTTAAGGAAAATGACCTAAGACCCCTACACAGGGCATCCTAAGAAGTTGAAGACCATTTAAAAAGAAAATGGAGGCACCAGAAGAAAGGTGAAAATCAGTCATTGTAAAATCCACTTCAAGAAAAATAGCCATAAATACAGTTAATTAGTTCAATAACAAACTGCTTTGTTGATAGACGTAGAAATATCTCTGCACTGAAATAACAAAACAGAAAGTCAAATTCTTCATCACTAAACTTGCTAGGGCTCTGGCAATAAAGAAAAAAGAAGAATGACAACCTCTTTCTGCAGTGCTCCCTTACTTCACTACTTATTGAACTTTTGTGTCTTCCTATTGACTTTAGGAACAAATAATATATCAAGCCCGTCAATCATGTCATTTAAAAAAAATCTCTATTTTGTCTAAGTTTTATAATATGAATAAATATTAGTATAATAGTCCATGTACATAGTGCATAAACACACATATTGAATGTGTACTCAAAATTTTCTTCTGATTGGGGTGTGTTATCAAAAATTTGGAGATCCTTGGTATAGATAATAATTTTAATGAATTTGGAAGGGAGTGATCACAAAGGACTGAACAATATGGAAGGCCTTAAGGAAGAAGATAGGTTTGGTAAACTTTCATTGCTGGTATTTTTCTACTACGTATACAAAGACTACTACATAAGAAGTTGTACACACTGCATAATTATGAAAACATAACACAAATACCAAGGCAAATGTTAAACTGAAGTGATTTTTAATGTACCTTAAAAATGTTGCTTAATTTCCACTATACTTTTCTCCTATACTTTTATACTTTACTCTTTATACTTTTCCTTCAAATTATAAGTGGGGAAATGGGAGGAGGGAGGGAAATAATTTGGAATTGAAAATAAAATAAAATTGAATAAAATAAAGTTTAAGTTGGTTGGTGAGTTCCTTGTGTATCCACATGAATCTCTTCATAATTTTTTTCACTTTTTCTCCTCAAAGGAATTGTTGCTTTTTGCTTCTACAAAATTGGAGCATAGACTACTTGATGAAGATTGTATGTAAATAGAATATGTCAATAATAATTGACCGTAATATAAGCTGAGTAGAAAGACCAATGGATTCGAGAGTTAAGATTTTTACTCCCTTGGAATCTGTGGAAGGAGTCCAAATTATATGTGATCAAGCAGTCAAAGGCTAGAAATATGGGTTCCCATTCTCTGGTTGATCACATACCATTTGGGCTAAGATCTCACCTTCTTTGTCATAGCTAATTGAAGGGCTGGTCTCCAACACCACCACCACATTTCCTCACTCTGACCCCTCCTTTCTCCAAAATCTCTACCCTTCTATTCCAACATGGGTCTGTCTGGGAGCTGTAGCTTAATCTCAGCATAATCACTCACATTAGCAGCTATGCAGGTGCCATTGGAAAACTTCAAATCTATTTTTCCTTGTCAAGTGGGCTTGCATCTTTCTCCCCAGATCACCTCATGGGTATAACAGTTACTTCTCAGCAGTCCTGCGCTATGGTCCAGTGATGGGGGAATATAAGTTCCTTCTGCTACTCTTTCCTCACCACATTTTTGTGGACAGAGTAAATTTTACAGAACAAATATGCATGGATAGATGGTAGTCAGCATCTCAGATCTCATTTTGTTATTTTTTTTTCCCTTAAGCTTACCCTTCTGAACTTCCCTATTACTGTTGAGAGTACCACTATCCTTTCAATCACCCAATTGTTACTTTCAACTCCTTACTCTCACTTGATAACATATCTAATCAGTTATCCAACATTTTTTCTCTCCTTTCACAATATTCCTCATATATATCTCATTCTCTCTACCCACATTGCCATCACCCTTAGTATTTCTTCACTTCTCACTGAGATGGTTACAATGGCTGGACTAATGCAGTGCTCCCTTACTTCACTATTTATTGAACTTTTGTATCTTCCTATTGACTTTAGGAACAAATAATATATCAAGCCCGTCAATCATGTCATTTAAAAAAAATCTCTATTTTGTCTAAGTTTTATAACATGAATAAATATTAGTATAATAGTCCATGTACATAGTGCATAAACACACATATTGAATGTGTACTCAAAATTTTCTTCTGATTGGGGTGTGTTATCAAAAATTTGGAGATCCTTGGTATAGATAATAATTTTAATGAGTTTGGAAGGGAGTGATCACAAAGGACTGAACAATATGGAAGGCCTTAAGGAAGAAGATAGGTTTGGTAAACTTTCATTGCTGGTATTTTTCTACTAAATATACAAAGACTACTGCATAAGAAGTTGTACACACTGCATAATTATGAAAACATAACACAAATGCCAAGGCAAATGTTAAACTGAAGTGATTTTTAATGTACCTTGAAAATGATGCTTAATTTCCACTATACTTTTCTCCTAACCTACTGTAATAGTCCATGATTTTACAGTCACTGAAGCATTTTTAAACCTTTAATAAAGGTTTAATATAAAGGTTTAAAATAAAACTAATCTAGTTATATCATAACAGAGGCTTAGAATCCATTTGTAAACAAACTACCAAGGCTCTCACAGAATGATCCAGCTGAACAGACATATGTTTTACTCAAAATAATTAGATATAAAATGTGTCATATATTTCTTCTTGGCTATGAGAGTTTATTATATATGCCAGTGAGGGCATAAACTGTAGATACTAAGTGTTTTAAATGAATGAAATAAGGAATAGCTAAAAATCTTATGCAAAAAGAATAGACTTTAAGCAATTATCATAGAATTGTAGAGTTTAGAGCTACAAAGAACTTTTAAAATTCATAGTTAAAACCTTAATCTCACAGATGAAGAAACTGAGGCACTGAGAAATTAAATTATTTCTCAAGTTGAGATTTGATCTCAGGTTCTCTAACTCTAATTGTTGTTTCTACTATGTCATAAGTACACATTCTATGTAGAATAAAATCTATAGATTAGTCTACTTTAAAATTCTGTTTATTTTTGAAAAGTAATCCTCTTTCTGTCTCTCTCTCCCTTTTTCAATGTAGAAACTTCAAGGTCCCGTGTAATCCTGACTGTGGTTCTATGATGTTTAAATTGTTTTTTTCTGGCTGCTAGCAGTATTTTCTCTTTGACCTGGTAATTTTGGAATTGGGCTACTATGTTCCTTGGCATTTTCAATATGGGATCTCTTTCAGGAGGTCATCAGTGGATTCTTTCTATGACTATTTTACCCTTTGCTTCTAGTACCTAAGGGCAGTTTTCCTTGATGATTTCCTGAAAGATACTGTCCAGGCTCTTTTTTTCATCATGATTTTCAGGTAGATCAATAATTTTTAAATTGTCTCTACTGGATCAGTTTTCCAGGTCATTGTTTTACCAATGAGATATTTTATGTTTTCACCTATTTTTTCATTCTTTTGTTTCTGTTTGACTGATTCTTGCTGTCTCATAGAATCATTAGCTTCCACTTGCCCAATTCTAATTTTTAACAAAATGTTTTCTTCTATTAGATTTTGTTACTCCTTCCCCATTTGGCCAATTGTGTTTTTTTAGGGACTTGTTTTCTCCAGTTAATTTTTGTCCTTCCTTTTCCAAGCTATTGACTCTCTCTTGCATACCTCTCGTTTCTTTTCCTGATTTTTCTTCTATCTCTCTCATTTGACTTTTAAAATTCTTCTTGAGCTCTTCTAAGAAGGCTTTTTTGGGTTTCAGACCAGTTCACATTCCCTTTTGAGGTTCCAGATGTGGGTTTCTAGACGCTGTTGTCCTCTTCTGAATTTCTGCCTTGATCTTCACTGTTCCCATAATAAGAATCTATAGTATGTTTCTTTTTGCTCATGGTGTTTGCTTATTCCCTGGTCTTTAAAGAGATTGAGCTCTCCTGCTGGGGAGCAGGGGGCACTGACCCAAGGTTCTTGTGTTGGGAGCCCAAGGCCTGGTCACTGACTCTGTGTGCAGGGGCCTCCAATGCTGGCAGTTGGAGGCTGTAGGGTTCTGGCACCTTATCTGGTGTTGGGCTGGAATCAGCAACACTAGAATTCTAGAGGAATGATTGGGTAGTCTGGCCCCTGGAGGTTGCCTGTTCACCTGGGCCTTTCCTTCCTTTTGTTTTCTTCATCTACTTTCAGATGAATGTTGCAGAATGTTTATCCACCTAGGACCCCTTGGAGCACTTCCCAGAGTTTTGCTGAGGCACTGGGTGACTCGGTCACTATAGAATGCAGAGGCACCTGGTGGTTTTCTGAGCTGGTTTCCACCAGTTCCCCAACCCTCACCAAGGCACTCGGGGGTCCTGGTGTTGGTGTTTGCCTGCTCTACCACCTGGCTTTCAGGATCTCCTCCTGGTATGCTGAGGTGGGGTTTTCCACTAGCTTGCTGGGACACCTTCCATTCTCTACTGCTCACCGTCCCCCAGAGCAAGAGGGGCCTTTCCCATTAATCCAGTATCTGGGCTACTGAACTGCTGCTCCTCATCTTTCTTCTGGTTCAACTGTTCCAAGGTTTTTTCCTGGGGTGATATTTTCTGGGCTTTCAGAGGTTAATAAAGGAGGGTAAGAGCAACTTACTTCTTACTCCACCATCTTGGCTCCCAGAAGTGGAATTTCTCTCCCTTTTTCCACCTCACCACTGAGAAAGCAAGAAAAAAAAACCCGAAAAACCTTGTTACAAACAAGTATAGTCAAACAAAACAAGACTTCTCATTACTCATGTCTCAAAAAATGAAAATATATCTCATTCTTCTCTCTAACTCCATCACCTCTCTTTTGGGAGGTGGGAAGTATATTTCCTCCTCAATACTCAGGAATTGTGGTTTGTTGATCAGTTTCCCAGTTTTCATAGATAGATGGATAGTTTCAATCAGCCAAGATCTACCTCTCAATCTTCCTAAATCAACATTTTCCCTTTCTCTGAGGATATAAGGAAAAAAAAACTCATCTATCTATCTATCTGTCTATCTATCTATCTATCTATCTATCTATAGTCAGTCAAAACAAATTTCCATAATTCCCACAAATTTAAAGAAAAGTGTTGTCTTACTTCTTTATCAGGAGGTGGGTAACACATTTCATTGTTAGTCCTCTGGAATTCTAGTTGTTCATTACACTGCTAAGAGTTCAGCACAATGGTATTCCATCACATTTATATGCTATAACTTGTTCATCTATTCCCCAATTTATGGGAACCTCCTCTGATTCCCATTCTTTGCAACCTAAGAAACATCTAATAATATTTTTATATCTTTAGAACATCTTTTTTTGTTTAACACTCCCTTAATCTAACTTCCCTCTAATTCCCATTCCCTGTTTTTCTCCTTTACCTGTTATTTAACTGTTGAGTAAAATGAATAGGTTCATGTGCCTAACTCTGTGTGTATGTTTTCTTCTTTTACCCAGTTCTGACAAGAGTGAGGTTCAAGTGTCAGCTTCTTCTCCTACCTTCTTCTTCTTATTTGTACACATATCCTTTTGTGCAGCCTCATTATGTGAGATAGTTTTCTCTAACCTTCTTCCATGTCCTACCTCAGGCTTATTCCTCTTCTCTTTCTATTATTTTCTTAAGATCAAGTTGTGCCCAGTCCCTTTCTAACTGAAACCTCTCTATGAACTTTGATGATGATAATGAGCAGAGGGGATACCATGTATCATCTCCCCATATTTGAATATAAGCAGTTTCTCCCTGTTTAGTCCTTTATCTTTGCGCATTCATTTTTTACCATTTTATTGTTCTCTTCATCTTCATTCTCTACAGCTCTGGTCTTTTCATCAAGAATTCTAGGAAGTGTCCTATTTTGTGAAAAGTCCACCCCCCCTCCTAATAATATACCGGTCCCCACATAATTTTCATCTTTTTTTTTCTCTTACAAGTCCAGCTTAGACCTAAATATTTGGTACAGACAAAGAAAGGACTTTGTAAATACTTCTTGACTGATTGATTGAAATTGTTAGAAATGAAAATTAGTCTCTTCAAGCTAATCAATACACATAAGGAATATAGCATAAAATATTCATCAGGAAATCATTGATGTATACACAAAGCATATTTGAACTTTGACCAAAGAAGCCTTTTAGGAGTATAATTATTTCAAATCTTAGGTAATAGTATGTGAGCAGAAACAAGGAGACAAATACTCTAAACTGGTGGGATCTCTATATAAAAGTCATTTATTCCAATTTTTCTTTAATAGACAGTACAATATGGCATTATTAGTGAGATAATTATTGATAAATGACTAATTATTGCTTTTCAATTCAAATGTTCATTTTTTAGCAAAGGGAGAACCAAATCAATAGATAGAGAGATAGATGGGTAATTCCTCTAACAATGCAGAGAAGCTTTTTCCTTGCAACTTTTTAAAAATACAAGTCTTTTAAAATGTATTTTATTTGTTTTGTTCAATATTTCCCAATTACATTTTTAAAATTAATATTCATTTTTTTAAATTTTGAATTCCAGATTGTCTTTCTTCCTTCCACCTCTTGAGAAGGCAAGCAATTTGATAACAGTTATACATGTGAAGTCATGAGAAACATATTTTCATATTAGCCAAGTTGCAAAGAAAACACTCACACACATGCGTACACACACATACACACACACACCTTAGAAAAATAAAGTGAAAAAGTATGCTTCAATCTGCACTCAGATTTAATCATCATTATTTGTCTCTCTCTCTCTCTCTCTCTCTCTCTCTCTCTCTTTCTCTCTGGTGGTGGATATCACTTTTCATCTGAGTCCTTTGTAATTATCTTGGATCATTTTCTTGATTACAGTAGCTAAGTCTTTCACAGTTGATCATCATTATAATATTGCTGTTACTGTATTCAATGTTCTCCTGGTTCTGCTCACTTTAATTTGCATGAGTACATATAATAATTATCATTTTTTTCTGAAATCATCCTGCTCATTATTTCTCATAGCAAAATAATATTCCATCTCAATTATTTACTACAGTTTGTTCAACCATTCCCCATTTGATTGACATTCCCTCAATTTCCAATTCTTTGTCACCACAAAAAAGCTATTATAGATATTTTTGTTCATATAGGTCATTTTCCCCATTCTTTGACCTCCTTGGGATACCAGACATGGTAGAGGTATTTCTGGGTCAAATGGTAAGCATATTTTATAGCCCTTTGGGCATAGTTTCAAATTGCTCTCCAGAATGGTTAGATCAGTTCACAACTCTACGATAGGGCATTAGTATACCCACTTTTCTACATCTCCTCTCACATTCATCAATTCTCTTTTCTGTCATATTAGCCAATCTGAAAGGAGTAAATTGTATCTCAGAGTTATTTTTTGTTGCAATCTAGTCTTAGATAACTGCCTGGAGCATTGCAAGGTTGAATGATTTGACAATCATCAATGCACAGCCAATGCATGGCAGAGATAGGACCTGAATCTAGATCTTCTTGACTCTCAGGACAATAAGTCATACAATCTCTCAAAAAAGAAAAGTGTGTGTGTGTGTGTGTGTGTAGAGGGAGAGAGACAGTATCACATAGTGAATAGAGATGCATCTCAAAGTCAGGAAAAAGTCCTGTATTCAAGTCCCCTTTCTGATGTATACTGACTATATGATGACCTTGGGCAAATTATTTAACTTCTCAATAACCCTGACAGGGGAGAGAAGTTGATTTTCATTGGTAGAGGACATTTATTTACTGAAAGTTTCCTATTTTAATAAAATTACATATCTTGAAAAAAAGGTTCATGTTCAGAAACTGTGTGTAGGGACTTAGAAATAGGAAACAGGTTTCCTAAGAATGAGAGCTAGACATCATCCTAACTCTTTGACTTAGGTGCTTTTCACTGAGTCCAGAATTATGAGGTCCCTGATGAGCCATAAAGCTTCTCTTCAGTAAAATCCTAATTGCTTTCATGGGAAGAAACACTTTCCAATCCACTGAAGCACATGTTTATATCAGCATAAAGAACAAAATATATTTTAAAAAATATATATTTCAGAAGTGGATAACATCATTGTCTTTTTTAGGCCTTCATATATAGAATAATTTTTTTTGGTCCTCTTTGAAGAATAGCTTTATTTGTTCTTAAATAGACAGGGGGATATATTTCTTTGCTCATTCTAAGAGAAAATGAGAACAAGAAGTTGAAGAGAATGCTCAACAATGTTTGGACTCAGATCTTCTCCCTTTCTTTGGGATAACCACAACAATAACCAAGGGAAATTTATACCAGGGTTTGTTCAGAGTATGCTGCCATGCGTTGAATTCATTCACATTTTTAACTTCCAAAAATGTTTTGATTAAGCAGCAATGTTTGACATTCTCAAAATAAAGCCTGGCTTTAGATCTTTATATTCCTAAAACTGGAAAGAGAAATATGCATACAAAATTCAATTGAAAAAGACTAGAGAGCAGCTATTGATCCTATAGATCAAGCCACAAAATTGAGCATCATATGTATATTAATAAGTATATGTTAGGTATATTCAGAACATAATTAGGAGGCATGTCTGATTCATTATTCTGATTTAACAATGAGTTAGTTGACAAAGGCACTGCAACTTTGTTTCCTATGTTTTATGAGCCTGACTCACATGCTCAATAAATATTTTCTAATGCCACCATCTTTTGCTTTCATTTTTGTGTTTTCTTGGATCTGCTCTACCTGTTTTTGATTACGTAAAGCAAGACAAAAACATACTACCTTAATTGTAACTCAAAAATGGAGAATTAAAGCATGGTTTTGGTTGCTTTCTTACCATTTTCTTTCTAGAAACTTTGGCAGCTGCTCATCATTACATAATTAAAATTAAAAAATAAGACTCAACATTAGTTTATACTGGTTCATTTGTGAGGTTTTGTTTTTGTTTGTTTTTTTTTTCTTGTATTTGACTAGGCTCACATATGAATACTAGGTAGAAGACATTGAACTATTTAGTTCCCTGAAGTTATTAATTTCCTCAGCTCTATGGGCTAATTTAGATTTTCACTGAAAGATTTACAAATAAGGCTTCATATCTCAATGATAATAGTTCTAAACAGAATTAGGTACTTAAACTGATTATCATGGTTTCTTACCATTGTGGCAAGATTTATGTGTTTGTTTGTTTTTCTGAGTAGCTTCCATTTGAGAATTGGTATTAAATTTTTAAAACAACAACAGGCAAGCAATGACAATCAGTAGTAGAATGCTTTCAAAATGAAGAGGAAAATCATCTTTCCAGAGAAGAAGTTATTATGCTATATTGGGAACATGTTCTTCTCTAGGCTAAGAAATAAACATTTGACATATACAGCAACACCTAGTCATTTCAATAAACATTTTATTTGAAAAAAAACTCCACAGCTAAGCAAGGTAGGCTATTTATGATTCCTTAAGCTCACTACAGTGTAACAAAAAAGTGATGCAGAAAGGTGTTCAGCTAGGATCAATGATGATATGTAAGTCTGAAAATCAAACTGGTTTGAAAGGTCATATTAACTAAGATTCAAGTTGTTTAGGTTTTTTTTTTGGGGGGGGGTGCCAAGAATATAATTGCAAGGTATAGGTTCATTTCACAATGTATTTGCTCATACAACTATAGATGAATGAATATTGACTTTTTTCCAGAATAAAAAATGCAAAGCCCTACATTCCTTCCCTAAGTGATTAAGTGGATTGTTCACACGTATTTTTTGCTTTTAACTGATTGATCCCTTAACTGTCCGAAAGAGGCATTCTCATCTGATAATGGCATTGTATAGAGTGTTTTATTAATTAGATTAATTGGGGTCTCTTTAATTAATAAATATTAAAGTTCAAACTAGCTAACATATCTAAAAAGTCTGATATGTTATGCAATGTTCCACACCTATGGTATCTCATCCTTACAAGGAAGGGAGTCATGTGCTTTAGTAGATCTCTTCATTGAGGCCAAATTTAGTCATTATTATTTCACTTTAAGTAATAACTCTCTTTTTGTTTTTGTTCTTTTTACTTACATAAATACAACCCATGTGTATATTGTTTTTCTACTCTAGTTACTTCAGTTTCATCAGTTCTTATATGTCTTCTTTCCCATGCTTCTCTTTTTTCATATTCAACTTTTTTGAATCCAGTAATATTCCATTACATCCATGCACCACACATTATTAACCACTCCTGAATTGATGGGAATCTACTTTATTTCAAGTACTTTGCTACCACAAAAGCACTAGTATAAATCTTTGGTTGTATATGGGCTTACTATTTTTTTTTATCATTATTCTTATAACTATATAATATATGGGTCAAAATGTATAAATATTTTTGTCACTTTCTTTTCCAAATTGCTTTCCAGAATAGCTAAACCAATACTCAGCTCATCTTACAATAAATTAATTTTCCTGTTTCCCCAATTTTTTCTACATTCGTCATTTGCCTTTTCTACCCATCTTTGACAACTTGATGGATGTGAGGTAGAACTTCAGAACCGCTGCACTAAGAACTAACATGGTCCATTTTCTTTTCTTTTTCCTTTTCTTTTCTTTTTCTTTCTTTCTTTTTTCCTTCTTTCTTTCTTTCTTTCCTTCCTTCTTTTTAATGACTATTGCTTCACTTTTTTTCCCCTTAGCTTATGTTTCCTGTTTGTTAAAGCTCTTCTTAATTTCTTGCTGTTTACCACTGATCCTGAGGTGATTGTAGAGGGAGCTAGGCTGGGCTGGAAAATTTCATGTTATTATCTTCTCTGGAATTTTTGCCTAATTATTTTTAAATATTTTGTTATAGACCCTCCATATTTTCTACTTGGTAGCTACTTATTTTAAAGAAAAAAGATATAGCTCTCCAAACATTTCTTACTTTCCATCTGAATTCAAAGGAATTTTAGTTCTAAAACTTCATTTACTGTAAGTGTAGAAAGTTAGGTTCATATTGCATTTAAAAATTGCCTTTTAGAATGTGTTTTTCTTCATTAAAATGTTTTTGCCATAATGTTGGCCTCAAGAGAGGCAAACTGTTTTGCTCTTACAGATCCTAGGGGAGAAATAGGCAATGTGCAATGTGTCAGTTATATTATATTAAGTTTTATAACAACCTGGAGTGTCTTAGCTCTAAGAATTTCCATTATTCCATTGACTCACAAAACACCATTCCTGTATAGAAATCTAATGACTCAGCTATAAATTTGCAAAGTTTATTACCATATTAACACCAGTGTAATCACCTGAAACTAAATTAGGGATAAAAACCCTGTTACTATACATAGAAGAATGATTTTGATGAGCACCACATGCTAGCCTTTAGGGGATCAAATATTGAAATTTCATATTTTTTTATCAAGAAGTAATGATTTGATACCATTTAGCAAAGAAATTATAATTTTTTGAGAAAGAGAGTGTGGCTTAGGAAATCAAAAATGGGACCTAAAGAATGACTACATTGCTTTTGTTTTTTAAAACTAGTATTTTGTTTAAAAGTCATGCTTGAAAATCATCATGATGAAGGAAGGTTTGTATGAAATTATAAAAATTTCTCTGTATTTGTGATATATGTTTGAACTAGGAAGAGAACTTTGAGCTTCAGAACAATTATATTAAATTTGATTCTTAATTTTAAATATTTAACATATTATCTCTGCATTAATAGGAAAATATTACAGCCTTCAGTGACTAAAATATCACTTCTAAATTTCTAGGGACTTAAGAAACTCTAGTCTAGCATAAATAATTTACTTCATATTTGGGAAGCTAATGTATTTGAATATTATTTCTATCTTATTTCTTTATTAATACAGTCATACCTTTATTCAACCTTGCAAGTTTTCCTAAAGAAAGAAAAAAAAAACTTTGACAAATGTTGAGCTTGGTAATATGGAATCATTTCATTGACATAAAAGTATATGAAGCCCACTGGCCCTTTATTGTGAGGAGAAAAGCAAATAAATAACTGGCTAATGAATGAAGGTAGCATGGGTGTAAGGCATATGTAATTCTGAGTCCTTAATAGCTAAAGATTTTGTGATGTGTGGTAGAGAACTATTCAGCCAGAGGTTGAATATTAATGAAATTATATCATTCATTGAAGTAGGTAACTTATGAAGAGAGGACCAATATTGAATTTGCAAAAAACACAGATATGCCCTTCTGTCACAGTTGTTTGTAATCTCAGAGACTATTGGTCAGTTGTTTTGCACCAACCACAAATAAACTGGACAGGAGGGGAGGTCAAAGGATGCAAATGGGGAAACCACATTTCCTGCATTAGTCAACAACCATTTATTGAGATATAACTAATACACATAAAATAATTAGAGGACAATGCAATGCAATATAGGTAGTATCAATACTTGTAAGCACTGGGGCAACTAGGTGGCACAGTGGATAGAGCACCTGGAGACAGGAGGACCTCAGTTCAAATCCAGCCTCAGACAAATGATACTCACTAGCTGTGTGATCCTGGGCAAGTCACTTAACCCTAATTACCTTGTCAAAAAAAATACTTATAAGCACATCAGTAATTAGTACAGTTCCTGTCATATAATATGCACTTAATAATTGTTCATTAATTGATTGAAACACCTTTGGCAAGATATTGAAGACCAATTTTCTATGGACAGAGAAGAAAAAACAAGTCTTTAGCACTTGGCTACATGAACTTCTGGGATAAGAAGGGCCAGAATGAGTATTAAAGGCATAGCTTTTTTTTAATTTGTTTTTTGTTTTTCCCATGACCTGGAGGAAGAAGATCTCATGTAAGGGACATGCTGACAACATAGTTTGGTTTGGGAGTCCAGTTGTGATACTGATAAATAAGAGATTTAGAAGAACTAAGGTGGTAAAGTGTGGATTCTCCCCACTATGAATTACAACTATGTCTGCTTTCAGTGGCTACCTGAGACAAGGATAATCTGAAGCCCTAAGGAAAGGGTGTCTAAATTTACTGTTTATTGTGGATTTTCCATTTCTGACATGTCTGCATCCCATTCCCCACCCCAAGAGCATGTCACAAGTTGAAGGTAATAGGTACACATATACATACATACATACATACATATATATATATATATATATGTGTGTATGGTCTTTGAAATTACATTTATAATTCCAGTTTAATTATTTTTAATACTGGGTACATAAATTTTGATTATCCATGACTGTTCTTATTTGCTTCCATACTTTAAATAGAGAGCTACCAAAGACAAAGGGGCAGTAATGGGAAGATTTATGGACAAAAGTGAAATGGTACTGATGGCAAAGATGTTCTCTCTGATTGGCCATAATTGCTTTTTTCTGTGCTCCTGAGAAATATGAGTATCACATTGATCTTTTGCACATATGCACACATATACATATATGTATATATTTATATCCATGACTATAGGTAAGTGTGTGTGTGTGTGTGTGTGTGTGTGTGTGTGTGTGTGTGAGTGTATACAGCTAGGTGGAGCAGTGGATCAAGTACCAGGCCTGGAATCAGGAAGACTCATCTTCCCAAATTCTAATCTGACCTCAGACAGTTACTGGCTGTGTGATCCTGGGGAAGTCACTAAATCCTGTTTGTCTCAGTTTTCTCATCTGTAAAATGAGCTAGAGAAGGAAATGGCAAACCACTCTGGTATCTTTACCAAGAAAACCCCAAAGAGTCAGACATGACTGCAAATGAATGAAAAACAATAACAAATAGACATAGATTCTTATTGACTGTGTGTGTGTGTGTGTTCATACATACATACAGAGATGAGAGAGAGAGAGAGAGAGAGAGAGAGAGAGAGAGAGAGAGAGAGAGAGAGAGAGAGCATTTCATCATGTAGTAAACATTGAATTTCAACTCTTCTCTTAGGGGAAAGTGAGCCAGTCATTATATTATGTAAAAGTGGGGGTAAGGCTGCTTTCTCCATTTCCCCCCACCAAAACATTCAAAGAAAATATTTTTGTATAGGGTTATGCCAAGGGCAGAAATCAGAGGGTAGATGATGCGTGGTGGAAGTTCAAGGTAAGTAGGACTGGAAATGTCTACATTCCAAAGATTAGGAGAAAAGGATAAGGAGTTAGAACTCCTCCCCTCCTATACTACTCCAGCTGATAAATAGTTCCATTTTACACAAATGTCTCTCCTAGACTTCTGGGTATACATCTGAAATTTTTTGATCATGAAAATGTTACACAGAAAATGTCCTCAAATCCTGACCTACACTTTTATTACAACTCATCTTCACACAGGACTGGTCATAATTTAATCCCACTATCACCCATAAATTTTCTCCTTCCATGATTAAGAACTTTACAATTTCTCTGTCTGTGACTGGCTATCTTTCCATCTTTCTTTATATTTTATTCTTATCTGAGAAGATATATGATAACAGTTTGAGTGTTTAAAGTACTGTCATGTGAAAGAGAAATTATCTTTGGCTCCAGAAGGTAGAATTAGAAACAGTAGCTAAAACATTCAAAGACTTGAAACAGGAGGAATGTCCTAACAATCTGAGGTGTCCAAAAGTGGATCAAACTGCTTTGGAAATGCTGGATGCCTAGTCACTAGAGATCCTTAATAAAAACTTAGGTACCTTCCTTCTGGATATGTGTGTGTGTGTGTGTGTGTGTGTGTCTTCTATTATAAATTGAACTAGATAACAGATTGAACAAGATTGAAGTTCCTTTGTACTCTGAGATTGTTATTCTATGAAGTTGGGGGCAATAGCCATGAGAAAGAGTGGATAGCCCATGGAATTTTGAGCCAGAAGGGACTTTTGAATCATCAGATTCAAAGCCCTAATTTTACAATGGAGGAAGTTAAGTTTTAACTTGCCTAAGGTCACACAGTTGGTTACTTTTCAAGCCAGAATTTGGAACTAGGATTTTTTCCCCCTACAAGCCCAGTGCTTTTTCTACTGAATCAGAAGGATAAATGAAAGATAATTTCAAGTTTTCTGAGTCTTGATAATGTCTTTGACAGTAAGAAGTTAAGATCTTGGTAGTGATGAATAGAGAGATGAGTTGAATTTGAAGTGATGCTGAAATATTTGAGTGAAAATGTCAAGTAGGAAATTGAAGCTACAATATTAGAGTCTGGGCAAGAAATTAGGACTAAGTTCTGGAAGTCATTAGCATAGAGATAATAGCTGATATCATGAAAATGGAAGAGCTTGCCAAAAAAGTGTGTGCATCATTACTTTCCCTTTTACATTCTCTGATGGCATATTAGAAGGCTGAAAGGGAGCTTAGAAATAATCTACTTCAATTCTCTCATTTTCAGATGCAAAACTGAGGCAAATCGACATTGAGATGTGCTCCAAAGCACATGGTTTATTATTGACAAAGGCCTCTTCTTTCCCAGTCTAATGTTCTATCCACTTCACTATTCTGTCTCTCCTCTAGACACCATTAGATAGAAAAGTTTTTAATCTTTTGTGCATGCAAAGCCCTAAAGCACCACTTCACTAGTGAACACTGTCCCTGCCCAGATTTTCTTTCTTCCCAACCTCTTTTACTATGTGTATATGTATCAGCACACTGAATGAAAAGATGTTGAGATGCAAAATGAGCATCATGTGTAAGGAACTTCAAGTAGGGTAGTGTGGCTGTAATGCAGAATATAGGAGGAAGCATTGCATATTTTTATTCAGCCTGGAAAGTTTAATTGAAGTTAGATTGTGAAGAAATTCAGAAGCTTTTGGAAAGGGGAGATACTGGCTTCAAGGAGACTAAGAAGAAAATTATTGCAATAGAGTGATAAGCTCAAAATTAGAGTTGTGGTTGTTTGTGGAAAGAAGGCTTGGGATGGATGCAAGAGATGTTATGGTGGTTAAGACTTAATAATTGATGAGATCACAGGGTTGGGGATTATTGGCAATGGAAAGTTGAAGTTGAGTTCTGGATTTTGAAAAATAGTCATTGGCCCCTTGATTCTTATGATGGAAGGAGGCTCTGTATGAAAGAGGGTTGTCCATTTAAGCAAGAGTTGTTGCTCAAAAAATTGTCTTTAAAAGGGGTAGATAAAATATCTCTCAATGCTTCTTTTCCAGTCTGTCAAATATTGGGTCTCTTCAAACTCTTTATCAGATTCTCATGTAGGTAGACGAATGAAACCCTCTGACACCCCCTTCCCAGTAGCTATGTTGGCTGCTCATATAACACTTCCTGGATACCTCTAGCTATGCCACCATGGTATACTCTTTCCCTTTCCAGTTTCCCTCTAAATTTATTTTCTTTCCCCCATTAGAATGTAAGCTCTTTGTGGGCAGGAACTGTATTGCTACTTTTGTTTGAGTCTGCAAGGATTATTCTCTCTCTCTACTATCTCTCTTCTCTGTGTGTGTCTGTGTCTGAGTCTCTCTTTCTCTATATGTGTGTGCGTGTGTGTGTGTGTCTGTCTGTCTGTCTCTTTTCCCCCTCAAAAACTTATGTTTTAAGAATGCAGTTCTTTGGGAAGTAGGATCACTGAAGCAAATGTGTAAATTGTGGGAGGATTCAAGTACAAAATGTTTTGTTTGGTCATGGAAAATTTTTCCACTTCTAGATTGGGTATAAATGGCACACTTTGTAATATAATGTTGCAGTAAATGGTTAAAAAGCCAATTCTGCATATTTTAATAATCAGTACCCTAAATAATTCTAACTTGTCAGTAAAATGAAATACATATTTGAACTCATTCTAAGGTCAATTTAATTCAGCACATTTTTGAAGCACCTGCTCAGGGCAAAGCACGGTGAGAAGTACTGAGGGTAGATAAAAAGATGGAAACCTTACATCAGGGTATCTTACAATCTTGAGTAAATATTTTGAAGTACCTTTTTACGTAATGAAGATGAGAAAGCTCCTATGTTCCTATAATAACTTTTTTCTACAAATACTAATAGCTACCTTAGGAATCCATTTAGTGGAAACTGCCCAAGATACTTTAAAAAGAAAACAACCTTTCTTCATCATGGGTAAGTGCAAAATTGTTTAAGATTTTTAGTAGTGATTCCTCAAGATTAACAAAAGCTTATGGTGACCCCTTAAAAATTTCTGGACACTTCAGAAATATGTTTTCATTAGATAGTGACTTCCAAACTTTTTTAACTATGCATTTTGATCAGAATTGAATTTTAAGCACTTTCTAAATATATTTACATTACAAATAATGTAATAATATATAGATTATAAAACAAGTAGAATTAGAAATCAATAAGAATGAGATAAGATGAAAAAATATTTTAAATTACTTTATTTTGCTTCATTTACTTTATCAAAAAAGTCTACCCTTTTTTCTTGGCCAAGGTGTTTATGAGGAAAATGGTACAGCAGGTACATGTTGAGGAAGCAGGACAGGGGCAGCAAAGAGGAGGACAGAGGAGAGACTATAGACTGGATTTATAATGGTTACCCGCTATCTCACTTGTTTTCCTGATAACTAGAGAGGAGCCCCTGTAGCAGACTAATTGGGGGGAAAGGGCAACAGCAGGAGATAGTAGCTGCAAGGGTGTGAAATAGCTTTCAGACTCTCTTCAGTTCTAATATTTTCTTTGTGCAGCCCAATGGATCATCTGGGTACACACAGTCCACTTTTGAGTCAACTGATGAACTGAACAAATTTTAATTGACAAATGACACCAATCATTTTCCTTCTCCTTTTATCTTCTTCTAGAAAGAACTCAACATTTTCAAAGTGTAGAGTGTGCATTTTTGGAGCTGCTTAAGTGAACTTAGAATAATTGTAATCTTTTTCACTAGATATCTCATATGCTTTAGCTGGCATAATCTTTTTTTTCTTCAAAATGTTTTATTTATTTATTTTGAATTATCAACAATCACTTCCATAAGCTTTTGAGTTTTAAATTTTTCTCCCCCCCCCTCCCTCCCTAAGACGGCACACAATCTAATATAGGCTATACATATACATTCCTATTAAACATATTTTCACATTAGTGATGTTGTAAGTAAGAATTAGAACTAATAGGAGGAACCACCAGAAAGAGGAAACAAAACAACATAGAAGAAAAAAAAATAGTAAACAGTATGCTTCGATCTGCATTCAAACTCCATAGTTCTTTCTTTGAATGTGGATAGTATTTTCCATCATTAGGCTTTTGGAGATGTCTTAGATCCTTGTATTGCTGAGAGGGGTTAAGTCTATCAAAGTCAGTCATCACTCAATGTGGCTGTTACTGTGTACAATGTTCTCCTGGTTCTGCTCACTTCACTCAGCATCAAACCATATAAGTCTTTCCAGGTTGATCTGAAGTCTGCCTGTCCATCATTTCTTATAGCACAATAGCATTCCATTACATTCATATATCACATTCATAATTATGATTACTATCTGTGTCATTCTCTCTATCCTTCCCTCCCCCCCATTTATGCTTTTCTTTCTCCTTTCTCCTTTTCCCTCCTCACTGATGCTTTCTTTTGACCACCGCCTCCCTCAGTCCCACCTCCCTTCTATTAGCCCCCTCCCTTTTCTTTCCCTTTTTCCCTCCTACTGCCTATAGGTCCTGTTAGATTTCTGTGCCTAATTGATTATGTTATTCCCTTCTTGAGCCAAATCTGATGAGAGTAAGTTTCAAAGAATGCTCATCTCCCTCCCTTCTTTTCACTCTGTTGTAATAGGTTTTTGTGCCTTTTCCTATGATGTAATTTACCTTGTCTGCCTCCTCCTTTCCTTTTCACTCAGTATATTTTCTTAGTTAGATCAGATTAATTCACTTACTTGGATCCATTTAATCCACTTGATTAGATTTTTTTCATCATTACATCAAAGTCAATTTGTACCCACCCCCTTTATGTATACTCCTTTAACATGGTGTAATAACAATACAGTTCTCAGGAGTTACAAGTGTTATGTTCCCATGTAGGGGTGTAAACAATTTGCCCATATTAATAACATGTTGTTTCTTTCTGTCCCATTTATCTTTTTATCAGGAAGGCATGGAAGTCCCCTATTTCATTGAATATCCATCTCTTCCCCTGAAAGATCATGCTCATTTTCACTGGGTAGTTGATCCTTGGTTGTAATCCAAGCTCCTTTGCCTTACAGAATATCATATTCCATGCCCTATGGTCTTTTCATATAGAAGCTGCAAGGTCCTGTGTAATTCTGATTGTGGTTCCATGATATTTAAATTGTTTCTTTCTGACTGCTTGCAGTATTTTCTCTTTGATCTGGTAATTTTGGAATTTTGCTACTATATTCCTTGGTGTTTTCAATTTGGAATCTCTTTCAGGAGGTGATCAGTGGATTCTTTCTATGGCTATTTTACCTTCTGGTTCTAGAACCTCAGGGCAGTTTTCCTTGATTTTCTGAAAGATACTATCCAGGCTCTTTTTTTCATCAAGATTTTCAGGTAGACCAATAATTTTTAAATTGTCTCTCCTGGACTGATTTTCCAGATCATTGTTTTACCAATGAGATATTTAATGTTTTCACCTATTTTTTCATTCTTTTGTTTCTATGTGACTGATTTTTGTCATCTCATAGAATTATTAGCTTCCACTTGCCCAATTCTAATATTTAACAAACTGTTTTCTTCTATTATATTTTGTTTCTCCTTCCCCATTTGGCCAATTGTATTTTTTTAGAGACTAGTTTTCTTCAGTGTACTTTTTTTCCAGTTGGCCAATTGTATTTTTTGAGGACTTGTTTTCCACAACTAATTTTTGACCTTCCTTTTCCAAGCTATTAACTCTCTCTTGCATACCTCTCATTTCTTTTCCTGATTTTTCTTCTACCTCTCTCATTTGACTTTTAAAATCCTTCTTGAGCTCTTCTAAGAAGGTTTTTTGGGCTTCAGACTAGTTCATATTCCCTTTTGTAGGTTTCTTGACAATGTTGTCCTCTTCAGAATTTCTGCCTTGATCTTCACTCTTCCCATAATAAGAATCTATCATACACCATTGCTCATGGTATTTGCTTATTTACTGGCCTTTAAATAGATTGGGCTCTCCTGCTGGGAATCAGAGGACATTGACCCAAGCTTCTTGTATTGGGAGACTAGGGCCTGATTGATGGTTTGTGTGCTGGGGCCTCCAATGTTGCCATTTGGAGGCTGTAGGATTCTGGCAGCTTACCTGGTGTTGGGATGGAATCAGCAACACTGGAACTCTAGGAGTAGGATTGGGTATTGTGGCTCCTGGAGATTTCCTGATCACCTAGGCCTTTCCTTCCTTTTGCTTTCTTCAGCTCCTTTCAGATGGATGTTGTAGGGTGTTTATCTGCTTGGGACCCTGTGGAACACTGCTTCCCTTAGTTTTGCTGAAGCACTGAGAGAGCCAGTTGCTGTAGAATGCCGAGGCACCTGGTGGTTTTCTGAGCTGGTTTCCACCAGTTCCCCAACCCTCACCAAGGCACTCGGGGGTCCTGGTGTTGGTGTTTGCCTGCTCCACCACCTGGGCTTCAGGATCTCTCTGGGTATGCTGAGGTGAGGCTTTCTGCTAGCTTGCTGGGATGCCTCCCATTCTGTACTGCTCCCCTTCCCCCAGGGTAAGAGAGGCCTTTCCAGTTAATCCCTCAAGCTACCTGGGCTACTGGACTGCTTCACCCCATCTTTCTTCTGGTTCAGCTGTTCCGGGGTTTTTCCTGGGGTTATATTTTCTGGGCTTTCAGAGGTTAATAAGAGAGGGTAAGAAAGACTCACTTCTTACTCTGCCATCTTGTTTCCTGGAAGTCTCCCCAGCTGGCATAATCTTGCACAACTGTTGTAATCAAGCAATAATTCCTGAAAATTCCAGTGCATTTCCTGAGGATGGGTGGGAAGATGAGAGGGATAAGTTTTCACATTAAGACAGTTTGACCTGTTAGTAAAACTTTTAAGGGAAGCGTCTGATAAGAGTATTTTGCAGATTTCACATGAATTAATTATTAAGGACTATAATTATTATGATGAAGGCCCTAAACTGAGTCATTTAGGCTCCTGGAGTTGGGGCAGTATAGCCCTTACAAGCTCTCTTAGATTGCCATTAAAGAATTCATCAGCAAATGTGGCATTTTTTGAACTAGTTTCCAACAAAGTCCAAAGATTTAGGATAGGCTTCCTAGAAGTGAAATTCCTTTGTGTCATTAAGGAAAGTCTATGACTGGAGAGAAAAGGAAAAGATTTACACCTTTTAATATCTACCAAGATATTCTCAAATATATTAATGAAAAAGTATGAAGGAAGATAAAATAGAACTCTTAAATTGCAAGAATGTGTTTCTGTTAATTGCTCTGGACATCATCCTTTCAGGAATAAAGCTAGTGTGAGGTTAAGGTTTAGTCACATTTATCCAGATGTTTTAACCATGTCTTTCTCACTGCTGACCCACATTGTGAATGTTAAAGCAAAAAAAAAATATAATATGCCTTGCTTCATCCAAATTATTCACATAATGAAGAGGAAAAAAATTGGACTTGCTTATTTATATGAGATGAGAGTATACAATAATGAATCAGATTCCATAAGGTGAACACAAAAATTAATCTGTTATTTTGTCATCCTATTTTGTATAATTCTAGAACTTACCAAATACCTCCTAATCACCTACTTTACATTTTACTGTGTAAAACTAAGATTAAATGAGTTCCCACTTATTTCTATCACCAGCATCCTCCATTCATAGGCTCATAAGATTTATATCTGTAAAGGGCTTTAGTAATCATCTAATCCAATCCTCTCATTTTATAGATGAAGACATTGAGGTGTAGGAAGGTTAAAGTACTTGATCAATGACATAAAAGTCAAAGTAGAAAAGATGATAATCAAATCCAGAGCTTCTGATTCTAAATCTCCTCCTCCATCATAAAATTCAATGTATTTCCAAAGGTATTATGTGGTGACTAGCACTTATGAATTTATCTGTTACATTCATGAAATATTCTTGATTTACTAATCAAAATATTTTTAATGTCTTGAGACTTTTATTGATATGGTTTACCATTAATTTTTACAGGAGTCTTTACAGGTGAAACTAAGTTTTACCTAATAATATTATACCAACTCAAAAACACAAAACCTAAGTTGACTAAAGTTTTAAATTTTTTAATTGAGGTATTAAAACAAAAATGTGTTTATAGAATCTTGCTTTTAAAATGTGTGTTCAGGTAGTATTGTTTTGTCAAACTTTCAATAATGTATACAAATTTTACCTATTTGGAAAACAGACAAGAACCACAAAGTCAGTAAAAAAAGACTTTTAAGGTGCCAAGATAGATGTCATAGTTTATGTTTGACTGTTTATTCAAATAACCTATTTACACTTATTTTATGAACAATTCTGAAAAGAATAACAGCATGACCATGTGATTTCTAACCTCATAGTCAGTTCGAATTAGCAATAAGAGATGGGAGGGGGAATCACAACTTAAAGTAGTGAAATATGATAGCTAACAGAAAGGGAAAAGGCAATAAATATAATGAACATGGGTAATTCTCCCCATTTGCCTTTTTCCCTCTTTTCTTCTTTTCTCCTTATTCTTGAGCTGATAAATGCTGCTAGGCAAAATCATGAAAGGAAGCTGACTTGGCTGTGGGTGATTTAATACATTTATAGTATCTAACCTTAAAATAGGCTTTCACAGCCAGAAAACAATTGTGTTAGTCATTTCTCATTGATTCTTTATCATTTCCTTCAGTGCATGTTCCAAATTCAAGGATACTACATTAATCTTAATCTTATCCCAGAATTCTCTCAGATGACCTTATCTCTTACTCAGTCAAGACCATCTAAAGTGAGTGTGATGTCTCTACTAGTATCCCCAATGTGCTAAATTAAGAAGTCCTTGGGGAAGCTTCAAAACCCCTGAAAGAGAAGCTAAGTCACCCTGTCAGGGAAATATCAGCAGTGATGGCTCAAATCCATCTCTCATATCATTAGAGATTTTGACTAGCCAACTAGCCACCTCCAAGCAACTCCACTATCCCAGCTAACATGAATCAGCACTAGCCCCCAGATTCAGGTTCCTCATTCCACATTGCCAATTCCTGGACCTGATAGATACAGATAAAAATAGTATAAAAAACCAATAGACTTTATCAGTGGGTCAGAGGTTGGCCCATTTCCATCTAAGGACACAACAGGGTTCTTAATTCCAACTAGGAGCCCAATGAACCTGTTTCTATCATTTTGTCTGACTTCCCTCCATTTTGTATCCTTCCTCAAAAATCTAGATCATTTTAATGTCATTAGCTCTGTTTCCTTGAAGTAGACTGTTGGTATTCCAGCTGTCTCAGAGTCTGTATTAAGACAGTTAACTCAACTTTCCTCCTTTATGTCTTTAGTATCTTGATTTTCTTAACTCATCCTCTTTTCATTGCTTCTAGTCACTTGAAGAAGATGTGGTCACATAACTGTTTGACAATACTAATGCTTTTACTTATGCAATTGATTTTATGTCTTCCATTTCCTTAATCACCTTCTTCCATCAATCATCCCCTCTCACAGCCTAAGTGGCTCTGGACTGAAAACCCGGCCTTGGGTCAGAAAGACATTAGGTTAAATCTAGTGTCATATACTTACAGACTATGTAAACCTGAGCAAGTCACTTGACATCTGTTTGCCTTTGGTTCCTCATTTGGTAAATGGGAATAATAACAATATTTACCTTGTAGGGTTGCAGAGGATCAAATAATATCTGTCAAGCCCTTACTACAGTGCCTGGTACATGACAGATTCTATACAAGTGTTTATTCCTTTCCTCTTCCCACACATTTTAAATTTCTCCTCTTATGGCTTTTTCTCATATGCCTAAAATATGCACATTTCTCCAATCCTAAAAAGCTCTCTTTGGTACCATTATGTAATCAAATTATCTTTGTTCTTCTTTGCTTCACTGCCAAACTTAATGAAAAAAAAATATTTGCTACCTCCTTTTCATTTGACCTTCTTCACAACCAATTCACATAAGCTGTGTACTCCAAAATAACTGAATGAGCTCTTTATTGACAAATCTAATGACCTTTTTCAGCCTACATCTTCCTTGACTTTGATATAATTGATATTGTGTTCCACTGTCTTTGATATTCTCTTGTTTGATTTCCATGAACCATACTCTTATGGTCTCCTACTCTCTGATTGGTTCCTTCTCCTTTGTCAGCTCTTCATCTTCTTTCTGCTCCCTAAATATTTGTGTTCTCAGGAACTTATCTTGTTCTCTTGTCTCTCCATACTCTCCCTTGGGAATCTCATCAAAACCTATAACTTCAATTATCATGTTGATAGAAATAATCCCTAAATATATGTCTCAATTATTGACTTTTACCCAGTTCCTTAAAATGGAAGTTCCATAAGGAACCCACCAATGGCAAGAATTTTCAGAGGGAAAGGGATATTCCAGGATGAGAACATTGAAGTGGCTTAGGGTACTTCAAGGATCAGAATGCAGCTGAGGAACAGTGGCAAAGTTTGAAGAGTCAAAAAACAAAACAAAACAAAACAAAACAGGAAGATGGTTGACCTGAACTCTTCCTCAAAATGGAGGTTCTAGGAGAAACTCATGATGGCAGAAGGGGACCTATCAAGGGAGAAGAACATTTCAGAGTGAGAAGGCCAAAGTGACATAGGGAACTAGTTAATTTGGGAATAATTATAAGACACTTTACAAGGGATGGCACTAGTAGTTGTGAGGATAAGGAAAGGTTTCCTATAGAAGTCTGTACAGTTCTACTTACACAGTATCTATCACACTTATTTCCCTCTTCTCCAATATAAGTGTAGCCACAAAACGCCTCTTTTAGACTATTATAACCATCCCTCTCAGATTTTTCTGACTCTAGTCCATTGCTTCTCCAATCATTAATCACATAGCTGCCAAAATAGTCTTCTTAATCTTATCACTCTAATACTCTGCTCAAAATATTTTAATGGCTCCCTTTGCTTACTGAAAAAGTAAAAATTCCTTATTTTGCATTCAAGCAATATGTACTACTCACCTTACCTGCTTTCTTCAGGAGAAGTCTGGAATAGATCCTCCTACCCAACTCTGATTTTTCCTTTACCTTGCCTTCATACTAGTCTTTCATTGAAAATATTCGAATATATTTCTCTTTCCACTAGGCTATCACTTCTTTGAGAGCAAGAACTACACTATTTTTAAATCATTGTATCCATAATATTTAGCTCAGAATCTTGCATGTATTATATCATTTAGTTAGTGTTTGTTGAATTGAAATTTCTGTCAGTAACAGGCAAAGAAAAGCAAAAACATAGTCCTTGCTCTCAAGGATCTTGCTATAAGATAAATAAAGAATAGATGGGAGGTAATCTCAAAAAAAGGCAATAGAAGTCAGGCAAAATTCTCCTATAAAGGGTACAATTTGAGGTGAGCCTTGGAGAAAACTAGAGAAGCCAATGGGTGAAAGTGAGGAGGGAGAAAATTTCACGTATGAGGGACAGTCATTTGAAAGACATGGAATTGGGAAATAGTGTCATATGTAAGGAAAAGCAAATAGGTGTTTCTGGATCATAGCATACATGGTGGGGAGTAAAGTATAAGAAAATACATGATAGAATAATAAAAGAGGATAGTTAGAAAGAGGTAAAGTTATGAAGAGTTTAAAAGTCATTCTAATCTAATCCAGTAAATGTGTTTAAGTATCTCTTCTGTACCAGGCACTGTGATAACTATTAGGGGTACAATTAATAAAAGGAAGACGGTTTCTCCCCTCAATGAGCTTATAATATAAGGGAATGTCAAGTGGAAGACTTTATATTTAGTCCTTGAAATAACAGGGAACTACTGGAATTTATTGAGTAGTGGGGAGTTATGTTCAAGACTTGTGCTTTAGGAAAATTACTTTGGCAGCTGAATAGAGGGTAGGTGTATTGAAGAGAGAATTTAGAGTGGGATACCAATGAGAAATCTTTTACAATAGTACATGGTAAAGAAAGTTAATGAGAGTCTTCACTGTGGTTACATCTGTATGATTCGATGGAAGTGGGTATATATGAGAACTATTATGAAGGCAGAAATGGCAAGACTGGATAACAGTATTTGGAATAAGTTCAAGAGAGGATTCAAGAATGAAAGCCTGGGTAACTGGGAGGATAGTGGCATCCTTGACAGCAAGAGAGAAGTTGGAGATGGGGAGGGTTTAGGGAGACAATGTGTTCTGTTTTGGACATGCTCAGTTTAAGGTCTCTATGGGGACATTCAGGTCCAAAATATAATTAGTTATGTAAGAGTGGAACTAAAAGAAGAGATTAGGGATGAATAAATAGATCTGGATATCATCTGCATTAAATTGAACCCATAGGGGTTGAAAACATCACAAAGTATAATATCAGAGAAGGAGAAGAGTAGAGGTGTCAGAACAGAGCCTTGGGGGAATCCCATAGTTACTGAGCATGACTAGTTGAAGATTTTGCAAGGGAGTCTGAGAAGAAGTGGTTAAACAGGTAGGATGAGGATCAGGAGAGAGCAATGTCATAAAAATCTAAAGAAGAGGGAATATTGAGGAGGAAGAGGGTGATCAACAGGTTCATGCTACAGAGAGGTTAAAAAAGTTAACATTAAGAAAAAGCTGCTAATTTTTATAATTAAGAAATCACTGGTGACTTTAGAACAGCAGACAGAATAACTCAAAATGCATAGAAAGGTGGACCCATTTAGCATGTGGTCAAGCAGTCTTAGAATTTATAATAATGACCCTAAGACTTCAAAGATAGAGTAAATTATGTTCAATGCAATAGGTTTAAAAATTCAGTGGTATATGTAACATATTTTAGAAATATTTATGACACAAAAAGTATTTTAAGTGGAAATCCTTCAGCTATCTAGAAAACTCAACTACCCAGAACAACTCATTCCCTGAAGGCTCTGGAAACCCAAAGTTTCATCCAATTTGGTTTATCATTAAAAAGTGAGACTTGTCTCTTTCACATTATTTAAATATTTCTTCTAAAATATAACAGGACTATCCTATCAGACTCCAGCTCTCTCTCTTTCCATCTTGAGTTGTCCTGAAAATACCCCATATAACATTCATATGATTAAAGTAGAACAATAGGTATCAAGAACAGGCCAATTTAGAGATTTGGTACTCAATTTCCTGTGAGCTAAGCAATTCCCAGTGTCAATCTAGCAGCTGGAAGGTGAATGAGAGGTAAATAGATGCTGCAGAGCTTCCTACAGAGTTCATGTTATCCCAGGACAAATATGCAAACATGAGACAGAAGGGTGAATTTCATTTCAGTACCAATGACCTGGGCAAGTGGAAAAAAGAAATTGGACCATGAGTTTTTCCTTCCTAGTTTCTATGTCCCATAAGTAATCTAGTCAAGTTCAGTCTCAGTTCATAATGTGATGGTTACTTTCTAGTTTCAAAATGGCTTCAGTATTATTTCTAACATTGTCTAAGAGAAATACATTATGACTGAATAGTTTATTTAGGATTATGTTAAATGTCACATGGGGAATAGAACAGTTCCAAAATGCACTGCATAGAGAATTGAATTTGGGAGTCAATGATATAGGTTTCAGTTCTATTTCTGTCCCTTATCAACCATGTCATCTTGGGCAAGTCACTTAACATAGATACTTGACTTAGCATTTAGTTGAAAGAGGGCTGCATTTAAAGTCAGAAACCTATGTTTGAATTTTTTCTCTGACCTTTACTAGGCAAGTGACTAAACTCAAGTTCTCTTTTGTATGAAATGCTTATAAATAGTCTCAGTACTATCTACCTCAGAGGGTAGATATTATCCTGGACATACTAAGTTAAGAAAGTTAACTTCACACATGCAAGATGAGGGATTTGTGCCTATATTGAATTTTATCTGAAAAAAATGATTTGGGAATTTTAATGGAACTATAGATCAAGATGAGTAGCTGGAAGTATAATATACTAAAGAGATGGAGCCAAGATGGAGGAATAAAAGCAGTGACTTGCTTGAGCTCTCCCCCAAAACCCTCCAAATATCTGTAAAAAATGTCTTTAAACAAATTCTAAAGCAGCACAACCCACAAAAAGACAGAGTGAAAGAAATTTCCAACCCAAGACAACCTGGATGGTTGATTAGAAAGGTCTATCATGCCAAGCTGGGAAAGGAACACAGTTCAGCACCAGTGCACGGGAAAAACAGGCCTCAGCAAGCCTCAGAGGACTGAATCACGGGCAGCTGAGGCAGTTTCCAGACTTCTCAACCCACAAACACCAAAGACAATTTAGAAGGTCAGTAGGAAATGTCTGTGACTGTGGTGAGAGAAAAGTTTGGTCCTAGCCAGGGCTGCAGCCCTGGGCGGCAACTGCTTCTGAAGCTTCTGGCCCACAGACTGAGGGAGAATCCAGGGGCTGATCAGAGGGGGATTGCAGGGATTTCTTTGTTGGTGCTGAGGCAGGATTGTCTTGCTTTACCTGTGCTTGGATCTGGGTCACAGTTCTGGGTGGCAGTCCTGGGATGAGGAGGAGTGCTGGCATGGTGGAGCTTGTAGAGGCAGTAGAGAGGAAATCCTCCTCACAGTTTCAAGAGAGAAAAGAGTGCTTGTTGTCACTCACAGACCAAAGCGCAGGCCAGGAAAGCAGTAAACACCTCACCCTTGATCATACCACCCTGGAAGAACTGAAAATCTCTGAAAACAGCTGCACAAAACCACCAAAGCTCAGGACAGTACATTCTTTACACTGGAAGCAGACCCCTACCTTAACAAAGAGTTAATAGCTCAAATTGGCTGGGATCATGAGCAAATTGCACAAAAAAAAAATCAGACCATAGAATCTTTCTTTGGTGACAAAGAAGATCAAAATATACAACCAGAAGAAAACAACAAAGTCAAAGCTCCTACATCCAAAGCCTCCAAGAGAAATATGAATTGGCCCCAGGCCACAGAAGAGATCAAAAAGGATTTTGAGGAGCAAATAAGAGAAGTAGAGAAAAAACTGGGAAGAGAAATGAGAGTGATGCAAGAAAATCATGAGAAACAAGTCAACAGCTTGCTAAAGGAGACCCCCAAAAACACTGAAGAAAATAACACCTTAAAAAATAGCCTAACCCAAATGGCAAAAGAGGTCCAAAAAGCCAATGAAGAGAAGAATGCTTTCAAAAGCAGAATTGGCCAAATGGAAAAGTAAGTCTAGAAGCTCACTGAATAAAATACTTCCTTAAAAATTAGAATGAAGCAAATGGAAGCTAGTGACTTTATGAAAAATCAAGACATTGTAAAAACAAAACCAAGACAATGAAACAATAGAAGTCAATGTGAAATATCTCCTTGGAAAAATAACTGACCTGGAAAACAGATCCAGGAGAGATAATTTAAAAATTATTGGGCTATCTGAATGCCATGATAAAAAAAAGAGCCTAGACATCATATTTCAAGAAATTATCAAGGAAAACTGCCCTGATATTTTAGAACTAGGGGGCAAAATAGAAATTGAAAGAATCCACCTATCACCTCCTGAAAGAGATCCCCAAAGGAAAACTCCTAGGAATATTTTAGCCAAATTCCAGAGTTCCCAGGTCAAGGAGAAAATATTGCAAGCAGCCAGAAAGAAATAATTCAGGTATTGTGGAAGCACAATCAGAATAACACAAGATTTAGCAGCTTCTACATTAAGGGACCAGAGAGTTTAGATAGATAATTAAATAGATAGATAGAGGGTACAGGGTGAGTTGAAGGTATAGGGATGATATCTGGAAAATACAATTAAGGAATAAGAGAGGATTATACTGAGAGAAGGAGAAAGGGAGAGGTAGAATGAGATAAATTATTTAACATAAAACAGACAAGAAAAGGCTTTTACAGTGGAGGGGAAATGGGGGGAGGTGAGAGGAAATGAATCTTATTTTCATTGGATTTGGTTTAAGGATGGAGTAACATAACATACTCAATTGGGTATGGAAATCTATCTTGCCCTACAGGAAAATAGGGGAAAGGGATAAGAGATCAGAGGGCTGATAGAGGGGAGGGCAGATTAGGGGAGAGGGTAATCAGAAGCAAACACTTTTAAAGAAGGAGAGGGTTAAAAGAGAGAATAGAATAAATGGGGGATGGGATAGGATGAAGGGAAGTATAGTTAGTTTCTCACAACAGGACTATTATGGAAGTGTTTTGCATAACTACACATGTATTACCTGTATTGAGTTGCTTGAGTTCTCAATGAGAGCAGGTGGGGAGGGAGGGAGGGAGAAAATTTGGAACTCAAAGTTCTAAAATCAAATGTTAAAAGTTTTTTTCACATGCAACTGGAAAATAAGATATACAGGCAATGGGGTATGGAAATCTATTCTGCCATATAAGAAAATAGAAGAGAAGGGGATAAGAGAAGGGGGAGTGAGATAGAAGGGACGGTAGATTAGGAGAAGCGGTATTCAGAATGCATGCTATCTTGGGGTAGAGGGAAGGAAGAGATGGGGAGAAAATTTGGAACTCAAAATCTTATGGAAGAAATGATGAGCAAGCAGACTTTAAAAGAAAAAAAAAACGGGAAGGACTTACATGAACTGATGGCAGGGTGAAATGAGCAAAACCAAGAGAACATTGTCCACAGTAACAGCCACACTCTGGGATAACTGACTTTGATAGACTTGGCTCTTTTCAGCACCTCAAGGATCTAAGACTACAAAAGCCTCATGATGGAAATTGCTGTCCACACTGAGAGAAAGGAATATGGCATCTGAATGCAGATGGAAGCATACTATTTGTTCTCCTTTTCCTTTGTTGTTTTGTTTTATTGCTTCATTCTCATGGTTCCTCCTATTAGTTCTAATTGTTCTTTTTATGACTAATGAGAAAATATGCTTAACATGAATGTATAAGTAGAGCCTATATCAGATTTCATCTGGTCTTGGCAGGGAGGAAGAAGTGGGAAGCGGAGAAAATTTAAAACTCAAAATCTTATGGAAGTGAATGTTGAAAACTATAAATAATTAAATTAATTATTAAAAAAAGAAAAATAATAATAAAAAAAGAAAGTGTAATATAGAAAGCATAAAAGCTAATGTGATTTTAGGCTGCATTAATAAAGATATAGCATCCAGAAATAAGGAGGCCATGGGAGAACAAATGGAGTGCTGTGCTCAGTTCCAGGCATTAGAGTTTAGAAAGAATACTGATTAGCTAGAAAGCACCCAGAGATGAGCATGGTATGGTAAAGGCCTTTGTTCATTCCATATGAGAGTCAGTTGAAAGAGTTTGAAGATGTTTGGCTAAATAATAAAAGGGAGGCATAATTGCTCTTATGGGGCAGTGAGGTGGTACAAGGCATAGAGCACTGGCCCTGGAGTCAGGAGGACCTGAATTCAAATCCAGCCCTAGATATTGACTATCTGTATAACTCTGGCCAAGTCACTTAATCCTGTTTGCCTCATATTCTCATCTATAAAATGAGCTGAAGAAGGAAATGGCAAACCACTCCAGAATCTTTTCCAAGAAAATCCCAAATGGGGTAGTGAAAAGTTAACCATGACTGAAATGACTCAACAACAACAAACCATTATTCTTCTCAAGTATTAAAAGGTATATGGCTTTAAAGAGTGATGTGACTTATTTAATGCATTATTTGTCCCTAGAAGGTAAAACTAGAATTAGTGAAATCTTCAAAGATTGCATCTAAAGTAGGAGATTTGGAAACTCTCAATAGGGAAGACAACACATATGGAAAGTTTCAGCTGCAAGTCAAATGGAATAGTCTCATGATTTTTAGGATACAGTTGTAAGCCAGATATTAATGCTGCTTCTTTAACATAATTTCCACTGATAAAATATTATCAGTATCTGATATTGAAACATTTAACAGTGCCAAAGTTTTGGTGGCTTTGCTAGTTTTTCAGGAGCTGTAGCTATAACACCTGTAGGAACAGTTGCAAGATTCCATCTTTATAGGGAATGATTTCTAGGATGTTGACTGGGATACTAGTCTGGAAGCATTACTGTTCCTGCAATTCTTGGGTTAAGGTTCCTGACCTGTCTTTATAATGATCTGAGAAGAGATGGTGGTCAAAATGATTGTGGTGGTGGTGATTTAATTTTCCTGGCATATGTTGCCTCCTCTTTCTCCCTCAAAATGCCTTGCTACTTCAACTAATCTGGTTTACTTATAACATGTGTGGCAGTTGGTTGGTAGCTGTTAGGGATGATTACCTCTTCTCCATAGGAATTGCTTCCCCCCAAAATGGTTCTGAGGAATAGGTTGGAGTCAGGTGTGGTGGATTGGGAGACTGCTCTTCACAAGTCTCTTGGGCTCAGAGTCATGAGCTATCTCCATCTGGGGCTTAGGGAAAACAATCTGTAGGATATGTTATAAAGAAGATTCTTTTTCAGGTTGGACTAAATGTATATTCAGTTTCTTGAAGTTCAGTGATTCTCTGATTATGAGGAAAGTGCCTGATAAACATTAACATACTATAGAAATATGTTGATGATCAGGATTTACTATTTTTTTAACTTCCATTTGGGTAACCACTATGTCTTCCCTCAGATTCTAGGATTAGTCTTGAGAGTTTGTAGGGAGAAGGAGATTGTCTAATGATGAAGATTACATGCTCCAGCCTGTGCGCTTGCTACATGATTAAACTTTCATATTAATTGAATATGAATATGATTACTTATTAATCACATTCAATTAGTTTTCAAAAGTGTGTATTGGTATAGAAAGAACAATCAATAAAAAAAAAAAGTTATCCCACCCTTGCAAGTTCTGATCAAAATTCTCTCACCAGAAAATACAGAGTCCAGGGGAAAGTGACCTTAATTTTGGAGAGCAAATGGGTCAAAGAAATAACTCACAGCACCTGGTTGCTAGGAGTCTTTTTCCAGCTTTTGTGGGGGTATTTATAAAATTTCCCTTGTATTTAGTGTAACATTCCTGCTGGGCTCTTGGTAGAGTCAGTCATTAACCTTTTCTTAAATATCTTCTATGTGTCAAGCACTGGGTATTGTGGCCAGCTGCTGCTGTCCTGGGCACAACAGGAGGACACCAATAAGAAAATGAGAAATCCAAAATCCTTAAGATGTTTTAAAGCTCACAAAGTCCTCCTTCAGTCAAGGGGTAATGGTGGGATAAAATATTGTGGCTGAACCTAAGGTTTATATCCCCCTCAACCCCCCCCCAGAAACATTGCTTTTCAGGGTTTTATCATATGCCCAAATACTGGTGTTTTAAATTGGCTGGCCTGCTATTTTATAGAATATACATAGGGTTTTATCAAAGCCCTCAAGACAAAGAATGAATTCTTCAACCAGTATCTACAAAATTTCTACCCAACTTAACCTCCTTAAAATCACTTTTGATTGATTAAGAGAGATTTTTTCCATGCCTGGTTCACAACTTTTATTAATTCAATAATATGTGTCCTCACCTGACTAAAACATCAGAGATTAAGTGGGGTAGTGCATTAGTATTTATTTGCATGTAAGAATCTTAGTTTCCTCAATTATAAAAAGGACAAAATAATCTTGACACTACTTACATCACAGAGTCATTAAAGTGAAAAAAAATGAGAGAGCACATATTAGAGTGGATTACAAAGTGTTACAAAGATATGAGTCAGAACAGCACAGAAGGAAGCTATTGCCTGGAGATCTAGGCAAAATAAAGGAAGGTACATTTTTTTGTTGTGGTAGTTAGAGTTGTTGGTGTGGTAGCATTGGTTGTTGTTCTGATGCTGTCTATTTTTTAAAACAAATACTTTGCAATTTTTATTATATGTATTGATTTATTTTGAAATTTAAAAAAAATCATCTTCACTGAAAAAAACATTACCTTAATAAAAGGCTAGCTTAGAAAGTTAAGCTGCTTACAGATAACATTTCCCTGGTGTGAGAAATCATTTTAACTAAAAGAATAAGTCCTAAAAGCAAAATAAATAAATGAATAAATGAATGAATAAGTAGATAAATAACTCATTTTACCATATAATAAAGTAACTGCCCTTTAGCTAGGAAACCTTGGAAATTGGAGACTTCTGGCCTTCAACAGAAGAAGAGAAATCATGTTTCAACTTTTCTTTGGTTAAACAAAATGCAGACACAAGAAAGAACAAGGATTTAGTGGGGAGAACAGTTACTACATCTTAACCTAAGTTTTAGTTCAAATTAGTCACTAAAAATAGTCAGACAAAGAAAGGCCCTGCTCTGTGAAATCCTGTTTTGAGTTTACAAAGTCTCTTTTAGCTTAAATACAGGAATCAAATTAATTGACAAATCTCATCATTCAAAGGACTACAAAGTTATTACCAATATTTTAAACCTCACAAAGGAGACAGTAGCTGAACAAATATAGAAACATTAAGTGAAGTATCAGAAAATAATTTGAGTACCTGGATTCAGTATGGGACAATGGAAGACAAGACTCAAGTTGAAGTTCAAGCATTAAGTTGTCAATATGTAACCTTGGACAAATCATTTAAACTTTCTGGGCTTCAGATTCCTCGCATATAACATGGGGTAGGGGCAGGACAAAATTCTCTAAGTGACCTCTAAAATCCCTTCCGGAATTAAAAAGTCTATCACTGAGAAACAAAGTAATACTTGGTTATTATTGAGTTTATGCTTGAACATATTAGTCACTTCTTCCATGTTGATTAAATTGAAATGATAATAACAGGAAATAGCAAAGAATGTTTTGGAGCATATCAAAATGCAAAATGCCTAATATAGTCTTTAAAGGGTTTTTTTTGGTACTTAAATCAGTTTATATTTTAATTATTTTTTCTATAATAAATGTATAGTTCATATTTATGTTAATCTTTTAGCAGTTTAATTTGACTAGGAAAAATAATGTTTTGTTGAGTGGATGACATTATGGTTTGAAAGTTATTAGTTTGCTTTAACCTTAAGGTCTAGCCTACCTATAAGAAAATTGTGGGTGGAGCAAATACGGTAGAGTAGAAGCAGGAACTCACCTGAATTTTCTCAAATTCCTCTCCAAACAACTTTAAAATAACGCCTCAAATCAAATTCTAAAGCAGTAGATCCAACAAAAGGTCAGGGGAAAACAATTTCCTAGCCCAAGACAACTTGGGAGATCAACAGGAAAAATCTGTCACAACTGGATGGTGGTCAGGCCTGGAGCATTCTTCAGGTCATACTGTGGCAAAGTTAACAACAGGCCTTAGAGGTAGCTGCAACAGTAGAAGTAGTAGCAACTTCAGGAGCAATCAGCCCACAGATGTTAAGGGGGTCAGACAAGTGGTCAGAAAGAAATTACAATGAACTCTTTGCTGGCACTAGGTTAAAGACCCTGTTGCATTGTCCAGATGCAGTTCTGGGTCACTGTTCAAAGTCAAAAAGGAGCTGATGAAGAAGAGTCAGGGCCTGAGTCACAGCTCCAGGGCCAAAAAGAGCACCAATACTTGTGGCTGCAGGTGAACAAGGGCCTTTCCTGGGTAAAGGCCAGATCACAGCCCAGAAAAACAGTGATCACACCTCTCTTTATATTATATCTCCTTGGAAGCATCAAAAACTTACAGACCTCCAGAACTAGACCTGAAAACAACGGCATAACAAAGCTGAAGCTTGGGACAGTACCCTCTTCACCCTGCATCAGAGCCCAAATTTAACATAAAACTAAAAGTCAAGAAATAGAAAGAAAAATGGACAAACAACAAAAAAGAACCTAATCATAAAAAGTTAACATGGTGACAAGAAAGATCAAGATACAAACTCAGAAGACAATGATGTCAACATGGCTATAAGCTAAGACTCAAATAAAAATATAAATTAGAAAAAGTCCAATAATTATTCCTGGAAGATTTCAAAAATGATTTTAAAAATCAAATAAGAAAAGTAGAGAAAAAATGAAGAAAAGAAATGAGAAAGATGAAAAAAATGAAAAGAAAGTCAATAGCTTGGTAAAAGAAAAAAATTCTTTAAAAAAATTTATTTATTTTTACTTTTCAACATTCACTTCCATAAGATTTTGAGTTTTAAATTTTCTCCCTCTCACTTCCCTCTCCTCTCCCCAAGACTGCAAGCAATCTGAAATAGGCTATACATATACATTTATATTAAACATATTTTCCATTAGTCATGTTGCATAAAAGAATTGGAACCAATGGGAGAAATCACAAAAAAAAAAGACAACAAAGAGAAAGCAAACAGTATTCTGCAGTCTGATTTCAGACTACATAGTTCTTTTTCTGTATGTGGATAGCATTTTCCATCATGAGTCTTTTGGAGTTGTCTTAGATTCTTGCATCGCTGAGAAACGGTAAGTCTATCAATGTTAGTCATTGCATAATACTGCTATTACTGTGTACAATGTTCTCCTGGTTCTACTCACTTCACTTAGCATCATTTCATGTAACTCTTTGCAAGTTTTTCTGAAGTCTACCTGCTCATCATTTCTCATGGAACAATAGCATTCCATCACATTCGTATGCCACAACTTGTTCAACCATTGCCCAATTGATGGTTATCCCTCAACTTCCAATTCTTGGCTACCATAAAAAGAACTGATACAAATATTTTTGTACAAGTGAATCTTTTTCACATTTATATGATCTCTTTGGGACACAGACCTAGAAGTGGCATTGCTGGGTCAAAGGGTATGCACAGTTTTATAGCCCTTTGGGCACAGTTTCAAATTGCTTTCAAGAGTGGTTGGATCAATTCACAACTCCACCAACAATGCATTACTGTTCCAATTTTCCCACATCTTCTCCAATATTTATCATTTTCCCCCTTTGTCATGTTAATCAATTTGATAGTTGTGATGTGGTACCGCAGTGTTGTTTTGATCTGCATTTCTCTAATCAACAGTGATTAAGAGCATTTTTTTTTCATATGACCAAAGATAGCTTTAATGTCTTCATCTGAAAACTGCCTGTTCATAACCTTTGACCATTTATCAATTAGGGAATGACTTGTATTCTAATAAATTTGACTTAATAGTCTATATATTTTAAATGAGGCCTTTGGTTGCATTGGCTTGACATACAAAAAATTCTAAAGAAAATAACACATTTAAAAACAAAATTAGGCAAATGGTAAAAAAGAAAAAAGAAAAAAATCCACTGAAGAAAACTATTTAAGAAGAAGAACTCACCAACTGGAAAAGAGGTAAAAAAAAATCAATGAAGAAAAGAATTCCTTTAAAAAGTAGAACTGGCCAAATGGCAAAAGAGGTACAAAAGCTCACTGAAGAAAATAATTCCTTAAAAATTAGAATTGGGCAAATGGAAGTTAATTATGCCATGTGACAGCAAAAAAACAGAAAGTCAAAAGAATGGGAAAGAATAGAAGAAAATGTGAAATATCTCATTAGAAAAACAACTGACATAAAATAGATCAAGGAGAGATAATTTAGAAATTATTGGACTATCTGAAAGCCATGATCAAAAAAAGAATTTAGATATCATATTTAAAGAAATTAGCAAGGGAATTTTCTTTGATATCCTAGAACTAGAGAACAAAATAGAAATTGAAAGAATTCACTCAAAAAAATAAAAACTCTGAGAAATATTGTAGCCAAAATCCAGATCTTCTAGGCAAAGGAGAAAATATTGCAAACAACCAGAAAGATGAAAATTAAATATTATAGAGCAACAAAATTTAGTAGCTTCCACATTAAAGGAATGGAAAACTAGGAATATGACATTCTAGAAGCAAAACAGGATAAGATTATGACCAGGAATAATCTACCCAGCAAAACTGAGTGTAATTCTTCAAGCAAAAACAACAACAACAAAAAAGGTAATCAATGAAATAGAGGACTTTCAAGTATTCCTGATGAAAAGACTAGAGCTGAATAGAAAATCTGACTTTCAAATACAAGACTCAAGAGAAGCGCAAAATAAAATTAAAAAAAAGAGAAATCATAAGGGATTCAATAAGGTTACACCATTTACATTAATTTTGGGAAGATAGCAATTGTAACTCTTAAGAACTTTAACATTATTAAGACAATTAAAAGGAATTTACAAAGACAGAAGGAACAGGTATAAATTGAATATGATGTGATGATTTCAAAAAAATTAAGAGGTGAGAAAAAGGGATGTACTGGAAGAAGGGGGAATGGGAGGAAGAACAGGGGAAATTATTTCATATGAAAGAGACAAGAAAGTAAGAGCTTACATGGTAGAGGGGGGAAAAGGGAGAAGTGAGCAACACCTGAATCTTATTCTTTTTGGAAACAGTTAAAAGAAGGTATAACATACAAACTCAGTTGGGTTTAGATGTCTATATTACCCTCCAGGGAAGTAGGAAGGGAAGAGGATATGAGAAGCAGCAGAGGGAGGTGATTCATAAAAGGGGGGGAATGTATCAAGGGAGGCAGTGGCAGAAGTAACACAGACTTTTGAGAAGTGTCTGGGTAGAAAGAGAGAGAGAAAGAGAGAGAAAGAGAGAGAGAGAGAGAGAGAGAGAGAGAGAGAGAGAGAGAGAGAGAAAGAATAAAGTATAAAGGGAAATACACAATAATCATAACTGTGAATGTAAATGGGGTGAAATCACCCATAAAATGGAAACAGATAGCAAAGTGTACCAAGAACCAGAATCTAACAATATGTCATTTATAAGAAACAGTTGAAATAGAGACAGACACAGAGTGAAAATAAAGGGTCAGAGCAAAATCTATTATACTTTAGCTGAGGTAAAAAGAAAAAAAAAGCAGGGTAGCAATCATAATCTCAGCAAAAAAACAAAAAAAACAAAAAACAAAAAACAAACCCCAAAAAGCAAGAATACATCTAATTAAAAGAGATGAGCATGTAAAATACATTTTGCTTAAAGGTGCCATAGGCAATAAACTAAAATCAATACTAAACATGTATGTACCAAATGGTATTGCATCCAAACTCCTAAAGGAAAAGTTAAATGAATTATGGGAGAAAATAGCAAAACTATACTAGTGTGGGACCTAAACTTTCCCTTCTCAGAACTAGATATATTTAAATATAAAAATAAACAAGAAAGAAGCTAAGGAAATGAATAAAATTTTATTTATTTTTTTATTTTTTTTTAGGTCATGTGTCCATGTTTTATTTCTCTCACAAGCTGGCAACACTCATTGCATGGGAGTTACAGTCTAGAACTGGCTCATTTTGGGATATGAAGGTACAATTATATGTCTTTTGAAGAGTGGGTGTTCCCAAGGGGTGTCAATCAACTCTGCTTAGTCAACACACTAGGAGGTGGGATATATTAAAATGAGGGTTTTGTGTACATGACTTAGGTAACTTAATCCTGGGATAATACCTTTTCAACAGGGGCTGATATCATCCTGCCATCATTCTCCCTCTAGACAGAGGAAATACCTGTTCTATCAGACCACCCTCCAACCAGACCACTGTCAGCCTTGGGCTATCTAGACAAAAGAATATGTCTCTACCCAAGTCTGAGCAGATTAAATCAATTCAGGACTGGGCCTAAACTTTGACTAGGATAGGACTTAATGCAATCTCATTATCAGTAAAGTCTTTGTGAAGAAAGTTAGATCAGGAGGCTGGCTAGGGGTGGGGGTGGGGGTGGGGTTGGAGGGAGAAGCTCTGAGAATCAATTTTCACGTTCCCCCATCTGATTCTAACGGGAGGAGTAGCCCTCTCAATGAATCACCAACTAACATTGTCAATACTTCATCAAAGATTTTGGGGTAACAATACTTCATCAAAGATTTTGGGGTAACAATATGGGAAGGGGGAAAAGGGGAGAAATTGATCAATGTATTGGAAAAAGTAAACAGGCAGTTGCAAAGGGAGAGAGTAAACAATGATTAAAATTGTCCATTTAAGGCTCAGAAATCTCATCTCATAAAGCTGTCTGGGGTTCAGGACATCATCTGATGAAGTTTTCTGGTTGGATTATTGTTTAAGTGGTCTCCAACAGACTGTCTTCTTAAAATTCCGTGTAGAGAGATCTTCTTTCTTTGTTAAAATCTCCTACAAAATTGATCTTAACACAATTTTAAGTTACTTTGCAATAACTAGGTAAATTAATGAAAGATAACTCAACCCTTGTGTCTCTATTATTATAAAATCCAAAATTGGGACTTTGGTCAATTTTCATGTTGATAAAAAGCTCAAAAACAGAAAAATTAGAATCTATTTTATTTTTTACTTTGCATTAATTCATTATTCATTTCCCCCATCAGGAGGAGGAGATTTCACTAAAGAATTGATAACAGAATCCAATACATACATAAAACATGGAGTAATCAATTAGATGAATAAAATTTTAGAAAAATAGATATAATAGAACGCTGGAGAAATTTGACTGGGAATGGAAAGGAGTATACACTTTTTCAGCTACACATGACATCTTCACAAGAATTGACCATGTATTAGGGCATAAAAACCTCAAAACTAGATGCAGAAATGCAAAACATTAAATGTATCCTTTTCAGATCACGATGCAATAAAATTATATTTAATATAAAGCCACAGAGACATCGATTAAAATTAATTGGAAACTAAATAATCTAATTCTAAAAAAGGATTGGGTATAAGAATAAATTATAGAAACAATCAATGGCAAAAATGAGACAACAAACCAAAATTTATGGATGCAGCCAAAGCAGTACTTAGGGGAAAATTTGTATCTCTAAAAATTTACATCGATAAAACAGAGAAAAAGCAGATCAATGAATTGGGCATGAAACAACAACAAAAAAAAAACTAGAAAAAGAACAAATTAAAAATCCCCAATTAATCCCTAAATTAGAAATCCTGAAAATCAAAGTAGAGAATAACAAATATGAAAGGACAAAAACCATAGAACTGATACATAAACTAAGAGCTGGTTTTATGAAAACAACAACAACTACTACTACTACAAAATAGATAAAAGTCATTGGTTAATTTGATTTTAAAAAAAGAAAAAAAGAAAACCAAATTACCAGTATCAAAAATGAAAAGCATGAATTAAACACCAATGGATATGAAAATTAAAGCAATTATCAGGAGCTATTTTGTCCAATTATATTCCAACAAATCTACCAATCTAAATAACATGGATGCATATTTACAAAAATAAATTTCCCAAATTAACAAAAGAAGAAATAGAATGTTCAGATAACCTTACCTTAGAAAAAATAAAATGCACAAAGCATAAATGTGTTCCCTAAGAAAAAAATCCTCAGGACCAGATGGATTCACAAGTGAATTCTACCAAGTGTCTAAAGAACAATTAATTCCAATAATATATAAACTACTTGGGAAAATAGACTAAGAAGGCATGTTACCCAATTCCTCTTATGACACAAATATAGTGCTGGTAGCTAAACTAAGAAAAGCAAAAATAGAGAAAGAAAACTATAGACCAATTTCTCTAAAGAATATTACTGTAAAAATTTTAAATAAAATACTAGCAAAGAGATTATGGTAATATATCACAAAGATCATACATTGTAACTAGGTAAGATTTATACCAGCAACGTAAGGCTGGTTTAATATTAGGAAAACTATCAGCATAATTCATATCAGTAACAAAAACAACAACAATCCTGATTTTTTCAGCAGATAAAAAAAAAGAAAAGAAAAGCTTTGACAAAATGCAACTAGACTTGAATGCAAAATGCAAAAGACTAGAAAGCATAGTAATAAATTGAGCTTTCCTTGAGATGGTATGTAGTATCTATCCAAAATCACCAGCAAGCATTGTACTTAACAGGGATAAGCTAGAAGCACTCCCAACAAAATCAATGTTAAATCAAGGATGACCATTATGACCACAATTGTTTAATATTTTACTAGAAATGCTAGCTTTAGCAACAAGACAAAAAAAAAAAGAAATTGAAGGAATTAAAATAGGCAATGAGGAAATAAAACTATTACTCTGCAGATGAAATGATGGCATATTTGAAGAATCCTATAGAACCAACTAAAAAGAATTATTGAAATAATTAACAAATTGTGCAATATAAAATAAGCACACATAAATCATCAGCATTTCTATATGTTACCGACAAAGTCTAGCAGAAAGACACAGAAATAGAAATTTCATTTAAAATAACTGCAGACAATATAAAATACTTGAGCGTCTAATTGTCAAGATAAATTCAGGAATTATACACTTTTCTCACAAATAAAGTTATATCTAAACAATTGGAGAAATAGTAATTACTCATGAGTAGAACAAGCCAATATGTTAAAAATGACATTTCTCTAGATTAATTTACTTACTCAGTGCAATACCAAACTACTAAAAATATTTTATGAAACTAGAAAACACCATAATAAAATTCATCTGGAAGAATAAAAAACAAGAAAATCAAAGGCATTAATTGGGGGAAAAATATGAAGGAAGATGTCCTGGGATACCTCATCTCAAACTGTATTACAGAATGGTGATCATCAAAATAATCTGGTGCTGACTAAGAAATAGAAAATTAGTGGAATAGATTAGATACAATATGGTAGTAAATGACTATAGTAAGCTAGTGTTTAATAACTGCGAAGATCCAAGCTTTTGGGACAAGAACTCACTATTTGACAAAAATTTGTAGGAAAATTAGAAAGCAGTTTGACACAAACTAGGTATAGATCAACATCTCACAACTTATCCCAAGATAAGGTCAAAATAAGTATATAATTTTAACACAAAGAGTGATATAAGTAATTTAGGGGGACATGGACATTTTTAACTGTCAGATATATGGATAAAGGCTACTTAATAGATCTGCTGCTCCACTGGATATTTTGGAGCATTTTCACTTGGAGCACATGAAAAAAAATAGATACTGATGCTGGGCCTCAGTGACTAACATACTACCCCTTCCTCCTCTCCACTGAGGGATTCTTCTGCTCTGGACTCATACAAATTGTGACTAGGTTCAGTCCAGGGATTGCCTGAACATTTAAATCAGACCTGCACAACTTGTAAACTTCTTCAGGCTCAGATAGGTTAGACTAGAGACAAACTGATGGTGGTTGGTTGCCATGGATCACATGACAAACAAGAAAGTGCACAGTGGCAACCCTAACTGAAATTCTTTGGCAGGCCTCAAGCAACCTGTAGGCCCTAAGTTGTGCAGGCCTGATCTAAATGAAGAGTCAAGTTCCTTTTCCTACCTTCTCATCTGAGAAACTTACCTCACATTTTAGTGAAAATATTGGGGCTATTTGCAAAAGTTTTCTCTTTTCTTCTCCTCCTCATCTCACATTGCCCAAATGCCTTCCACTACTATCTCTTCCTTCATTTCTGTCTCACAATAAGAGGTGAATTTCCTCCATGCCAAGATAAATTTTTTGATAGACATAAGTAATCCCATTCTTTCCCATCTTCTCCAGCAGATTGCTCCCTCTATCATCCCCACTCTCTCACTAATCTTCAATCTCTTCCTGTATAACTCTGCTACAAATGTACCTAGGTCTCCCCCATCTTCAAAGACCTTTCATTTGAGTTGTCATTTACCATTATCTATCATCCTATATTTCTCCATCCTTTCTTAGTGAAACTCCTAAAGAAAGACATCTTTTAATCAGTGCTTCTACTTCTGTCTTATTCTTTTCTTCTTAACTTCCTTTTCTCTCAACTTAACTCTGCACTATAACTTCCAAACTCATTATTCAACTGCAACTGCTCTATCCAAAGTTACCAATGACTTCCTAATTGCCAAATCTAATGGCCTTAGCATATCTTTCTGTAACTTTCTTCAGCCTTTTTTACTGTCAATCACTTTCTTCTCCTAGATATGCATTTCTTCCTTGTTTTTTGTGACACTGTACTGTCCTGGTTCTTCTGCATTTCTGATGACTTCTCAGTCTTTTTTACTGGATCTTCATCCTCTACTATTCAGGTGGGGACAACAAGTGATGTGAGATGCTAAGACTGTCCTGGGCTGTCTTCTCTCTCAATGGTATTTCACTTAGTGATCTAAGCTCCCATGGTTTCAGTTAACATCTTTATTCTTGTCATTCTCAAGTTTACCTATTCAGATCCAACTTTTTTGCTGATCTCTAGTTTTGTTTCTCCAACCATCTATTAAACATTTTAAATTGGCTGTCTCATAGACTTCTTAAGCTCAACATGTTCAAAACAAAATTAATTACATTTCCCCAAAAGCTGTCTTTTTAATTTATCTATTATTGTTGAAGATGATACTATCTTCCCAGCTATTCATGTATACAACCTAGGTTTCAACCTTGATTCCTTACTTTTTCTCATCCTTCTATATTGAATCATTTGCAGAATCTTGTTGATTTTACATCCATATAACTTGTATATCATTGCTTCCTATTACACTCCCATTATTCTAGTGTAGGTTTTCATCCTCTGATGCCTTAGTAATTTCAATTGCTTTCTGGTTATTCTCCCTACCTAAAGCATCTCCCCTCTACTGCCCACCAGCACCCTAAACTTAGCTATCAGTAATCTCCAATGGTCCTCTATTACTTCCAAGTTCTATTGTAAAATATTGTGGCTTTTAAAACCCTTCATTACCTGAGTCTTCTAGCTTTTCCAGTTTTCTCACACTTTACTCTCCTGGATATAGTCTATGATCCAGTAATAATGACTTCCTTTCTGTTCCTTGCATATAGCACTCTACTTCCCAACTCAATGCATTTTCACTGGATGTCCCTCATGCCAGGAATTCTCTCCTTTTACATCTTCTCCTTCTAGTTTCACTGGTTTGCTTGAAGTCTCAGATAAAGTCTCACCTTCTGCAAGAAGTCATTCTTGATCTCCTTTAATGCTAACACCTTCCTTTTTTATCCCATATAGATCTTGTCTGTGTGTAGTTGGTTGCATGCTAACTCTCCTATTAGTCTATGAGCACTTTAAAAACCAACAGTTCTTTAGATTGTCAGCAATTAGCACAGTATTTAGCACATTAAGTGCTTAATAAATGCTTATTGACTTGACTTCACTTAACTCTTTTGCTCCATGTTGGGTGTGGATCAGGTAGACTTGAGTTCAAATCCTTCTTCAGAGATTTATTAGTTTGACCCTGGGCATGTCACTTTATCTTTGTTATTCTCTATTTCTTTAATGTAAAATTGGAATGCTAAAAGCCCCTATCTCACAGGGCTGTTGTGAGAAATACTTGCCATGCTCTTAGCTTTGTGCCTGGAATTTAGCAGGTGCTTAATCAATGTTGTTCCTTTCTTCCTACACCTTAGATGTGACTCATGTCTATGGTTTCCCCAAGATAGGAATAAAAAGTTACTTGATACTAAATTTGAATCAGTTATGAGACAGTTATCTATTTCCTGTATACAAGAGGAAAGATTTATATATACAGAATCTATAAGCTTGCATTGATACAATGACAAAACAATGAAATAAAAAAAATAATTTTAACTGCTGTCATATTCTCCCAGGAGGTCACAACTTAAAACCATTGAAACATAAAGCATGATGCTGGACAACTAAATTGACAAACTGGCATTTCATGTTTCAGTTTATGTACTATTTAAACAAGGCCTGCTTCATACACATATTCTGGTAATCTTGGCCAGAGGTAAAAATTCTACCTGTTGGTAATATTTTCTCTGATTTACAAACTCCTCCTGTTACCTGTCAATTCTGGGCAAAGCACCAAAGGTCTCTGAATCTTTGGGACTCATGTATTCTCTTTCATGGCTGCAAATGCCAATCTTGAAATTATGACTGTTGATCACTTATGCTCAATCAAACAGACAGAAAGAAAGCAGAAAAGACAGTCTGGCTCTAGGATCCAACTTATCTAAGCAGTTTCATATACTTTAGATGTCATGTGTTCATAGCTTCTATATGGAGTGGGGAAAAGAACATCCCCTCCTTTCACACCTCACAAAAAAGGCTTGCCTAGTCTTCACAAAGGAATGAGGAAAAGAAGTTATAGAAAAAAATAATATAAGAAGCCAGAAAGAAAGAATTCAGGTACTAAAGAAATACAGTCAGGATCACACAAAGTCTGGAGGCTGCTACTAAAAAGAAGACAAAATCTGGGAATATGATACTGCAAAAGACAAAAGATAAAGATTATAATCAAGAAAACCTTACTGTGTAAACCTAATTATTATCCTTTGGATGGGAAAAAAGGTGGGGAGAGCCTTTAATAGACTAGAAAACTTCCATTCTCCTGATAAAGAAAACAAAGCTGAGCAGAAACTTTGAAATATGAACATGAGTCAAGAGGAATTTAGACAGGTAAATATATTTGAACTGCTTACATTATAATTGACAAGAGACAAGTATTACTTCATAGAATGTCTTTAAGGATCACAGAAGTAGTTAAAAAATACAATCACAGGCAATGATGGTGGTGGTGGTAACATTCCCTTTTGATGGTTTTAAAAAAAGAAAGACAAAATAACATGAATAGCAAATAAATGAGAAATTAGGGGAAGGGATTAACTTTTTCTCATAATTGGGCTTAGTGTGAAGAAGAGTATATAAACATCAAAAGTAGGAAATATTTCATGAACCTCTTATCTAAATTGGAAAGAGGGAGATGGAAAAACACAATGCGAACACTCATTGCTTGGTATCAAAATGCATTGAACTCAATAGAAAAAAATAAGTAGGGGAAGGAAGAGGTTGAAAAGAGACAGATTTAAGAATGAGGATAAAGTCAGGAAGGTAACAGTCACAAGAAAATCAAACTTCAACATCAGTGAATAGGTAATGAAGTGAAAATGAAATGTAAATAAGGAAAGCAAAAAATCAAATTAGTAATGTCTATAGGACATAAAAAGAGAAAGGGCAGTGTTACAAAAGCAGTCAACTTCAATTATACATTACTAATGCTTATTGAATTTCACTTCTTTCATTACCTCCTTATTCTTTGTAAAGGGGGTCACAAGTAGCAAAGATAAAGGAAAAATGCAAAAGGATATTATGAAGAGAAATACAGAATTAATCACAATTGTTAATATTAATAGGATGAACTCACTCATAAAGAGTAGCATAATGCATTAGAAGGAAGAATTTAACGTTATGTTTTTTTAAACAAACATTTGAAACAAAGATTCATTAAGAGTTAAAATCAGAGGCTGAATCAGAATTTTCATGCTTCAAGCCAATTCAAAAAAGCAGCAGTACCAGTCATGATTACAGACAAAGCAGAAGGAAAAATAGACAAAGTTTAAAAAGAGAACAAGAATAAAAATTTTCAAAAGATGCTATAAATTATTAACTCTCAATACTTAACATACATGCACTGAATAAAGTAAAAGTTAATTTAATTACTAGAAGGAATACATAGCAAAACTATTTTAGTTGGTGACTTCAATGTTTCCCTTTCAGATGAAGAAAAATTTAACAAATAAGGTAAAAAAGAAAGTAGGTAAGGACCTCAATGCAATTTTAGAAAAGTTAGTCTGGTAGATCCCTAACAATTACTGGGGATAGAAAAAATATACATATTTCTTTGTTGGTCATGGTACATTTACAAAAACTCACCATGTATTAGGACATAAAAATCTCATAAACAAATGGAGAAAAGCAGATATATTTAACATATTTTTCTGACAACAAAACAATACATATATGTAGATATGTGTATAAATCTATCTATCTATCTGTCTATCTATCTATCTATCTATCTATCTATCTATCTATCTATCTATCT
>NW_020954570.1:5464213-5528040 GCF_900497805.2 Vombatus ursinus | reverse complement strand
TCTATCTATCTATCTATCTATCTATCTATCTATCTATCTATCTATCTATCTATCTACTTACCTAGATGGGGGTTTATAATAAAGAACATTTGAAGAAAAGATTTAAACATGAGAAAAATGAGACAATACATCAACATTTTTGGAATACAAAGCACCCCTTAGAGTAAAATTTAGATTTCTAAACACATTCATTAAAAGGAGGAAAAATAGATATTTGATAAAACAAATAAGAAAAGCAATATTTAAAAATAAATTAAATACCAAAATATAAATAATGAAAATTAAATAGGAAATAAAATTTATAATAAAACATAAATAAATAAAATTAAGAGATGAGTTTTATACTATGGGAGAAATAATAGAAATTAATCAAATTGCCAATGTCAAAAATTAAAAAAAGAGAATTCCCATCAAATGAAAAGGAAACACAAAGAATTATCAGAAAAAAATGTGCTCAACTCTATATCAGTAACACTGCTAAATTAAATTAAACATGTAAAAGTTACAAAAAAAAAACAGATCAGAAAATAGAGAATTTAAACAATACAACCTTAGAAATGAAGTTGAACAAGCCCTAAATTAGCCACCAAAGGAGGAAAAATGCCCCTGTACCAAAGGGATTTACAAGTGAATTCTAAAAAACATTCAAAGAACAATTAATTCAAATATTTATTCAACCATTTGCAAGCAGAAAAATAAAGAACTTCTCAATTCTTTCTATACTATATACACATACATACATTTACATACATATACATATACATATCAATACACATACACACATACATGCATACATATATACACATACATATACACACAATACACATATACACATATACATGCACATACATACACACACATATACTCACATGTATGTGTGTATATGTGTGTGTATACTATATATGCACATATATGTCTTGTTACCTAAACCTGAGAGAGAAAAGGTAGAGAAAGCAAACTATATTACTAATGACTATCAATTAAGATTTTGACTCACTCTAAATATATATATATACATACATATATATATATACATATATATAATCTTTCAGTGAAGGCTGAAGGCAGAGGGCCTTATGTGGGGAAGGTAGAGCTGTACATTTATTCTGGGTTTCATTTTCATTAATCTTAGGGAGGGAGCTACATTGCACTGCAGGAGAGTGAGGTACCTGATTCCCAGGATGAGTGATGTCTTTTGCAGTTTGGTGCTTGAGTACATATCTGAAAACTAACATCAGGCTACAGTATTAGTGGTCAACAGGACCTAGAATTGATTATTTGAATTCAGCTGAAATGCATATTGGAAGTTGTAGCAATACACATCAGGTGTTTGAAGCAGAACTTCTAATACTTTATTATGAAGAGAAAACACATTCCTTTTGAGTTTTACAGTGTTTACATGATCTAATATATTAGCAAGAGGTCTACCCTGTATGGAGTAACTAGGGTGTCCCTGGAATGGTCCTAAGGTATGCTAAAAAATGACAGGTCATGCTTTACATTCATAGTGTTTCTAATGTGTGAGAGAAATAGGAAAAGCATGTCTACTATGGAAGTGTTTTGCGTAACTGCACATGTATTGCCTATATTGAGTTGCTTGCCTTTTCAATGAGGGTGGGTGGGGAGGGAGGAAGGGAGAAAATTTGGAACCCAAAGTTTAAAAAAACACATGTTTAAAAAAATATTTTCACATGCAACTGGGAAATAAGAAATATAGGAAATTGGGTACAGAAATCTATCCTGCCCTACAGCAAAATAGAAGGGGAAGGAGGGGGAGAGATAGCAGGGAAAGCAGACTAGGGGAAGTAAATGTTGAAAACTAAAAATAAAAAAAATAAATACTGTAAAAAAAAGAATTGCAATAAATATAAGGAGCTTAGAAATCTTTGCAATGAGTTTCACAAAAAAATCATTTACTGAGGCAAAGAAGGATTTCAATATGCAGTATCTGACAGATTACTCATGCTCTTAAATTCAAAGATTTTTTTAAAGTTAAAAAAATAATGTAAGGCTTTTCACTGTTCATATTTAATTGTCCTCTAGGGCAGAAAAAAAAGTAGTCCTGCTAAACATTGATCCAAATGACTGTTTGTTTGTTTTTTTTCAAATGGGGAAACTATTAGGGAAATCAGATGTCAGTCTTTTAATCTGTCAAGTGAAAAATTCAGATCAGATAATCTTGAATATCTCTTCTAGGTATCAATCTCTCAGTGGGAGCTGTGTGGAATATTCTTTGGTATAACACTCATATAATAATAAGAAACAACTAACATTTATATGATCCCTATTATGTGACAGACAAGGTACTAAATGCTTTACAATTATTATCCCATTTGATCCTTATGACAACCCTGAAAGGTAGGTGTTATTATTATCCTCATTTTCAGTTGAAGAAATTGAAGTTAAGTGATTTGTCCAAGATCATATAGCTAGTTAATATCTAAAGCTGGATTTGAACTCAGCTATTCCTGATTCCATGCCCAGTGCTCTATCTACTGTGCCATCTAGTTGTCTCAATATTTCCTTAAAAGTTTTGGACAGAGGAATTAGGAAGAGGATATCGTGAAGTACACCTAGAAAATATTTTGCAATAGGCACTCAATAAATGTTTGTTGAATGAATTCTATGGTGCTATTAGCAAATCATATTTTTCTCCACATCTAAAATTTTCTTTTCTCACCAGTTATGAATCACAAACTTCTTTTAATAAACTTCCTTTTATAAAAAAAAAAAGAAATAGGAAGAGCACCAATTTCCATTCAAATTTTAGCTAATCACCTTTTGATATAAGAATTTTTTTTTCTTCTGTGACTATTTGATGATAAATAATAGGTTCTGGGCTGTTGTTTTGGATGTTAAGTGACTACATATATCTTTAAATATTTGACATGTAAAATGTGTACCTCTTTTACTGTTTGTAGTGAATGGCAATCCAAATCCAAAATGAACTGCTTAAATCATTTCTCAGTGGCACAGATACATGGATACACTTCAATCTGCCCAGATAATATGTCTATCATCACCAGATCATATTCAGAGGTATTACACTTATGCAAATGAATGAAATTGGTCTGTAAGTTTGGGTAAGCATGTTGAGGAATGTGGGTTTTTATCCTCAGAGCAATGGTGTGAATTCAAAAAATTGGGCAGGAGAACTACTTTTATGTCAAAGAGGACAAAATTTGGGGTGAACCAATCTTGTTACACTATAGTTACCATCTTCATTAGCTTGCAGGAGGCAGAGAGGGGAATAAAGAATGGATGTATCTCTGTAGTAACATCAAGTGACTACCAGAGAAAGCCCTTGTGCAACGTACATCCTTCACATAGACAGTCATCCTTTTCCTTATCTGGTTCCTGATTGTGGAGGAGGGGCAGGTGTTTGTTCTGTTGATGGAAAAATGAAGCCATCAATTAGTCTGAGGTCTAGGGAGTGTTCCATACCTGTAAGAAAGTTCTGCTCCTTCATCTCCTATAGTGACATTATGGTTAGGAGGTCACAATGAGCTTTGTTTTTTTTTAACTATTACAGTAAGGATAATCTGTAATAATAATAATAATAAACATTACTATGTGTCAGGCACTGCACACTTTATACAATTACTATCTTATTTGATCCTCACAACAACCCTAGGAGGTAGGCTATATTATTATCCTCATTTTACAGATGAGGGAATTGAACCAAACAGATGTTAAATGACTTGTCAAGGTCACACAGCTAGTAAGTGTCTGAGCCAGGATTTGAAGTTAGGAATTGTTGACTCCAGGGCCAACATGCTATGTATTGCACTAGTTATGCCTTTAGATAGCATCTAAAATCTAGTGACCATTATAGATTTGAATACCAGACAAAGTGATGCACTTGCTCTGTTTCTCTCTTTGACTAATATTGTATATAGTACTAAAAGAATAAAGCATTAGTTTCAAAAATGGTTATAATATTTTCTCAAAGTGGTAAATGTAGCCTCAGAAGTGGCATCATGAGTGAATTCTTACAAGGGTTTTGTTTGAACCATGTAATCTAAAACCTACTGTACAATAGCCATTTGATATTTTATTTAAATGGCATCTGTTTTGCAGCAATAGTAAAGATTTTCTAAATATAAACTAAACTTTTTTGATGGAAAGGTACCCTGCTGAAATATCATGGTCATAGGAAGTACATAATGTTAAGCAGTATCATAACGAACAAATAGAGCACAGGACATGAAGTCAGGAAGACTTGAGTGCCAATTCTGACTTAGACTTTTACTAACTGTGTGATAATTATACAAGTCACTTACCTTCTTTCAGCTTCAGTTTTCTCATTTGTAAAATCTCAATAATAATAGTGCCTAATTCAAAGGGATCCCATGAGGGTCAAAAAGGTAATGAATGAATGGGTAAATAAATGAAAGAAAAAAGATTTATTAGACTCACAGTATGTGATAGGCACTGTGCTAATCACTAGGGAAACACGTAAGAAAAGCAAAACAGTCCCTGCCCTCAAAGGACTTATTTTCTGAGAGGGAAAGACAACACATCTACAAGTATGGTGGCCGGGGAAGACTGTTTTGACTAGGAGAAAAGTCACAGAGATAGTAAGCTGAGTCAATAAATTGACATGTCCTTTTGAGGAAAAGAAATATTGATAATTGTTTTTATAATCAGACACAAAAATGAAAGTTTGATTTAGAAGAGAATACAGCAGTGGTGCTACCAAGGTTTTACTCAGGTCCTTAGCTTCCAATCCTATTATTAGTTTCTGAAATTTTCAAGTTTTCTAGTTTTTAGTGCCCCATGGAAAAGCTTCTACTACTGCATGCAGTACATATTAGACAGTCATCCATTCTTTAGTGGCATTCAAATATTTGCTTAACTTTATAAATAATATTTAGGGGTATCTGTCATTTTTGTAAATATTTATCTTATTCCAGTCTATATTTCTAAGTCATAGGGTGAGGGCAGCTTTGACTAATTTCCACCAACTATGAACAAAAAACAAAAACAAAAACAAAACCTATTGATTATAATCTAGATCCTTTGGAGGTCAATTGCAGGCCACAAACCAGCATTGCACAAATTCCCTAGGCATAACAGATCACATTAATTTATTTATGTCAACCTACATTGTGTTGTAACAATGTAAAACAGCATGTGACTTGAAATTTTGGTAGATACTCTCTACATTTAGTGAAACTCCTGTAAAACTGTGATCATTTGGCATTAAAGGGTTGTGAATGGTAACAACAATGCCCCTGAGGTACCATATCAGGATATGACCTATTGGATGTTAACTGGGACCCCAGGTATGGAGATTGTAGCATTAAGGACTTGCTTTGAGACAGGGCAGGAAAGTGACTGGTTGAAGTAGATGACTGGGAGAAAAGGAAGAAGGAACTGACTGGGGAAGGAGGGGATATTATCTATGTAGTTTTTTAAATGGAGAAGGATTTGGGGAGCAAAAGGGTATAGGGTGAAGAGAGATTTTTGTTTGGAGTGGGAGAAGAAGCCTGATAGAGGTAGCATTGTTTTAATTGCCTCAACCAAGATATCTTTCCATTGATTGATAGGTTTAACTTCCTCTGGAAGGGTAGAAAGAAAAGTCTGTACATAATTTGGGGAAGTAGTCATTTTCTGTATTGTATATTTTTATTGGGAATTCATTAATTGAGTTTTTATGGATTTTGTCCCCGCACTTTTTTTTTTCACATACAGAACCTTCTAAATACCAACTAAAAACATATCCACTGAAATTATTTTGCTTAGAGAGTTCCACTAAATGCACTGTTTTATTAAGGTCATATGTTCCTTATTTAATGCAGTCATCCTTGGTTCCACTTATCCATAAACTTGAAAGTCATGGGAGATTGAGGATCTCTTAAGAGGACGTGGGTTCCGTCTAGTTGCATTTCTACAAGCAAGAACTGGATAGCCACTTGCCTGTTTAAAAAAAAAGTTCTTTTGTCTTTAGATTGGACTAGATGGTCAGTAGAGATATTTTCCAATTCTGTAATATGAATCCAAGAGCATCATGGAGGCTAGAGAGTCAACCTAGGAGTCAGGAAGACAAAGGTTCATGTCTTGCTACTAATTCTTAATGACTGGTGACTCGGGGCAAGTCATTTAACCTCTCAGTGTCTCCAGGTACCTCTCACAAACTATAATTTGCAAAATAGATGCAAGTCTGCATTCATAGATTCCTCCCTAGGAGTTCTACATTCCAATGAAATCACAGTTTTGGATGATAAAAAATAACAATAATAAAAACAAATGTCAAATAATTATAACATATTTTATATCATTTTAAGATTTTCATAATACATTCCTTACAGGTATTTTATAGATGAGGAAATAGGTTAGGAGATGAAGTAAGTGGCCCATGATCACAAATTTATAAAACAAGACTTAGTCGACCTTGGTCTTCAGACTCTAAGACTATTTCTCTCATCATGCTACATTTCAGAAACCCAAGGTTAGGCCATTTTTTATTAGGGTTCAGAGTATCTTAGTCTTCTAACCTAAGCCTTGGTGCTATTAACTAGGGAAGTAACCTCTATAAAGAAGGAACCTTACATCCTTGCCATCACCATAACTATGAGCAATCAATCTCCACCTAGAGATAAGAAAGCTACCATAGTCAAAGCTTCAAGGAAACCTCAGAGAGACATGTCAATGGGAGAAAGTATGCTCCAGGTTGGTCAAACCACACCTGCCACCTGGACCAGCTCCTCTCTACCAATCCCTAACAGGCTACTGCTTGGTACCTTGTTCCAAAGAATTCCAGACCACCAGTCCCACTTCTAGCCAGGCCTTCCAAAACTATCTCTGAGGGGAGCAATCCTAGTAGAGAAAGATTTACTATCTGTGACATCACCATATCAACTACTTTATAAGCACCTAATCAATGCTTTTTCAATCATTATGTCTTCAAATAACAACTTTTCTCAGTACGTTAATAGTATTATCTGATGATACTTAATTGATGTATCCCCTATAGAGAGGATGAGAGATGATGGAAACACTGAAACATTGAGATAACATCTATATACAGACTCATAGTGTATGTACTTTTCACTTAACGTTTTATTTAAGGATATTTGAAAAAGTCAGTTGAACATTCAAACAACAATTAACAAATTAATTTGTTGGTGAAGAAAAATTTAGACTTAATAGAAAAAAATGAAAACTCTCTGTTTTCTATCACTATTCTGTTTTTTGATCCCCTATGACAGAAGAATCTCAATTATATTAATTCTAAGGGTGGAAAAGCTTTTCTATTTAAACAAATTGCTTTCAAGATGAGAATTAGTAGACCCGGTTGTTAAAGATGAATATAGATGCCCACCATGTGTAATAATAATAACCATTACAAACATATACTTTAAAAAAAACCTAAACAATTTAAAAGTCAATGCTAATGGAGGCTTATTTCTATTAAATGCATGGACCTTCAATTCTTTACTTATAAATAAAGAATTGAACAAAAAGGTGATTTTAAATGTTAAATCACAGGGTAACTATTCTTTTCAAGAATGCTGATATTCCTAAATGGATTATATAACTTCCCTCCCCTGGTTATTAACATAATTTCACCGCTGTACTTGGAATGGGTGATAGAACATTTCAGAAGAAAGAATGCCTGGAGGGCAGAAAAAATGTAGGAGAGGGTTACAATGTGAACTAAATCATAACAGGTTTGTACCCTCTAGGAAAATAACTTTTCATCACAACTAAAAGAATGTTTTTCCACATTCCCTTTATAAATTGTCTAGGCAGTGATTGTTTTTCTCCTTATCAACAAATAACCTTTATATTTTCTTCTGAAAATATGCTGCTTCCAAAAATATCCTAAAATCTTATAAAATTTTGATTTAAAATAAATAAAGTAAGCAAAATTATGTAGAGCAGAGCTACCTGGAATCAAGGGCAGCTGAATTCAAATTCAACCTTGGGTACTTACTATTTGTGTGACCCTGGCAAGTCATTTAATCTCTGTTTGCCTCAGATTCCTCATCTATAAAATGGGAATAATAACAGCACCTACTTCATAGGGTTATCTTGAGAATAAAAATGAGATAATAATTGTCAAACATTTAGCACAGTACCTAGCAAATAGAAAGTGATATATAAATGTTAGTTGTCATGATCATCATCATCCTCATCATTGTCAACAGCGTGGTGAAAAAGAGCAATGACTCTGCCATCAGATATGTTATTGTTCAGTTGTTTGGTCATGTCTGACCCTTTGTGACCTCATGCACTATAGCACACTAGGCCCTTGTATCCTCCACTGTCTCTCAAAGTCTGTCCAAATTCATGTTCATTGTTTCTGTGATACTATCTATCCATCTCATCCTTTGCTATCCTTTCCTTTGGCCTTCAATATTTCCCAAACAAGGTCTTTTCCCATGAGTTCCATATTCTCATTATGTGACCAAAATATTTAAGCTTCAGTTTCAGTATTTGACCTTCCTGTGAGCAGTCTGAATTAATTTCTTTAAATATTGCCTGATTTGATATCCTAGCTGTCCAAGGGATTTTCAAAGGTCTTCGCCAGCACCATAATTCAAAAGCACCAAATCTGTGGCACTTAATTTTCCTTACAACCCAACACTCATTGCCATATGGAAAAAAAAAACAAACAAACATAGCTTTGACTATACAGATCTTTGTCAGCAAGATGAGTCTCTGCTTTCTAGTATGTTGTCCAGATTTGCCATAGCTTTCCTTCCAAGGAGCAAACATCTTTTAATTTCATGTTTGCAGTCACAAACTGCAGTGGATCTTTGAGCCCAAGGATTCTTTGACCCTCAAGAGGCTTCTTAATTGTTCTTCATATTCTGCCATCAGAGTGGTATCATTTGAATATTTGAGATTGTTGACATTTCTCTTAGCAATCTCAATTCCAGCTTTTGATTCATCCAGTCTGGCATTTTGCATGTTGCACTCTGCATATAAGTTACATAAATAAGGTAACAATGTACAACCTCGTACCACTTTTCCAATTTAAAACCAATCGGTTTTTCAATGTTCATTTCTCACTTGGCCTACATACAGGTTCCTCAAAAGACTAGTAAAATGATTACATATTTGAAGACTTGCCACATTTTGTTGTGATCCACATAGCTAAAGGTTTTGGCGTAGTCAATGAAGCAGAAGAGGTTTTTTTTTTCCTGGAAATCCCCTGCTTTCTCCATAATCCAGTGAATATTGGCAGTTTAGTTTCTATTTCCTCTGTTTCTTCAACAACCAGTTAATATGAGTTCAAATCCAGCTTCTGCTAATGTCTGCTCTCTGGCTGTGAGTTTTCTCATCTTCATTTGTAAAAGAAAGAGCTTAAACCAGGCATAATCTAGTGTTCAAATCGAAATACTATGACTTTCAGAAAGCTTCTCTGCACAAGGAATTGTTTCTCATTCAAACTTAAAATGATTATTATTTTATCTTTAGTTGGTCACATGTTTTTAATGTAAATCTTATGAAACATCACAGGAACAGTTAAATGATTTTCCTTTCTATATAATAGCCTCAGTAGCAGGCATATTATGCTTTTTAAATAATGTAATGAGAAATAAAGCTTTCACTCTGCTATTAGATGATCCTTTTAGTGGTATAATTCTAATAATAATCTGTCTTCTTAAAGTTTGCCATATTGTTTCACATTTCACTTACCCATCTTCATTAGATATGATCCTAGAATACCTTTTCATATTACATGGTAACACATAACCTTTGAGCTTGTAGCACCCTTCTTGATGATATCTTAAAAATTTTCTAAGGAAACACCAGCTTTTTTTCTCCCAATGTCACTTAAAGAGGAGAATAAAATATAGCTTGATGACTAGAATTAACACCATATTAATACTGAATGAAGAATGCCAACCATTTCACTTTTATGAATATAATAGATATGTTTTCAATATGGTGATACTTACATTTATCTAATTCTTATTTCTCCAATAGGACTATAATTTCACTGTTCTAGGTACTCCCAATGAAACAGATCAAAACTCACCCATAGCATTTCAACCTTTTATACTTGTGTCCAAGTCCTTCTATAAATAAGCAGGAAATTTATTTGGCATACCAGGGTCTTCACTGACAATATGTAGATGAACTCCAGTAAACTATGTGAATTGTCCATTCCTCACTTTCATTATGAGATCACCAGTCCCACTTTTTTCAATCATATATTCTCTAATGATGCCCTTTATATCACATTTCTCAAGAATAATTCTTCGTTTGTAATGTCTTACAACTTACTCATATTAGCTATAATTTGGAGTATTCCTAATTTCAATATTGTATTTGTAGTCACTCCTGCACTGATCTGAAATAGACACTACAAATGAGTGATGAACTGGGCCCAGAAATGATCAGGAGAGGGAGAAAGCAGACTGTATTGCCTTTTGGGAAATTTCAAAGTTCTCTTAATATCTACAAACCTTTCTCTGAAACAAAAAACTTATCTTTTTAGCATTAACATTCTTCAATTGTTTTTGAATGACTCTAAGTCATAGAATGCTATATAGTCTCTGATATGTATATGCAAATAGATATACACACACATATATAAAATACACACACATAAAGACATACATCCACACTATATATATACATACATGGATGGAGAGAGACAGCGAACTAGAGAGAGAGAGAGAGAGAGAGAGAGAGAGAGAAACTGAGTTTAAATCTGGCCTCAGACACTTACTAGCTGTGTGATCCTGAGCAAGTCACTTAATCCTGTTTGCCTTAGTTTCTCATTTGTAAAATGATTTGGAGAAGGAAATGGCAAACTACTACAGTATCTTTACCAAGAATAAGGTCATGGAGAGTTAGACACAACTGAAATGATTAAACAACAAATACATATTTCCCTTATCCCAAGACCTGTGATTTAATTGGTTTAAAGAAGTGCTGATGAAGATATCCCCCCTATTAATGCATACTGGCAATCATCCTCTAGTTTTTACCTTGGGACACTAAGAGTTTAAATTGTTTACCAAATTTCACATAGACAGCTTTTTTGTCAGAGGAAGGAACTGGATCAAGATCTTGCTGACTTCAAGATCAGCTCTCTATCCAGTATAATACATTATTTCTCAATATATATCTTAGGTCTTTTAAAATGCAAGTAGATATCTACATTGTAAAACACATTATAAAAATAAGAAGGGCATCTTTTCTGTTTTATTTTAGTGTTGGAAGAAAACATGGCATTTTAAAACATAAAGAGTTAGAATAAAGATTGTCTTCTTTCTTCAATCACTTTTTTTTTCAAAGTTAGGTGTTATTCAGAGTCTTTTACAGATTGGTTGACTCTGATTCATTAAAAAAACTGTTAAAAAGCATTAAAATATGATGGGAAAAGGTATATCAAATATGGAATTTACACAAACTTGTTCACAAGATTGATCATAGAATGAATATCTATATTCAAATACATACAAAATCTATGTCTCAGTAATAAAAGTTTTCAAAGAGGCATATTATTACTCTATAGAAAATACACTAAAAATGTGATAGCAACATATTAAAAACCTCATCTAATCTATTTCTCTGTATAGTTCTTAGGAAATGATACTGTGCTTTAAAAAAAAAGTTTATCCCTTTATTTAAATGGGATATATTTTGTTAGTTTTCATTTTTCATTCCAATCAGGTATAGAAAAAAAATCATAGAAAAACACCAGAAACTTGGCCCATCAATCAATCAACAATACCTTGTTAAATGCTTACTATATGCCAGGAACTATATTAGGTACTGAGGACCCAACTATAATGAATGGAGCTCACAAACTAATATGGGAATTGCAAAGTGTGTATATAAGTATACATACGTTAAATATAAGGTAGCACAGTAAAGAGGGCTCTCGCTAGTGAAGAGATCAAAAGAGGCTTCATGTAGAAGACTGAGTTATTTGAGTCAGAATTTAGAAAAGAGGTCATTACAGGATTATGGGAAAAAAAAGTTTAGTGGATAAAGGAACTGAGATTTGCTTGGTGGAACTGTAGAGTAGGGGAGTGGTGTGATCAGGTCTGAACTTAATTAAGAATAATCTCTTTGGCAGGTATATGGAGGATAGGCTGGAGTGTAAAGACTTGAGACAGGGACTCCAATTATGAGGCTGCTTCAAAATTCTAGGTAAGAACTAAAGAGAGTATGGACTAAGATGGTGACTTTGTGAGGAGAGAAAAATGGTTGGGTATGAAAGATGTGGAAGAAGAAGAAATGGTAAAATTTTTCAATTAATTGGATATATAGAAAGAAGAGGAATAAGGAGTAGAGGATAACATTGAGTCAATAATTCAATGAGCATGTATAAAGCAGCTTCTATATGTCAGGCACTCTGCTAATCAATAGAGAACAAACAATGGTGGCATCAACAGAAATAGGGAAGGGAAAAACCAAGATGTCAGAGTATAGGAAGTAATGTGATAAGCTCTGTCCCACAAACTCCTCCATATAGATCAAGGAAATGCACTAGACTCTATCCTGATGGGAACATCAAGAATATGTTTCAGTGAGTCCTTTTACCTGACATAGAGATAGATAGCCAGGGAGGTCTGCAAACATGCAGGATGGGGTCAGGCCATGAAGAAACATACTACCTACCTCTTCATAGAATGGTGAAGAATTCAAAAGGTATTTTGAGACCAATTTTTTTTTTTGGACCTGCAAGGTATAGAAATTTGTTTTGATTGATTATACATGTTTTAATGGGTTTTGTTTTTCTTGTGTTCTCATTTTTTGGAGATGTGCCCACAAACTTGTTTCTTTATATATTCCTCTATAACCTGAAAACATTTTCAAATAAAGGAAACTAATCAAAAGTATTTGACATAGAAATAACAATAACAATAATAAAGGTCTCTTTAATTAATATATATATTACTTTTACAATTTGTAGCTAGGTTGCACAAAATGATTAAGGATACAAGATTTTACAAACAGAAATGGATTTTTGATATGCCCAACATGACTTTGACTTTATGAATGGGATGGAGATGATAGTCACTGTAGTAAAAGAGGGCAAAGAAATGTCAACAATTTAATGTACTTGCAATCCACATAGATCAAGTATTAGAACATTTTTGAATCATTTCAAAAGAAAATAGGATAGAGAACTGCATTGTTTTCTACTTCATGTTATTCTTGGATTCTGATCAGATAATATCTAAATTCAAAGTGAATTGTTCATGCCAAAGTAAATAGACTTCTCTTTTCCTTTACACTATTGCATTATCCTTGTGTAATATGGTGTGTAGTGTTGGGCTGTTCTCACCTAACTAATGAAAAATGATAGAAGGCAATAAGGTGTCAAGTACTGTAAACTAGTTTAATTTGAAGGTAACATTTCAGATATGGTCTATCAACTTAAAGATATGCATTGATTATTACACTTTAGAGTGAATTTTCTCATCAACTGAAAGGTAGAAAAATCTGCATAAAAAGACTGAACTCATGATTAGATCTTTTCAAGTGGAATTTTTTAGAAAAAAATCACCTTGTGAACTCTTCTTTTAGTTCAGTATTTCTCTATAACTTGAGGTTTCATAGTTACCTAAGTTATACTTACATATCCTCTGTAATGGGATTTCTGCAAATCATTATATGTTATTGAATGATTCATATGAACAATTCAGACCACTCTTTGAGAATCTTTTTATGTAATGCAGTCAATTCAATTGAGTCATTAAGACATCTCCAGTTAACTTCATTTAAAAGTTCACTTACTTTGTAGACTGGTATCTGAAACTGAGGTTAAAGGATTTTGAATTATTATCAGGCCTATAACACAGGGATAGTAAAAAAGGATAGGACACAGATCAAATAGAGTTATGGTGACTTGCATAAATGATAGTAAGAAAAGACAAGTATTTTCTTAAATAAGAGAGCTGGGTTTCCAACTAAAAAGCAGGCTGCTTAATTACTGTCTCATATTAAATAGAGCCAGACACTATTTTGATTAATTCTCATTTTGTGCTTCATCTTTAGTTGAGAGTCAAATAAAAGCTGGATTTTAAAATGATGTCTTAGCTAGCAGGTTTCTAATATTGTTTGGCTCTAAATGTGTTCCATCATATAGATAGAATTAAACGATACCACATTGCCAGTATATTTCCAGGAAATGTGATTTCTGCATGTGGATGGCTCTTGCATTGAAAATGAGAGTGACTATAAGTTGTGTTACATATAAACACACACACACACATATGATTGGCTTCCAAATGTTTCTAATGGGACATGCGAACTTTGAATATATTATAGTAATAAGTTCTGAAAATTGAATGAAGAATCTTACATGTAATATTCCATTAATTAGTGTAAAGAACATTTTAAATTTTGTTTTTATACTCTATTTTAAAGTCTGTATCTGATGATAGTGAGAAAAAGAGGGGCTCTTTTCACTAGTCAGGACCTCATGGCTCTTTTTTAAGATTCTTCTTTTAGCTTGTTGGTGACATTGTCATTATTGGGTACCAGGTTCAAGAAAAGATAGAAAGAGTAAGTGGAGTATAAAAAGTGAGAATTTTGGAACCTTCAGGAAAAATTGTAGGTTCTTAATTAAATGTTCTTCTTATAAATCTGTTTTGCTTTTGAAAATGTATTTTATTTCATTAAATATTTCCCAATTATATGTAAAAATTTTAAAGATTAATTTAAAAAAAATTGAGTTTCAAATTATCTCCCTTTCTCCCACCTCTTCCCCCTTCTTGAGAATAAAAAAGATTTGACATTGATTATACATGTAAAATCATGCAAAACATATTTCCATATTAGCTGTGTTGGAAAAGAAAGCACAGGAAAAAAATAAAACAAGAAAAATAAAGAAAATAAAGGTTACAAAAAAAGATGCTTCAACCTGCATTCAGATTTCAGTTGGTTTTTCTGTGGAGGCAGGTAGCATTTTTTTATCATGGGTCTTGTGAACCATTGTCTTAATCAGAATCACTGAGTCTTTCACAATTGATCATCCTCATCATATCACTGGTACTATGTGCAATACTATCCTGGTTCTGCTCACTTTACTTTGCAAGACTCCAGATAAATCTTCTTAGGTTTTTCTGAAACCATGTTCCTCATCATTTCTTATAGCACAGTAGTATCCAGTTACAGTCCATTCCTCAATTGATGGGCATTCCTTCAATTTCCAATTCTTTCTCAATGCAAAAAGAGCGCCATAAATACAAATAAATATACATATACATACACACACATATACACATTTATACCTATGCATATACACACACATATTTCTATAATATATACACATATAATATATACATCCATGTAAATGCATGCATACACACATATACATATGTGTATATACATGTATGTATACGGGCATATATATGTGTATGTGTATACATGTATGTATGCATATACACATACATATACATGCATACATGCATGTGTGCATGCATGTGCATGTGTATGTGTGTGCATACAAGCATATATTTACATATATACATGCACATGCATGTATACATACATATACATATACACATACACATATGTATACACACATATATATGAAGATATCTATCTCTTTATCTCTGTCTAGATATAGCTAAATATACATATCTAGCTAGATCTACATAGATGTCTAGATCTAGATCTATATAGATATCTATAGATATATAGATATGTGCAGTTTTATAGCCCTTTGGGTATAGTTCCACATTGTTCTCCAGAATCACCAGACTATTTTACAACTCTACCAATAGTGCATTATTGTCCCAATTTTTTCTATATCCTTTACAACATTTGTTATTTTCATTTTATATAATGTAGGCCAATCTGATCATAGTGAGGTGGTACCTCAGAATTGTTTTAATTTGTACTTCTCTACTCAGTAGTAATTTAGAGTATTTTTTCATAAGATTATGTTGCTGTTGCTTGGTCATTTCCATCATGTCAGATTCACTGTGGTCCAATTTGGGGTTTTCTTGGAAAAGATACTAGAGTAGGTTGTCATTTCCTGCTCCAGCTCATTTTACAGATGAGGAACTGAGGTAAACTGGATTAAGTAACTTGCCTAGGTTCATATAGCTAGTAAACCCCTGAGGCCAGATTTGTACTTAGGAAGATGATTCTTCCTGATGTCAGGCCTACCATTCTATCTTTCGCATTACCTAACTGCCCTGTTCATATGGCAATAGATAGCTTTTATTTCTTCTTCTGAAAAGTGCTTGTCATATGATTTGACTATTTATCAAGTGAGGAATGGCTCTTATTTTTATAAATGTGATTCAATTCCTTATATGTTTGAGAAATGAGGCTTTTATCAGAGAAACTTGCTGTAAAATTTTCCCAGTTTCCTGTTTTTCTTCTAGTTTTGGCTGCATTAGTTCTGTTGGTACAGAAACTTTTTAATTTCATGTGATAACTATTTTACTTCCTGTAATTTTCTCTATATCTTCTTTAGTCATAAATTCACCTCATCCTTAAATCTTACAGGTGTATTTTCCCCATGCTCCACTAATTTACTTATGATAGCACTCTTTATATTTAAATTATTAATCTATTTTAACTTTAACTTTCTATACCATGTGAGATGTTGATTCATGACTAGTTTCTGCAAAACTGCTTTCCAGTTTTCCCAGCAATTTTTATCAAATGTTGAGTTCTTACTCCAAAACTTGGATTTTTGGTTTATCAAACTCTTAATTACTACAATCATTTACTTCCGTGTGTTGTATACCTAACTTATTCCACTGTTCCAGAGCTCTACTTCTCAGCCAATGCCAGATTGTTTTGATGATTACCACTTGTAAAATAATTTGAAATCTGGACATAATAGGCTGCCTTCCTTGATTTTTTTATTGATATTCTTATCATTTTATTCTTTCAAATGAATCATTACTGTTTCTAGCTTTGTGAAATAATTCTTTAGTGGTTTATTTGGTATGGTCATTTGAATTTCTATTTTTATTATATTGGCTCAGCCTACTTATAAGCAATTAATGTTTCTCCTATTGTTTAAATATTTACTTGTGTAAAAAATTGTTTTGTAATTGTGTTCATGCATTCCCTGGGTTTGTCTTGAGCAGATAGACTTTCAAGTATTTTATGTTGTTTGCAGTTATTTTAAATAGAATTTCTCTTTCTAACTTGCTGCTGATTTTTGTTGGTAGTATGTAGAAATGTTTATGGTTTATATGAATTTATTTTATATATTGCAACTTTGTTAAAATTCTTAAATGTTTGAACTAATTTTTATTTGATTCTCTTAGGTTCTCTAAGTATACCATCATATCTTCTACAAAGTGATAGTTTTACTTCTTCAGTGCCTATTTTTATTTCTTTGATTTATTTTTCTTGTTTTATTGCTATAGCTTACATTTGTAGTACAATACTGAATAATAGTGTTGATAATTGACATTCTTGCTTTTGCCGTGTTATTATTGTGAAGGCTTCTAGTTCATTTCCATTACAGATAATGCTTGTACTAGGTTTTAGATAGATACAATTTACCATTTTTAGAGTGGTTCCATTTATTCCTGTGCTTTTTAGATTTTTTTTTTTTAAATAAGAATGAGTGTTATATTGTGTCAAGGCATTTTCTGCATTTATTGACATAATCAAATGATTCCTGTTTTTTTGTTTTTATTTGCTGTGGCCTGTTATGGTCATAGTTTTCCAAATATTCAACCAGGCCTACATTCCTAATGAAATGCCACTTGATTTTAGAGTCTAATCTTTGTTATATGTAGCTGTAATCTTCTGGCTAGCATTTTATTTAATATTTTTGCAATGTAATAAGTTAAGGAATTTGATCTATAATTTTTTTCTCTTTTTGATCTCCCTAGTTTAATTATCAATACACATTTATGTCTTAAAAGGAATGTAGTATGATTCCTTTTCTTATTTTTTTCAAATAGCTTGTATAGTATTTGGATTAATTGTTCTGAAATGTTTGGTAGAATTCATTTGTAAATCCATCTGGTCCTGGGGATTTTTTCTTTTATTTAGGTGCTCATTGATGGCTTGAGAATTTATTTTTCTAAGATAAGGTTTATTTAATTATTCTATTTCCTCTTCTGTTAATTTGGGAAGTTTATGTTTTTTGTAAATGTTCATCTATTTCATATAGACTTTCAATTTTACTGGCATGTAATTGGCCAAAATAACTCCTAATAATTGCTTTAATTTCATTTTTATTTGTGGAACATTCAGACTTTTCATTTTGATATTTTGTTGTCTTTTTTAAAATTAAATTTACCAATGATGTATCTTTTTTTTATAAAACCACTCATAGTTTTATTTCTTAGTTCAATGTTTTTCTTATGTTCAATTTTAATAATTGTTGCTTAGATTTTCAGTATTTCCATTTTTGTGTTTAATTGGGGATTTTATTTTTTTTCCTTAATAGTGTTTATTTTTTCCAATTATATGTAAAGATAATTTTGAACATCCTTTCTTATAAAATTTTGAGTTCCAAAATTTTCTCCCCAAGACAGCAAGCAATCTGATATAGGTTATACATCCACAATCATGTTAAATATATTTCCACATTAGTCAAGTTTTGAAAGAAGAATCAGAATGAAAAGGAAAAACCATGAGAAAGAAAAAAAAAACAAAAAAGTAAAAATAGTATGCTTCAATCTGTATTCAGACTCCATAATTCTTTTTCTGAATGTGGTTGGCATTTTCCATCATGAATCTTTGGAATTATATTGGATTATTGTATTGCTGAGAAGAGCTAAGTCTATCATAGTTAATCATCACACAATGTTGCTGTTTCTGTGTACAATGTTTTCCTGGTTCTGTTCACTTCATTCAGCATCAGTTAAAGTAAGTCCTTCCAGGTTTTTCTGAAATCTACCTGCTCATTATTTCTTAAAGAACAATAGTATTCTGTTACATTCACAACTTGTTCAGCCATTCCTCAATTGATGGGCATCCCCTTAATTTCCAATTATTTCCCACCACAAAAAGAGCTACTATAAATATTTTTTGTACATGTGGGTCCTTTTCCCTTTTTATGATCTCTTTGAATTACAGACCTAGTAGTGATATTGTTGGATCAAAGGGTATGCAAAGTTTGATTGCCCTTTGGGCATAGTTCAAAATTGCTTTCCAGAATGGTTGGATCAGTTCACAACTCCACCAACAATGCATTAGTGTTTCAATTTTCCAATATCTCAAATTTTTATCATTTTCCTTTCCTGTCACATTAGCTAATTTGATAGGTGTGATGTGATACCTCACAGTCGTTTTAATTTACATTTCTCTAATCAATAGTGACTTAGAGAATTTTACATATGGCTATAGATAGCATTAATGTCTTCATTTGAAAACTGCCTGTTGATATCCTTTGACCATTTATCAATTTGGGAATGATGTTTTTTTCATAATTTTGATTCAATTCTCTATATATTTTAGATATGAGGCACATATCAGAAACAATGTCTGTAAAAATTATTTCCAAGCTTTCTGCTTTCCTCCTAATCTTGGTTGTGTTTGTTTTATTTATGCAAATGCCTTTTTTAAAAACATAATCAAAATTATCCATTCTGCATTTCATAATGTTCTCTATCTCTCATTTGGTCATGAATTCTTCCTTTCTCCATAGATCTGACAGGTAAACTATTGCTTCCTCTCCTAATATGCTTAAGGTATCATCTCTCTTGTCTAAATCATGCAGTTATTTCAACCTTATTTTGATATAGGATGTAAGATGTTGATCTATGCCTAGTTCCTGTCATACTACTTTCCAGTTTTCCCAGCAGTTTTTATCAAATAGTGAGTTCTTATCTGAGAAGCTGGAGTCTTTGGGTTTATCAAACAATAGATGGCTATAGTAATTGACTACTGTGTCTTTCATAACTAACCTATTCCACTGATCCACCACTCTATTTCTTAGCCAGCATCAAAAAGTTGTGATGATTGCTACTTTATAATAATAGCTTTCATCTGGTACTGCTAGGCCACCTTTCTTTGCATTTTTTTCATTAATTTCTTTGATATTCTTGACCTTTTGTTCTTACAGATGAACTTTGTCATGATTTTCTTCTAGCTCTATAAAATATTTTTTGGTAGTTTGATTGCCATGGCAGTGAATAAATGGACTAATTTACATAGAATTGCCATTTTTATTGTATTAGCTTGCCCTACTCATGAGTAATTGATGTTTTTTCAGTTGTTTATATTTATATTTATGAAAAGAGTTTTGTGATTGTATTCATATAGTTCCTGGGTTGGATTTGACAGGTAGACTCCCAAATATTTCATATTGTGTACAGTTATTTTAAATGGAATTTCTCTATCTCTTGCTGCTAAGCTTTGTTGGTAATATATAGAAATGCTGATGGTTTATGTGGGTTTCTTTTATAACCTGCAACTTTCCTAAAGTTGTTAATTGTTTCAAGAAGTTTTTTAGTTGATTCTCTAGGATTCTCTAAGTATACTAATATATCATCTGCAAAGAGTGATAGTTTTGTTTCTTGTTGCCTATTTTAATTCCTTTCTTTTTCTTTTCATAGCTTATGCTGACATCTCTAGTATGATATTGAATAATAGTGGTTTTAATGGACATCCTTCTTTCATCCCTGATCTTATTATTGGAAATGCTTCTACCTTATCTTTATTACATATAATGTTTGCTGATGGTTTTAGATAGATACTGCTTATCATTTTAAGGAAAACTATCTATTTCTATGGAGTCTAGTGTTTTTAATAGGAATAGGTGCTGTACTTTCTCAAAGACTTTTTCTGCATCTATTGAGATAATCATATGATTTCTCTAAGTTTTGTTATTGATGTGGTCGATTATACTGATAGTTTTCCTAATAAAACCAGCCCTCCATTCCTGGTCTAAATCTCACATGGTCATAGTGCATGATATTGGTGATAAATTGCTATAATCTCTTTGTTAATATTTTATTTAAAATTTTTGCATCAATATTCATTAGGGAAAGTGGTCTATAATTTTCTTTCTCTGTTTTGACTCTTCCTGGTTGGGGTATCAACACCATATTTGTGTCATAAAAGAAATTTGCTAGAACTCCTTCACCTTTTGTTCCCACATATTTTATATATTTTTGGGATTAAATGTGCATTAAATGTTTTGTATAATTCACTTGTAAATCCATCTTTCTTGGAGGATTTTTATTAGGATATTCATTGATGGCTTGTTCAATTTCTTTTTCCTTTTTCCTTTCCCCTCCTACTTCTGCCCTCCATTTTTTCAACCCCTCTTTTTATTTTCTTTTTTTTTCCCCTTTTCCCTACTACTTCCTATAGGGTAAGATAAATTTCTATACCCAACTCAGTGTGTATTTTATTCTCTCTTTGAGCCAAATCTGATGAGATTAAGGTTCAAATAATGCTTAGCCCCTCCCTTCTTTTTCTCTTCTTTAATAGGTCTTTTGTACCTCTTCCTTTCCAAGCTGTTGACTCTTTGTTCATAGTTCTCCCATAACTCTCATTTCTTCTACCAATTTTTATTCTATCTCTCTTACTTGATTTTTAAGTTCCTTTTTGAGCTCCCCCAAGAGGACTTTTTGGCCTTGAGACCAATTCATATTCCCCTTTGAGGCTTCACATCTAGGCAGTGTGACATTGTTGTCCTCTTTTGTGTTTGTGTTTTGATTTTCCCAGTTGCCTGTACCTTTCTATGGTCAGGACTTTCTTCACTTTCTTACTTATTTTCAGTCTATTTCATGACTTTTAAGGTTGAACTTTGCTCCTGGAGCACAGGGGGTGCTATCCCAAGGTTCTTATGCTAGGTGGCCAGGGAGCTGGTCACTGGCTTTCCACACAGGGGCTCAGGTACTTATGGCTTGCCCACTGAGCTGGGGGTCACACCTGTTGTACTGAGGCTGGTGGCCTCACTGCTGGCCTGTTGAGCAAATACAGAGGGGTCTTGGTTGCTGATATGTGCTGTGGCTAAGAGACTCCGGCTGGCTTGCCCAGATACCATCTGTGCTGTGCTGTACTCCCCTTTTACCCTTGTGAGACAGATCTTTCCTGAAATCCTCTAAGTTATCTTAAGCTGGAAAATGTTTCACTCTGTCTTTTTGTGTGTACTGTCACTCCAAAATCCCTTTAAAGGCTTAATTTAATGTTTTTTCTGAGGGAAACAGGGGAGAGCTCAGGCAACTTCCTGGTTTCTCTCCACCATCTTGACTCTACCCCACAGGAATTTTTAATTTTTTTTTCCTTTTTAAAGTTTTTTTTGTAGGCCTAAATCATTGATCTTTTCTTTCTCTAGTGTTTTTTTTTAAATATTAATGTTTAAAGAGATAAAATTTCCTCTAATTACAGCTCTTTAGTTGCATCATATCAGTTTTGGAATTTTGTCTCATATTTGTCATTCTCTTGATTGTTTCTATAATTTGTTCTTTGACCCACCAATTCTTTCATATTATATTATTTAATCTTCTATTAATTTTAAATCTATTATTCTGTGACCCTTTATTGAATGTAATTTTTATTGCATTATAACTGAAAAGGGTGCATTTAATATTTTTGCTTTTCTGCATTTGTTTGTGAGGTTTTTATGCCTTAATAAATGGTTGATTTTTGTGAAGATGCCATGTACAGCTGAGAAATAGGTACGCTACTTTCTTTTCCCATTCTGTTTTCTCCAGAGATGGATTATATATAAATTTTCTAAGACTCCATTAACTTCTTTCTTATTTTTATGGTTATATTTATCTCTCTCTGAGAGTGAAATTTGAGGTCCCCACTAGTATTTTGCTTTTTATTTCCTCCTGTAATTCATTTCACTTTTCTTTTAAGACTTTGGATGCTATGCAATTTGGGGCATATATGTTTAGTTTTTATATTACTTCATTGTCTATGGTGCTTTTTAACAAGATGTAGTTTCCTTGATAATCCCTTTTGTTTAGATCTATTCTTTTTTTCCTGAGATCATTATTGCTATACTTGCCTTTCTTTTTTTTTTTTACTTTAGTTGAAGTATAATATGTTCTGTTACAGTCCCTTCTTTTATTTCTATGTGTGTCTCTCTATTTCAAATGTGTTTCTTATAAACAACATACTGTTGGATTCTGGTTTCTCAGCCTGAGAATACAGATACTGATATCTGTTTTCATTTTACATTTACAGCTTATCCTGTTCACATTTGAAGTTATGATTATTAACTATGCCCTTCCCCCATCCTATTTTCTTTTCTTTATCCTTCTCTATTATTGTTCTGTCCTTCTTCTAAAGCGTGTTTTGCTTGTGACACTGCCTTCTTTCATCTGCCCTGCTTTTTATCACTCTCCTATTTCATTATCCCCCTCTCATTCTTCCCTGTTCAGTAATATTAATTTCTATTAATAATTGCATACACACGTATTTTCCATCTCTGAACCAGAGATATGATTGGCATTAGAGAATTTCCTGCCTCCAACAATATATTCTCTGCTCCTAAGTTTCCCTGTATTTCTTCTTCCTTCGCCATGATCCTAGGTCATCTCTCTTTCTTATTTATCATTTTTATTTTATATCATCCCAACATAATTGACTCACTTCTGCTCCCTCTTTCTATGCAGAATTCTTCTAATTGCCCTAATAATGATAACATTATTAGAAATTACCTGTTTCATCTTCTCATATATAAAGGTAAGAAGTTCAACCTTATTTAATCCCTTATCATTTATCTTTCATGCTCATCTTTTTATGCTTCTTGAATCTTGTATTTAAAAGTTAAATGTTCTATTGAACTCTAATTTTGTTTTCATCAGGAATGCTTGAAAGTCCTCTATTTCATTAAACATGTACTTTTTTTGATGGGCAGGGCCAACTAAGTGACTTGTCTTCCTAACTTCAAATCTACCCTCAAGCACTTACTAGTTGTGTGATTTCAGGCAAGTCAGTTAACCCTGTTTACCTCAGTTTCCTCATCTATGAAGTGAATTGTAGAAGAAAATGGCAAACCATTTTAGTATCTTTGCTTAGAAAAGGCCAAATAAAGAGTTAGACACAACAAAAATGATCAAACAACAAATGGTTAGTCTTGGTTGCAATCCCAGATCTTTTCCTTCTGGAATATCATATTTCAAGCTCTGTTCTTCGTTAACATTGGAGCTATTAAATCTTTTGTTGTCCTGACTGTGACTCCATGATATGTGAATGATTTCTTTCTGGTTTCTTGAGGTATTTTCTCTTTAACCTGGATGACCTGTAATTTTGCTATATTATTCCTGGGAGTTTACATTTTGAGATCTTTTAGATTGTTGTGAGTGTATTCCTTTAATTTCCATTTTATCCTCTGGATCTAAGATATCTGGGCAGTTTCCTTTTACAATTTCTTGCAATATGATGTCTAGATTCTTTCTTTGATCTTGGCTTTTGGGCAGTTTAATAATTCTTAAATTATCTCTCTTTGGTCTATTTTCCAGGTCAGTTTATTTTCTGTGAGATAGTTCACTTTTTTTTCTATTTTTATTTTGACTTCTGTGTGTTTCTTGATGTTTCATAGAGTTAATAGCTTCCTCTTGCCCAATTCTAATTTTTAAGGAATGGTTTTCTTTACTGAGCTTTTATACTTTTTTTCCCCATTTGGCCAATTCTGTTTTTTTTTTAAAAGAATTATTTGCATCAGTGAATTAAAAAAAAAATCTTCCCATTAGTGCAATTCTGTTTTTTAAGGTATTATTTTCTTCATTATTTTGGTGCTTCATCTTTACCAAGATTTTAACTGTATTTTCATAACATTTTTTTCCTTTCTTTCATTTCTTTACTTATTTTTTTTTCTTGTTTTACTCTAATTTGATTTTGAAAATCATTTTTAGCTATTCTTGACATTCTTTTGGGGCTTGTGTGCAATCCACATTTTTCTTTTTTGTTCTTTTTTTGTGAGGCAATTGGGCTTAAGTGACTTGCCAAGGGTCACATAACTAGTAAGTGTCATGTCTGAGGCCAGATTTGAACTCAGTTCCTCATGACTCCAAGACCAGAGCTCTATCTACTGCGCCACCTAGCTGCCCCTACATTTTTCTTTGACACTTTGCTTATAGCTATTTTTACATTATTGTCTTCTCAAGAGTTTGTGTCTTCATCTTTCTTGTCATCATGGTAGCTATTTATGTTCAGTTTCCTTTTTTTTTGGTTTGTTTGTTTTTGTTTTTCCAGCTTTTTCTTGACTTTAGACTTTATGTTACAGACAGGCTTTTTTTTTTCTCTCCATTTGGGGAGCATTGTCCCAAGCTTCAGGCTTTTTTCACTTCTGTTTTCAGAGATAGTTGGGGCAATGGTTTGAAATTTTGGGTGCTTCCAAGGTCATGTGATCTTGAGAGAGATGTGGTCACTGCTATCCTAGTCTATTCTTTGTTCCTTACTCAGGAAGTGCCTCTGGTCCCTTGGGTCTCCAAGTGATGCTGCTTCTTATGGCCTTTTCCCCTTGGGACTGGAAGTGTTACTGCTTCTCATGGTTTCTTCTTCCTTGGAAAGTCATGGGGAATTGTTCCTCAGGGAAGTCTCTCATTGTTCAGTGGAGCTTTTTGGAAGGGCTACACTACCTTAAACTCTGTTAGCTAATATCATCAAAGGAAGGAAATAGAGACCAAATCTACAGTAATCTATATCGAGTCTATGTCTCGCTTAAGATGTATGTTTGGCAACAATTATTCCTGTTACATTTTTTTAGTGAATCTTTATTTAATTTTGATTTTGCTTTAAATAATAGAAAGTATATAAATCATAAGTCTAATAAAATAAAAGAAAACAAACAAAATCAGAATAAAATGATGTGTAAAATAACTTTTTGATCTTCCCTCAACAAGTATTCTGCATTCTGCATAAGATCAGAAATATGAGAGATAAGATAATAGGAAAATGATTCTCTTGAAACTGCACTACTATTTGCAGTCTAAGCAAGATGCACAAAATTGAATCAGCATTTGACACTTAACTCCTATCTCATTTCATAGTGTATGGCATTTATTTTAGGAATTTTGTTAGGATGCTTTTTCTTGAGGATATATCTCTTAAGCACACACTTCTAACAGACAAATAAATTAAGGTGGGGGAAAGCTGCACAGTCTAACAGAGAAATGTTTTAAACTAGTCCATTGCCAAAGTGCTATCTAAAAAACCAACTGGTTATTTATCAGAATTTTAAACATTGACTCAGAAAATCAACAATGAAAAGAAGAGTAGTGATAGTAGAACCAGCTCAAACAGACATTTTTATGAGAAAATGGAAATATATAGTCTATTTTCTTCTCAACCTTCTTGGAACATTGGAATACATAGCAAATTTAAGAGATTTAAGAAGATATTTTTGTAAATTATGAAATAATATACAAATGGCCTTCATATCTTAACAATAATAGTAATTATTCATAGAAAATTAACTAAAATAAAACGTTCCCACAGCCCCCTATCTGGACCCAGATTTTCCAGTTCAACATTTGTTGTCCTTTTCCTCAATTCCTCAAATGTTGTTGCTTTCTTTATCCTTCATTCTCTAAGAGGACCAATGATGTCACAAGGATGATATTTTGATGTGAATTGAGTTTGAGTGAGGGAAAGCTGTACAAAGTTGCCAGCCTTGCTCTTTTCTCCAGAGTCATCTAGAGTCCAGTGGCAAGACAAAGGTGAAGATGATTGGCCATATGTGTTTTTTCACACACACACACACACACACACACACATCTATATATGTACAATATGGAGTGATTTTTGAGATGAGGAAATATCTACCAAATGGAAAGATCAGGAAAAGCCAGGAATTTCACAAAGTAGAAGTACAGAGGCAAGGGTATTCCAGGCATTGGGAAAAGTCTATAAAAGTATGAAGGTACAAGATGGAATGTCACTTACAAGGAAGAGTAAGTAGGCAAGTTTGTCTATAAAATAATGCCAAAGGGACTACTCTGTATTCAATCAGAAATGTAGGTTATTGTTAGATTATGAATGGTTTTTAATGACAAATGGGAAACTTTATTTTTTTGTTGTTGTTGAGTCATTCCAGGTTGTGTGTAACTCTTCATCACTCCATTTCAGGTTTTCTTGGCAAAGACATGGGAGTGGTTTGACATTTCCTTCTCTAGCTTGTTTAAAAAATGAGGAAACTTAGCCAGAGTCACACAGTACTAGTTAGTGTCTGAGGCTGGATTTGAACTCAGGAAGATGAGTCTTCCTGACTCCAGGCCTGACACTCTATTCATTGTGTTACATAACAGATATATCTACACATGCATATGTGTGTGTGTGTGTTTATACACATATACACACCATAAACTCAAACTATGTGTGTATATGCATATATGTGTATACCTATACATACATGTGTATATGTATGTTTATATGTATGTGTGTGTTTCTTTGAGGGCAAAAACTGTTTCACTTTTTCTTTTACAACCATAGCACTTACAATAGTGAACTGCACACAGTTGGCCTTTAATAAGTTAGTGAAGAATTTCAATATAATAATAATGAAATAATAATGAAAATGGAAAGGAAAATTTCATTCAAAATAATTCACAAATGCATAAAATATCTGGTCTATGAGGGCACACTCAATATATATATATATATATATATATATATATAAAATTATAAAATAGTCCTTAAGAATAAAAAAAAATGACCTAATTGAAAAAAATATGCCTCTGTTGGACTGTTCCAATATAATAAAAATAAACATGATTTCTATTTTAATTGGCATATTTAATGCTATCCCAATCAAATTATCAAGGGGATTCTTGAAAAAACAGGTATTATACCTTGAAATACCAGGAAAAATAAAAGCAAAGTAAATTTAAAAGAATAAAAGTTTGAATCTCAAATGAAGTAATAAAAAACAAAAAGTAGCAATGATGGGGAAATAGCACTTCTGGATCTCAAAGCATTCTATAGATAATATCAACCTGAAATAAAAAAGACTACCAAAGTAAAAAAAAAAATAGAATCTTTAATGGAGGCAAAGGAATTGCAATCTCCAGTCACAACACAACACCAGGGTATTGGAGGGCAAGAGGGGCAAAGAGAGATAGGGTTAAATACATTTCAAGAGGGAGGGAGTGTTTTAGGAGACATAGCCTTGAGAAGATGGTAAGTTGTTTTGTATAACAACTAAAAGTCCATAGAGAAGGTTAGGGAGGCTGGGAAGCTGGGGTGACATTTACTCAAACAGCAGGCTTAGGCTCCGGGTGCAGCAACTGGAAATCAGTTTGGACCTGCTCCAGTCATGTTGGGTTCAAAGCTAGGTAGCCTCTTCTGATGTCTGCATTTTTTTAACTGGTTTCAAAAGTATTCTTTTAACTGGTTTCAATTGCTCTCAGGGAATTTGTAGCACTGGTTTAAGGCTAGATCAGCTGCGTTTGATAGTAATCCTTAAATCTACTCAGTAATGGTTTAAAAATGTCAAAGCAGACTAGTAGAGAAGGCTACAGTAAGAAAAAAAAGGAACAGGAGAAAATTAACTGAGTAGTCCAGTGTTTGATAAACCTGAATCCTAAGCTCTTTTATGCTTACTCATTCAATTCATCAGGACGCTGGCATGATAGGTTCCCAATGGGGATGTTACGACTGCTTTCAGGAACCTAGAGACCCATTTCTGTGGCTATCTTTCCAAATACTCTGTGGGACTTCAAGTATATGCTCCCTTAAATAATAAACCAGTAGACTTATTTTGGGGCAATGGTATTTACAACAAGAACATTTGGCATTCTTTGTAAAATGAGAAACACACTCTCTCACAAATACACAGAATCTATGATGTGTGGGAAGGAGACATGAATTTCAAGTAGAATAGTTGTAAGCTCCCATGTGGGGAACACATTTTGTCAAGACAACTCACAACTCTGTTAGGTCAGGACTTTGATGTCCATTTTTTTTCCCTTGAAGGTTGTCTCAATGATGGATGCATAGCAAAATTGGCTCCTCACAGGATATGACATCTCTCCTGAATGAGCATCAATTACAATTGAGCTTATTCCTCAGAGAAGGTGATGTCTTGGCTGGATTCACCTGCTTCTGGGCTGGATCCACCTGCTTCTGGGCTGGATCAAGCAGGTCATTTGGCAGCTATTCTTGCTCTTCACCAGGATCAATTGATTCTAGATAAGGATGGGTATGCCACTCCATTTTTTTTTAAGTATTTGTTGGGCAGTGTCAGAAAGGCCACTTTGTCCCTGGAAAAATGCTTCACAATGCTGAGCAGACCATTCTAATGCTTACTGCAGCTGCAAAATGAGTGCAAACAGGTAGCTTTGCTACTGGGTTTTTTTAATGTGCAACATTTCTGCTGGACTTCTGTACTCACTTTTCTATCAGTGACTGCTGTCTTTTCTACTTTAAATACTACCTTGTCTAGGTACCACTACCCTGTCTTCAGATTCAGTATTATTCTGCTTTTTTCAACTATAGTGCTAGGGCACTATAGTTTCAACTATTTCAGCTAGGGCAATGGCCTTTACAATAGGATAGGGAAGGATCCACAGAAACTCCTGACTTCCTTAGAGACTTAACTCTTAAGTTGCTCATCAATTCTAGGCAGAATATAGGAAAGATATGATCTTTCCTATTCAATATTTTTTTTTTGTTCAAAAACTCCTTCCCTCCATAAACCATTTAGCATTTTTAGGTAATCAATTTGAATTCAGTTAATTCCACTTCCTATACTCCTTTGGGGATCTTAGATAGATGAGTATCTAGTGACAAAACTATGAATTCATTCTTCTCCCTAGAGGCAAATTCATTATTTCTCTTTGGCCTCTTTGTAGGTAATTCAGATATTTAAGCCTCAGATTCTTTCTGGGGTGGGGAATTTCTATTTTGTATCTGAAGGTCTTCTCCTTCACATTTCAATGTTTTTATCCTTCATCCCTTCCAGAATTTTACTTTTTTGTTGTACTCTTAGTGTTTCACTTCTCTTACAATAAAATAGATCACTTTGATTGCATGAAATTGAAAAACTTTTGCATTAAAAAAAATGATGTTACTGTAATAGGGGTTTGACATATGTCCAGAACACCTAAAATGGAGTATCTGACATGGGAGTCTCCAGGGACATGTTTCTGTGAGACATGGGACTTGTAATAGATATAGATATTTTGCTTTGTTCTACCACACAATTGGGAATAGTCTCTTTATTTTGGTTACCTAGCTAAAAATACTTATCTGAAAGGCAAAATAACTTTCTTAGTAGCATCTAGGGGATGAAGACCTCATCCAATTACAACAGGAACTGGGTGCAGTAAACTGGGTAAGGAAGGGCCTAATGGCCCCCTTTCCCTCCCCTTGGCCACATACTCCTAAGAAATGATCTTAGAGTTTTGGTGTCATTTCATTTGTCATTTTCAGTTCTAGGTGTAGTGAGTAGAGTCTGCCACTTTGGAACTCAAGTCATAGGGACCTCAAAGCCTAGGATTCCAGAACAGATATTACAACCAGCTTAGCAGGGAAGTCCTGAGAAGACAGGTTGACATAAGCAAAGGGGGCTTTGGACTTGGAAGTTGGTGTGATTATTGATATTTAGAAACAGAGATAAACCTGAGTCAAATTCCTCGCCCCTGTCCAGAGACTAAGCTGATATGTTTGTGTGGGAAAGTGGAATATCAATATTTGTATGTTTGTTTTAGGTATACCTTTGAAATAAGAATTTCTTTATAAAAGCTAATTAGGATGTTAAGTGGTTAAATGAAATTAGGGTGCTTGTCCCCCTAAAAGTAGGGGGAACACAGATGAGGATTTGAGCCAATGATGTCCCTCCCTCCAACTTCTTTAGGGTGGAGAAACCTGAGGGAAAGGTGAAATGTAACACACCTGAACTCTGGATAAAAGGGATTGTATCACAGGAGTTCAACTCCTGGAAGATTCACTCTAGATTCAGACAAACCAAGGAAGATAATGGAGCAGTAGAGAGGGGATTCATACCAGTTTATTACTCCAAGTGGCAGCTAGCAAGGAGGAGTTGAGGAAGGACATCTCTACCCTCCTTAGCCAGTGCCCACTTGATTTATAGGGTAACAGACAAAGAAGGCATTTTGGCAACTTTAAGTTCACAGCTTAACTTTAACAATATTGTCATTCAGCACAAGTGTACTAAATATCAATTATGTCATCCCCATATCTCATTGTGCAGTCACGCAATAAGACTGTCTATCATTCTAGGAATTACTATCTAGGATCCTTGAAGCTATGAATTACTGTCTGGGATCCTTGAAGGTATTCTGGGACTTATTATCTAAAAAGTATAACAAAATTCACCTTATTTACAAGGATAGAAAATTATTTTTATAATAGGATAAGAAAGGAAGTTCATTGAGAAATCTATCTATCTATGCATCAACTATCTCTGATAAGTATCTATTATTGTGATAGCATAACAAAAATCTATAGAACCAAAAGCTTCCCCTAATGGATAAGTGGTCAAAGGATATAAACAATCATCAAAAAGAAGAGTTATAAACTATTAACAACCTTATAAAATTTCTAGTAATCACCAACAATAAAAGAAATGAAAATTGAAATAAGTTGCAGTTTGTCAAAGATGACAAAATAAGGGAATAGTCAATTTTGAAGGGATGTTTGGCAAATCAAGCATAGTGATATTGCTGTTGTTTGTCCTTTGTTTTCAGAGAGGACCAGTGATGTCATGGGTGATGTTTTTACTCATGCATGAATTGGATTTAAGTGAGGCAGAGTTGCACAAAATCTTCAGTAACACTGTATCTTTCAGAGTCATCAAAGTCCAGTGGCAAGACAAAAGTCAATATGATTGACAATGGTGGGGTATGCAGGGGATGACCTTGGTGTCTTCTATATCTTACCAAGCTCTAAGTGCTCCATAGTGCCTACTTCAGCTGTTTCCATGGCCATTAGAACAAATTGTTCTCATCTAACCATTCTACCAAGAGAAGTCTTCCCATGCTTGGGGTAGACTCGCCCCTAAGTCACCAACAAGTTTGAGGCCCATTGATTACCCTCAACCTGGTTTAGCTTGTCTGAGGAGACTGTTTAGTAGGGTGTGGTTGCAATGCATGCTACAGCTTCTTGGAGCCACATGTGAGAATTAAGTGTCAGGTAGACACCAAAGGCAGACCAGCAGCCTTTTAAAAGGCTTAACAAGGCCTCACATCAGAGGTGCTAGTACTCCTTTAATAACCTATACACTCCTGTATACTAATATACTGTTGGGAGAGTGCTCAGTTATTCCAACCATTCTAGAAAGCAATTTGGAATTAAATTATGTCAAAGTTTATTTATTGTAACATACATAGATATTTTGCTTTGTTCTACCACAGAATTGGGAACAGTCTCTTTCTTTTGCCTATGTAGCCAGAACTATTTATCTGAAAGGCAAAATAACTTCCCTTAGTAACATCTAGGGGATGAAGACCTCATTTAGTCAAATAGGAACATGATTCAGCAAGCCTGATGGCCACCTTTTCCTCCCCTTGGCCAGGTACTCCTAAGAAACAGGCTTGCAGTTTTATTTAAATGTCCATGCCCTTTGACTCTGATATTCAATTGATAGCATGTAAAGAAGTTCAATAATAAAAACAAGGTCCAATACACCAAAATATTCATAGTTTTACTTTTTGTAATAACATTGAATTGAAAACAGAGTTGATCTCTATCACTGGACAATGGCATAAAAATTTTTGATACATACGTTATTGAAATGTAAGAAATAATGATTATGCTGAATACAAAGAAACATTGAAATATTCATTCCAACAACAAAATGGAGTAGAACCAGAAGAAATATACATTTTACAGCCATATAAATGGAAAGATTAACAACAACCAAACAATCAGAACTAAAAACTGAAGTTAAATGGCCATAATTTAGGCACAAAAAAGAGATATGAGAATGTAACTTCCTCTCTTCTTTATAGAGTTGGGGTTGATGGGAAATGCTGAATAAAATTACACTTTTTAAGAAATGTTTGTTTTGTTGAACTATATTTTTCTTTTTTTTTCAGGAATGGTTCTCTGAGAGGAAAGGGATATGTACATAATGTAAATGCAGAATATATCAATAATTTTTAATGACATTTAAAAATAAATTCTTGTTTGAGATGTAAGAGTCTTGTGGAGGCAAAATTAATAATACTTGCAAGTTTTTGCATGTGATGAAGGTGAGTTAGAGTGATTAAGTGAGGATGACTATGAGGTTAAGAATTGGGAAGAATGGTGGAACCCAAAACAGAAATGTGTTTAGTGTGTATTTGTGTTTTGCATGATAATGTTTTCCATTTATGATGATAATGATAGATATTACCTGTGTTTCAGGTCCTTCAAAATTCATGTCTAACAGTCTCTTAGTAACAGGGTTTTATATTATTTTATTTAAAAAAAACACACACCTCAATTCTCCCCCTAAATATCATTTTACCAGCAGGAGAAGTAGTGACAGTAATGGCTTTTGTTCTCTCTTTACTGAAAGTCAAAATATTTCTTTATGGAGTATTAAAAGCACATTTTTTTCACTTTATGTCAATGTTGATACTTCCTTTTGAACACTTTAATCCCACCAGCAACTCCTGTGAGCTGTGACCTCTAATAACACTTGAGGAACAGCATCCTTTTTTTGTTTTCTCAATTTTCCACAGGAAATGATTAGGTCAGCACTGATTTTTATTTTAATTAAGTTTAAAAAAATGTTAATATCATATTTATAGCCATGATAGTTTAGATCAGGTAGTTCCTCATTTTCAAAGTGTAAGTAAACAGCATGTTACAAAGTAGGATGTATTATCTATGATGTGAATATTTGCTTAGTTTGACATATAGAAAGAGTACTAGTACTACTAAGAGAGCGTTAATTGATAGATTTCTCGAAGTAGAACAATTCATCTATACATTGTTCCTTTGGCTTAAGTGACTAGTGACCTCCATTTTCTAAAGCATACAATTCAGTCTTATTTCTACTGTGATTAAGTTATGCTTAGCAGCATGAGAAGTAAACAGAGTTAGCTTTAATGTTTTCCTATTCCTACATTTATTTGTCCCTAGGTGGCCACATTGATGGAACTGGGAAAGACATCAAGGAATTACTGATTGTAGTAGCCAGACTCCCCCTAAACTAAAGGCTGAATGTCCTTTTCTCCATCAACAGAAACAGATCTTACGGCTTCCTTTTGAACTCTATTTCAGTGTTTAGCCAATCTTGTTCAAAAACTTTCCCTTTGATCTCACCTAAATCTTTCTCACTGCAATTTAAGCCAATTTTTTTGTTCTGTCCTCTGGGAAAAATAGAGGACACTTTGTGGCTTCTGAGTTATAATAACAATGTCTAAAACACCCATAGGTTTTATGCTTCTGTTTTGTATTTGAAACCATTCTAACTCTTTTCCCCTTTCCTCAAAGGTCTTATTTTCTGTTTCTTCAGTCAATTTTGTTCTACTTCTTCAACTCTGGAGGGGAAAAAAAAAGCAAAACAAACCAAAGCAAAAATTGTGTATTATATTCTAATGACTCATACTTAATGTCATGTAGAGTGGAAGGACTACCTACAAGCTTGTGAATGCTAATGCAACTTTATGTTACAATGGTTCACCCATATAATTCTCAATGATGTCTGGTCTCATTTTCAGTATATTCTAACCTACCATCTTTGTTACCCTGTGCATATATATTTGGTAGGAGAAGGAAAGAATAAAAATACTCAAACGTAGAGAAGATAACATTGATTGAGATAAATTGGGAAATAACTATCTTGTGCCATATTAATAAAATTTAATAGTATTGTGCTAAAAGAAGTAATGAATATGAGTTATTTAGAGAAGTATGGCAAAATCTATATAAATTGATACAAAAGAAGGAAAATATACACTGTGACTGTAATATTGTAAAAAGAAACAACACCAATAACAACCCCAAACTGTTCATTGTCTAAATTTAATGACCAAACTTAACACAGAAAAGAAATGAGAAAATGTACCCACATGTGTTCTTTGCAAAGGTCAGGAACTATGGGTATGGAACACTGAAAAAAATATATTATTATAATTGGTTTGTTGATTAGTTTTGCTGAACTGCTTCCTCACTCTTTCTTTTATACTTATTATTCTCTGCTTACTGGGCAGAGAAAGGAGGAAAATGATACAAAAGCTAAAACATTTTTAATAAAAAAATAACTAAATATACACATAATTAGAGTACCACATACTTTTTGTTCTTCCTTAAATTACAATATTGAGGTCTTTGTAGAAAGGTACTAACAGGCTTATTTCTATGTTGGATCAAAAGGCAAGGAAGCAGCTGGGATAACCATGTAATTTTTCTGAGTTTAAATCCCTGAGAAATTTAGGAGGGTCATTCTGTGGTGGAGCTATGCTTTCTATCATTGGCTCTATACTTAACTGTTTATTTACTACATAATTGACAATGTTCAGCTAGAAAGATTGTTGCCCTCCTTTTTGAGTTTCTTCTAAGAAATATGCCACAAGAACTAATGATTTACTGTCACATAGAGCAGCTTATTACAACTTGTGCAATAAAGTGTTATATATTGCTTATTTTTTCACATTTGCAGCAGTTTATAAAATAACCTGCATAGTTTAAAAAAAAGTTCAGTTGAAAAAGTAGAATTACTTTTGTATAAAATAATAAGTGCTAGTGATGTTTGCCTAGAAGTCCATTTGGGCATCTTATCTTGAAGTAATCTTTAATGACTCAAGAATTCATGATGCACTTTAAGAACTCATTTTAATTCATTATAAAATAACTAATAGACACATTTGACCTTGAAAGTTGGACAGGACTACATCCTTAAAAACTGATTGAGTTTATGAATCTAATTTGCACAAAAATTTTAAATTACTTTGATGCATGTCAATTAAGAACAAGCTGTAATAATGCATAAATTCAATCATTGTTCCTAAAACATTTAATATAAATGTTCCCAAACTTCATGGTGTATTCATCATAAGCATGAAATGCTTCTCTTACGGTTCTTAGCAAATTCTTGTATTTTTAAAAAAAATTCGATTCAATTTAATAAGCATCAGTAAAATATTTGCTTTATGCCAGGCACTATGCTGAGGATGCAAAGGACAAACAAAACAAATAAAGTAAGGCAGTCTGTAGATGCTGTTGAGGAAAAAAATATATATATTTTTTAAATTGCTCCAAATATAGCCTTGATACTGTTATGCAGTTAAAACAGAAAATGTTTTTGGCACAGTGGATATCTTTTGTCTCTTTTCCAATTCTGCATCCATCTGAAAAATGTATATTTTCCTTAGTGGATACAGTGGCTAAAGCCTTGGGCATGACCACCCACAAACACAAAATCATCTCCAGTGATGTAACTGACCATTAGCAGTCCCACTGGGAAAGTAGACTGTCTATATTTACTTTTAACAATTCATATAAGTTTAATTCTCCCAAAAATGTAATTTGTATAATATCAACTCTATTCACATATGTGTGTAGTATGCTTAGAATGCCAGCATAGTAGTGTAAGTTCATCTTAAATAAACTGCCTTCAGCAAAGCTTTCTTTTCCAAATAGACTCAGAGGACATTTCAGGTTCATTCACAGTGAAAGTATTTTATTGCTTTGGCTCAAATAATTCATGCAGTCTAACTCCTTTTCTTTCTAGGGCCATTTGCAGTTAAATTCTTTATGCCTTTCAATTTTTACTTGAATGTTTTGAGACCACAAGTTTTAGCTGTCTGACTAAATTAATATTACTCACTTCACATTCAATGAAATGACATGAGGAACTGCATTTTTATTTTTAATTTATTATAGTCAAATCATAAAAAAGCACACAACAGACATCCAGAATGTCTTGTTATGATGCCTTTTGTATAAACCCCACTCAAATGAGAAGAGTAGGGCTTCCTTCTGCTGCTTTCTGATATACTTCCCACTGGTAAGCCAATAACACAGAAGAGCAATTGCAGAAAATTATAAAATGCTAATGATCCAAGTTCCAACATAAATAGTTCTTCTGGTGTCCAACAAATGGACCTTGGCAGAATGGAAACCGAAGCATACAGTTATGTAGATTTGGGCACTGATTCAAGACCATCATGATCACTGACTTTGTAAAGATTAAGTTCCATCCCCAGACCTGACATCAAATATTCCTGGTCTCAAAGTTATTTGCATAAATCAAGAAGATGATTAATTGCATTTTCTGTCCAATATTCTATGACAGTTCTACAAAGTCATTTAAAATCAATCACATCATCAGAGAATTAGAACATTGAAGGGGAACTCAGTGACCACCTATTTAAATCCCCAAACCTAATTTTAAATGATGAAAATGTTGACTCACTCTCATTCTGATCACACCCCAATTTATGCTTTAGAATACTTTAAAACTCTCTGAGCCTATTGATTTAATGATGGTGATGATGATGATGATATTAATAATAAGAACATTAACAACAACTAATATTTATATAGCTCTTCAAGGTTTGCAAAGCACATATCTATTAGCTTATTTTATCTTTCCTAAAACCCTGAGAGACAAGAGTTTTCTTAACCTTATTTTATAGATGAGGAAACTGAGACATCCAGAGGTTAAGCGACTTCCTCAGGCTCATATAGATAGTAAATTTCTGAGGTAGAATTTAAACTCTGGTATCCCTGACTGTGTGTCTAGCTTTTATTTACTGTTCCTCCTAGCCTCCTGATGCAATGGATCCAGAGCAAATCCAGCTGTCTGATTTGAACTTAGTCTTTCTGACCACCTAGCTCATTTCAATTAAATGACTGGTGAATATGAAATGCTAACAAAGAATAGATAATAATTAGCTGCAGTCCCAGTAGTGTTTCATAGGATTCCATTTTTTAAAGTTGGACATCTGATAATCTGTCTGAATGAGCAAAGGAGGCTTTTCAAGTAAAGATTTTTGTGATGCTTAAAAAAAATCTTCAGATGACTTAATCTTTTTCTTTCCATGAAGTCAGCTTTCTACATAAGTATTTCATGTTACATTACAATGAACCATTCATGCACCTATATTGATAGTTCATAACCTGTCTACACATATAAGGATTTCCAAATGAAGGAATATCATGATTTCCATGAGGAATATCTTTATTTTAAAGTGACAAAAGCAGAGGAATTGTTTTTTGGGGAAAAAAAGGGTCTCTACTATTCTTGGAATATTTGAAGTCTAAGAATTTCCTGTTATGGTTTTAGAATCTGGCCAAGAGAGAACCATGTTGCACAGTGAGAGCTAGATTTACATAATGCTGGTTTTTTTTTTTTTTTAGTGTAATACCTACTTGAGAAGTTATTTCTGACAATCATTTCTAAACAGATGATACTGGGATTCCATTTTCAGCACAAAATATACTGATTGACTTGCTTTGTTGATTTGCTGTGTTTTAAAACAATCATTTAGATTTTTGCCTACTACTTTCATAATATGAATTGCCTCAAACTTGATTAAGTATATTTGTCACTCTTATTTTGAGGTTTTTCTTTCCTACAAAACTGATCTCTTGTAACCTGCCAAAATCACACTGAAAGTGTGTTATTTTACTCCCTACACATCATTAAAAAAGAACAACATAAAACATAGGTTTTGTAGGCCCTCTCTGAAGTACAAAAGCAAGGCATAATAGAATAAAATATTTTTATATGAGGCTGTAACTAAAAGACTGAGAACTGTTCCTTCTTTGTCCCCCTTCAACCTGCTTCATTCACTTTGCCTGAGAGCAAGTCCCTTTACCAATGAACTCTGCTAGAGTATGATGTGACAGTTGAGTGCATTTTCCTGTATAGTTCTTAGGCCAAATCCTGTGTAAATTTTTATGGGATTTCCTATTCTATCTTATTTGAAATAAGCCACTGTGAGATACTGAATGTGTCAGCAATTCCCATATATGTTGAATTTCCGTTAGAAGTGTAGAATTGTTCAATAACAATCCTTTTTTTATAAACATCAGCTACCCAATTTTGTTGACTCCAACATGAACTGACACCCAACAACCTAAGCAGTTTATCATTGTCTCAAGTATAAGAACAATTTAAATGTTATTAATCAAAGATTTTGTCCTGTTCCAGGGGTATACTAGAATGATTTCATTGTAATCAGTGCCTCAGTGCACAAGGTGGGCTTGTGAAACTAGTTCTGATCAGTTCATTAAAAGCTTGAATGCTATTGGAAAGCCTTCTTTGCTCATTGAATTTTTCTTAAAATGTATAATTCACACAATAAGCTCAGGGTTGCTTGCCATTAGAGGTTGCCAAACAAAATCATATCCATTTCCCTGTGACATTATCATTTGAATGGTCTCTGTTATGATATAAGAGAACCAATAATGGTAAACTGTTGGAAATTTTCAGAGATTAGTGCTTATTGTGTTTATTATATTATGACTACCTTTGCTAAAATATACTCAGGAGCATACTGTGTTCCATCTGAAAAATACTTTGGCCTTAATAAAAAACACCACCAAAATCAAGTTTGGCTTACTTCTTTTTAAACATTCTAACTAAAAACACTCTTTCAAGAAATTTCTTTTGATCCAACAAGAGATCATATCATAAACTTTGGACTAGTGGTATTTATCAAAATATCTTGTTTCTTGGGTGATATATACTTCATTCATAAATTCATCATACTATAGAATTTCCATTTCTCGTGACCTATATGTTTTCTATAGGTTTGTCAATAGATCTTGAACATAGAGTCTACAAAATCAATTCACTTCAGGAATCAGCATATGGAACACAAATCTATTTCTACAGAAAACATTGCGTTACAAAATAAAATAAAGCTCTGATATATAGTACCTTTCTTTACATATTTAGGAAGGTTCTGAGTTTTGTCATCTGTAAAATGAAAGGATTGTACTAGATGGGTTCTTAGTTCTCGCTCTGAATTGCTGATCCTATTCTGGTGTCACAGATTGACATGGGGTCTAGGTAGGGGGCCTGAGATAAAGAAAGTGAGAAATTACTGATCTATACATGAGAATTACCTTTTGTTAGCTAGTTAAAAACACAAAGTCTAAGAGATTCCTAAAACTTTTTAAACTAGGGAATAAATTTACCAACAGATCAGCTAATATGACAAGTTAAAAGGTTAAAAGTAAAGGCAATCTCGTTGACATTTAATTTTCAGCTCTCTAAATATGAAACAAAATTTCTTCCCAAGTATAGAACACACCATTATATCAGTGTTGGTTCTCATCATGCTTCTTTGCTCTTGTGGTCATCCTTTTTTTTCCCTTTGAATACAATCACTTTTCCCCTGAGAGCAGTCAGATGTGTCACCGCCTTGCCCTTTTCACCAACTGTCTAGCTGTAAAATACTTCCCTGCATTGTGTCAAAGTGTAAGAATTTGAGACATCAATGGCCTATGCTTGTGTGGCAATAGTAGACATGCTGACCTCTTTGAACTGCTTTTGGTGACCTCTTGCAAGCAATAGTAGGATGCTGGGAGCACATTCCTCACAGAGAAGCATTCAGTTGTAAATCTGAATAAAATTGAAAATAGAAAATTCTAAAGAGAAAAGAGCTGGCACAATGCCTGTCAAAACAGGAAAGAAAGCATTTTGTCAAGAGGTTTGTCAAGTAAATTTTATTTACACTAACTGCCATTTCAATGATTTCTTTGAGGCAAACTTTCACTTTGCTTAAGTTCGTCCAAGTAGTTTAGATTACCACTCTATTTGGTAAATTTGTAAATGAATGTGCTGAGGCAAAAGAGGTTCTGTTCTTTCCTTTGATGGATTGTGTCATGCTGTAGGGTGGCAGTACATTTTATTTGACCTTTCTCCTTGCCTACATTCATTTTAAGTCACTTGTCACATGAATGACAGGACATCATGATTTGATGGAAGGCAAAACTTCAAAAGTATGCAACATATTGTCATCTATAAACAGTGTCAAAAGTTTTTTTTTTTAAGCTTGAGAAGAAATCTTTAAGCAAAATGAATCAGTTATATAGAAAGCCAGAATGAGCAAACTTTAGGAATCTACAAGATGAGTAAATATACTTAAGTTGAATCTAAATGTGTAGTTAAGAGTAATTTTCTGGTTTTTTTTGCTAATACTTAATGAGAAAAGTTTGAGGAGAAATTGAATTTCTCTACAAAAGCATCAGAATAAGCCAAAACAATGTGTTGTCATGGAATGGGTAAACACCTCCCTATTTTACAAAATTGCAAGTTTGAGTTTACTTTGGTTTCCTAATAAAGATAGGAATTTTGATCATGCTTATGTGCAATTTTCATGGTGCTGAACTCAAGATTAAATCATCTGTATATTTATGAAACAGATATAGGTGATGTGAACAGTGGAATGTATGCTTCCTCAACCTCTGCAGATGATTAATTTCACTTATGTCTTGCAATAATTGTTGTGGAAAGTCCTTGAAGAGTCTTTTCTGCATATTTATTTGAGTAGGCAGACATTCATATTGGAAATGAATGAAATGCTATCTTTTTGTGTGTAGTAGGAATTTGGTAATAACAATGACAGAAGAAGTTCTTAAGGAATTATGAGCAAATTTTCCTATTCCATCAAAGATCACAGTCAAGAGCAGGACATTGAACTTGTCAATTCTTTGTTACTTCCACATACTAGTAGAAAACAATACCTAACTTAAAGCAGAGAGAAAGACAATGAAAGGAATTTCCTTTCCCACTGGCCTATAGTCAACAAGAGGCCATTTTAATATAACCTTCAGCTGATTAAAACTTTTTTCTATAATGCATCTAGTGGGTGGTGACTAAGGGTTTAGTGAAAACTTTTTGGGAAGGAGAATCCAATGTCTCCTGATTGTCTCATTTTATTTATGAATAACTCTGTGTTAAAAATGTTTCAATGTTTCAAGGATGAATCTTACCCTTTATAATCTCACCTAGACAGCTAGGAGGTGCAGTGGAGAGAGTACTGGGTCTTTTGTTAGGAAGACCTGAATTCAAACCAGCCTCAGACACTTACAAGCTGTGTGATCCTGGTCAATTTATTCAATCTTTGTCTTTCTCAGTTCCCTGATAGGTAAAATGAAGATAATAAAAGTATCTATATCCCAGAGTTATTGAAATTTTAAAATGCAATAATATTTATAGAATGCTTCGGACATTTTAAAATACTATATCAATGATAGCTATAATTATGATTATAACTTACTCTCATTGTTTATAATTCTGCCCTCTGAGACTAAGCAGAAAATAACTAATCTATATTTTGCAAAAGTCTTTCAAATACTTAAAAATGAGTTCCATATTCACTGCATATGTCCCAAGTTTTCTATTCTCCAAACTAAATATTCCTACTTCTTATAGTATATCTTAATATGGTATAATCTTGTGACCCTTCACTATTCTGATTTCCCTGCTCTGAATACTCTTTGGACTCTCAGTGTCTTTCCTCAAATAGGGAGTGCAGAGATGAATATAGATATGATCTGATGAGAACAGAATATAATAGGACTATCACCTCATGAACCTGGTCAATCTGTTTGCCTAGCATGATTAGTTGTCGTCACTTATGGTCAAAGAGAACCAAAATGACATCAATATGTTGGGATCAAGGTACAGTCTCTCTGACTATAACTGACCAATAAAAACTTAGAAGGTTCTACTACAGTTGAGCATAAATTGTCCATATTGAACATTTGGAGTGAAGATGTCTCTAAATTTGTGCATCTCATGCTTCTTTAGAGCTAATACAATTTTGCCTTGCACATTGAGCTTACTGACTTCTTTAATATAGACATAACATGCTGAGCAGTACTGTGCAAGTATCTCTCATGTTTCATAATTGAGAGAGACCTTGAGTGAATTCTCTGTAAAATAGTCATTTAGGTAAATGTACATTTGGCATTCAAAAAATGTGATCAGTCCATCAGAGTTGTGGTCTCTAAAGTAGAGCTTGAATGCTTGGCAGTTCAGTTTGAGAAAAGACCTTAGTGTTCAATACGTTATCTTGCCAGATAATTTTCAGAATCTTCTAAGGTACTTGAAATGGAAATGATTCAGTTTCCTGATATGACTCTGGTATACTGTCCAGGTTTCACAAGTATACAACAATAAGGCCAGCACAAAGACTCTGTAAAGCTTCAGTTTGGTAGGTGGACTAATACCTCTCCTCTCCCACACTTTCCTTCAGAGCCTCACAAACATTGAGCTCTCTCTGATGATGTGAGCATCAACCTCAATATCTATGTGGGCATCCCTGGAAAGCAGGATGCCAAAGTAAGTGCACTTATCCCCAGCATTCAACATTTCTCCCTTTACTATAACTGATGGGTTCCACATATGGCATGGTGCTGACTGGTGAAGAACCTCTGATTTCTAAATTTTTATTTTCAGGCCAAAATTTGTACAAGTGGCAGAGAATTGATCCATACTCTGTTGCATCTCAGCCTCATAGACTGCATTGATTACAGAATCATCTTTGAACAAACAGTCATGCACCAACTCTCCCTCCACTTCAGTCTTGGCATATACCTTTTTCAAGTTGAATAATTTACCATCAATGAAGTATCTGACCCTGATGTCCTAAGGCATCTGAAAACATTGCTAAAAACATCGTGCATGGAAACATCTTAGCATGGAAGCATGCACATAGCCCTACTTCTCTCCATTACTGACTGGGAAAGTGTGAGAGCATTGTCCATTATCCAGAACATGGGCAAATATGCTTTCATGAAACTGATGAATAGTACTGATGAACTCCAAGCAGCCAAATTTCACAATGATCTTCCAAAAGCCCTCACAATTGATAGTATCAAAGGCCTTAATCAGGCCTTTGATAGATGAATGTTGTATACAGATCTCTGTTCTGCTCCTAGTATTTCTCCTGTAGTTACAGAAGCATGATACAATATCATGTATTCCTTGGTCCTCTCTGAAACTACACTGACTCTAAGGTACATCTTCTGGATGAAGGAAGACTTAGGAAGAATCTTTCTGGTAAAAGACTAAAAGAGCATTCCCTCCCTAACTCCTGCCTCTTGCATCACAGGACATTTTATTTCCTTTTCCTTTATAGACATACATTTAGAGATGGACAATGGAGACTTTTTTGAATTTTTAGGGGAAAACATCCTCTTGCCATATAACCCAGGAGATTTCAATCAGTTTTTGTGTGAATAGTGGCCAGTTCAGAAAAATGTGTATCCAGCTCCAACTTTGGCAAGCTACCCTTCATTTGCCAGCCTTGTTTCACTCAGGACTGCTATTTGGATGAGATACCTGCTGAGTTCTCTTGCAGCGAGAACTGTTCATCTTGTGGATCTATTGGATTTCATGTTGTCTATAAGCATGCAAACATTCTATATGCCAATGATGAGTGCAATCATCTTCTCAAAAGTTTTTGTATTTGTATTTGTGTGTGTGTACGTGTTTGTGTGTGTGTGTGCTGACTGCAGGGTGTGATCTCCACCTACCACAGTAAGCAGGCCAATGTTAGGTTGGAAGAAGCAAACAATTTTTAAAGCACACTTTCTAGTCTCCTTCTTCATGCCAGGAAGCGAGTAGTAAAGTCCTTAAAAATGAGTGTTTAAACACCCAGGGAGGCTGCCAAATCCCACTACCGATTCAATTCAATGAGAAGACAGCCCTTTGGCCTGGGCCAGCTATGTGCAGGGTTGTAACTAAAACTCCCAATGTATCTGTATCTACTGCTTCATCACTTGCCCATTGCTACAGGACTTTGAGGCAGGTTAAAAAAAGTGAAGTGGTGGGGGCAGCTAGGTGGTGCAGTGGATAGAGCACTGGCCTTGGATTCAGGAGGACCTGAATTCAAATCTGGCCTCAGACACATAACACCGACTAGCTGTATGACCCTGGGCAAGTAACTTAACCCCATTGCCTAGCCAAAAAAAAAAAGTGAAATGATATCTTTTGATATATATATGCCTATAATATATATTAATTTGTGTGGATACACATGCACACACATATGTAATACTCATGTGTGTGCATGAGTGTATATCTTTGTTTATTATATAACATGTTAAAATATTTTTATGATTGTTTTGGAACTTTCACAAGGCAGCATGGAAAAAATTCTGGTGTTAGAATCAGGAGACACATCTTGAATCTGACCTTAATCTCATTAACAAGAACAACAGAACCTCTTTGAGTCTCATTTTCATTATCTCTAACATGGGAACAACAATTCTTGCAATACCTCCCTCTCAGAGTTAGAATGAGTCAAGTTAACGTTAAAGTTCTATATAGATGGCTTATTATTGTCATTTGGTGTCATGTGACCTAAATCACTCTGAAGACAATGAAAAGGCACATGATATGTGCAAACAGATTGTGACACATTACAAAAAACGGAATTATGAAGGAGTAAAAAAGTAAAAGATGACATCAAAGAAATGTATGAACTAAATTTAAGATATATAATAATGTAAGAAGAAGATATAACCATTAAACACCACTGGTGCTCTGTTGGAATCTTGATGATGTTGAGAAAAGGTGAAGAAGACCTTTTTTTTTTAGGTAATTGGGGTTAAGTGACTTGCCTATAGTCACACAGCTAGTAAGTGTCAAATATTTGGTCTGAGGCTGGGTTTGAACTCACGTCCTCCTGACTTCAGAGTCGGTGCTCTAACCACTGCCCCAGGTGAGGAAGATCTTAACAGGCTAAGTAGACTGAGACATGAGCTACAGAAGATGGATTGGATTTGTTTTGATTTTTTGTCATTTAATAAGCAAATATTAAGCACTTGCTGTGTACCATCACTCTACTGAGTTATGTGGATACAAGGAAAGGCAAAAATATGCTCTTTTTCCATGAAGAGCCTCATAATCTAATGAAGGAGACAATGTAAAAAAAAACACAAGACATTTATATTTATATATAGTGTAAATGGAAGATAATTTCAAAGGAAAGGAATTAATACTGGCTCAGAGAGTAAAGTAAGGAAGGAGAGTGTTCCAGTGAATACATAGTGGACAATCAGTAAAAAACACTGAATTGGGAGATGTAGAGCCATGCACAAAGAACAACCAGTAGCCATTACAGAGTAGAGGATGTGAAGGGGAGTAAAATATAGTAAGACAAAGAAGGAAGGAAGAGTAAGATTGTGAAGGATTGTGAATGCCAACAAAAATACTTTATATTGGATCCTAAAGGTTAAAGAGAACCACTGGAATCTATTGGATAGGCAGTGATGTGGTTCAACCTGCATTCTAGGAAATCCACTGAGGCAGAGCCAAAATGACTGAGTCAAGATGGTGAATAAAGGCAGGGACTCACCTCCAAATATCTTTAAATAATGATTCTGAACAAATTCTGGAGTAGCAGAGTCCACCAAAAGATGGAGTGAAACAATTTTCAGCCTAAAACAACTTGGAAGGTCAGCAGGACCTGTTGAACCAGGGTGAGAGAGAAACACAGTACAGTAAACCAGAAGCAGGCCTAAGAGTGACTGAATCGGTGGCAGAAGCGACCATTTCAGACCTCTCAGCCCACAGACACCAAAGATTACTCAGAAGATCAACAAGAAAGGTCTGTCACACCTGGGTGAGAGTGAAGTACAATCTAGCACAGGCCACGCCAGCTGAGATCCAGCACCAGCAAACCAGGAGCAGGCCTTGGGAGCCACTGAATCAGGCAGTGGCTGCTTCTAGAGCTCTCAGTCCACAGATGGTAAGGGGATCAAACAACTGGCCAGAAAGAGATTACAGAGGTCTCTCTGCTAACACTCAAGCAGGGCCTTGTTGCACTGCCCTTACTCAGATCTGGGTCACAGTCCTGGGTGGCAGTCTTAGGGCAAGGAGGAGCACTAGCACACAGAGTTGCACCATAGTGGAGTGGGTATGCTTCTCACAGATCCATGGTAGAAAAGCATGCTTGTGGTCATTCACATACCAGATCATAGGACAGAAGAGTAGCAAACAAACCTCTCCTTGGATCATACCACCTTGGAAGAACTATAAACTTATAAGTCCCTAGAAGTATCTTTGCAAACAGCTACACAAAACTCTTGAAGCTTGGGACAGTGTGCCCTCCACTCAGCAAGTGGACTCCTACTTTAACAAAGATTTAAAAGTCAAGTAATAGGCTGAGGAAATGAGCAAACAACATGAAAAAACATCTGATTATAGAAAGTTACTATGGTGACAAGTAAAATTAAAACACACACTCAGAATAATACGACAAATTCAAAGCTCCTAAATCCAAACCCTCCAAGAAAAAAAAAAATTAATTGGTCTGAGGCCATGGAAGATCTCAAAAAGGGTTTTGAAATTCAAGTAAGAGAGGTAGAGGAAACATTGGGAAGAAAAGAGAGTGATGCAAGAAAATCATGGAAAGTGAGACAGCAGCTTGGTAAAAGAGACACCAAAAAATTTGAAGAAAATAATACCTTAAAAACAGACCAGGCCAAATGGTAAAAGAGATACCAAAACCCAATGAGAAGAATGCCTTAAAAAGCAGAATTAGTTAAATGGAAAAAGAGGCACAAAAATTCACTGAAAAAAAAAAACTCCTTAGAAAGTAGAATTGACCAATTAGAAAAGGAAGTACAAAGGCTCACTGAAGAAAATAATCCCTTAAAAATTAGAATTGAGCAAATAGAAGCTAATGACTTTATGAGAAATCAAGAAACAATGAAACTAAACCAAAAGAAAAAAAAGACAATATGAAAATATCATTGGGAAATCATCTCACCTGGAAAATAGATCCAGGGGAGATAATTGAAAAATTATAGAACTGGGGGCAGCTAGGTGGTGCAGAGGATAGAGCACCAGCCCTGAAATTAAGAGAACCTGAGTTTAAATCCAGCCTCAGACCAAACACTTGACACTTACTAACTGTATGACCCTGGGCAAGTCACTCAACCCCAATTGCCTATATATATAGGACTTCCTGAAAGCCATTATCAAAAAAAAAAAAGAGCCCAGACATCATCTTTCAAAAAAATATTAAGGAAAACTGCCTTGATATTCTAGAACTAGTAGGTAAAACAGAAATTGAAAGAATCCACTAAGATAGCCAAAGATCACCTCATGAAAGACATCCCAAAATAAAAACTCCCAAGAACATCAAAGTCAAATTCAAGAGCTCCCAGGTCAAAGAGAAACAAGCAACCAGAAAGAAATAATTCAAGGGCCATGGAGTCAGGATAACACAAGATTTTTTGGTTTCTATGTTAAAGTATCAGAGGGCTTGGAATATAATATTCTGGAGGGTATAGGAGCTAGAATTACAATCAAGAATCACCTACCTAGCAAAACTGAGTATAATCCTGCAAGGGAAGGATATTCAATGGAATAGCGGACTTTTAAGCATTCTTTATGAAAAAAACCAGAGTTGAATAGAAAATGTGACTTCTACAACAACTGCTCACAAAAAAAGAAATACTGAATTGAGTTTCTGACCTTGGAGAGAGGTACATACTCATGTAACTTGGAGTATGGCCACATAGGGAGGGAGGAGAAGAAACCCTCTCATTGCTGCTGCTCATTGCATAGTGGTCATCAGCTGGGTTGGTGAGTGGCTGTACTCACTTTGTCCCTGTTCAACACCAGTAACTACTGAAAACACAATGAAAAGGTAGGACTCTTGCTCCTCTCAGACTAGAGACAAACTGATAATGGTTGGTTGCTGCTGGTCTTGTGACAAGCAGGAAAAAGTGTGCAGTGGCAACCAACCCACTGAGTTGCATTGTAGGCACCGTAGTGACTAGTGGAAGGCAGGTTAAGTGGGGCACAGACAAAACATTCATTACATCTTTACTTTCTTTAGCATCCTCTACAGTTTTTGTGGGGCACGTAAAATCCTTTAGTAAGCCTCAAGCAGCTCATGGGCCATGTGTTGTACAGGCCTGCTGTAGAACAATTTGGAATTATGCCCAAAGGACTATAAAACCATGCATACTCTTTGACCTACCAATACCACTGCTAGGTCTGTATCCCAAAAGAGAGAAAAAAAGGAAAAGAACCTATATCTACAAAAATATTTATAGCAGCTCTTCTCTGGGGGGGGGGGGCAAAGAATTGGAAATTGAGAGGTTGCCATCAATTGAGAAATGGCTGAACTAATCATGGTCTATGATTGTGATGTAAGACTATTGTGCTATCAGAAATGATGAGCAGGATGCTCTCAGAAAAAAAGCTGGAAAAATTTATATGAGTTGATGCAAAGTGAAATGTACTGTGTACAAAGTAACAACAATATTGTGCAATGATTAGTTGTGAATGACTTGCCTATTTTCAGCAATTCAATGATCCAAGACAACTCTGAAGGACTTATGATGAAAAATGCTATCCAACCCCAGAGAAAGAACTGATGGTGTCTGAATACGGATTTGTTTTTACTTTATTTTTCCTGAGGGATTTTTTTTGGGGGGCTATGTTTTCTTTCACAACATGACTATTATGAAATGTTTTTCATGACTACAAATGTATAACCTATATCAAATTGCTTACCTTCTCAATGAGGAGGGAGTAGGGAGGGAGGAAGGGAGATAATTTGGAACTGATGGTATGTGATGGAACCAAAACTGGAAACTTGATTTTCTGACTCAAAGTCTAGTACTCTTTCCATTATTTTATACTACACTATATTCTACAACTCTACTATATTTACACTGTTACAATTACCTGTCAGGAAAAAAAAATGATTCAATGCACAAATACTTTTTTAATACCTACTTTGTGCCTAGCTTTGTGCAAGGTGACAAAAATTTTCCAAAATGAGTTGAAAATTATTCATGATTATGCTTAGTAACCTTTTTGGAAAAGTAAGAAATATGAAAAAAGTAATTACTGAAAAACAACAACATAATTAATTATGTATCATACATTACAAAAAATAAGGAAAATAGCAGATAAAGCCAGAAGAAAGCTCAGAAATTATTTTTCCAAATATTTTATAGAGAAAGAAACTGAGGCCCAGAGAGAGGGGAATGTTTTGTCCATAGTCAAAGAGATAATAAGGCAAAATAAGGGAGAGATCAATGTGTTTCAAAATCTTTAAGAACCTTTCATAGAATACTCATTTCAAATTCTAGGAAGGATAAAATTTGGATAGGAAATTTCTAGAAAAAGGTAGCAGATTTCAATGATGAATAAAGAGGAGAGGAAAACATGCCAAAAGCAGCAGCTACACAACTTCCCCAAAACAAACTATGGTACCAAAATCATGTCCGGGTCCTCTTTTGTTTCTCTACTATCAGATTTTCCTTCATGTCAGCATGTTTGAATTATAAATCTATGTTCTCTCTATTATTTATTTTGAGAAACTCTCCACTGGGGAGTTTAATTAAATTATATTGAAAATGATATATGCTGATGTATGCTCATTCCCAATTTATTTTATGAATTTTATTTTTCTTCTAAGATTCTATAACTTTTTTATCTGTTTCTGTTCTATTTTGGAAGTCCTCAGAATTCTGTATTTCATCAGTCATTGTTTCACTTTTCCTATATTTTCTAATGTGTGTTGAGAAGTTTGTAATCTTTTTGAGCATTTATTGTTCATCCTGTCTTCTAGTTTTCAGATCTTCTTTGTTGAATTATCTGATTGTGTTCAGAGTTTTTATTGATTTTCCCATCCCTACATGAAATCTTACTGTTTCATCCTTCTATCTTTATATAATGGTTCATAAATTCATTGAACTTGTAGGAAATTAATGTAACTAACAAGATGCTGATAACTTTATCAGGGGAGAATATCTCTATTGAATCAAGAAATCAATGAAATCTACTAAACTATATATGAAAAGTCCTTAATCCATTTAGAAGGAATGAAACCAGCTGCATGACCTGAGATGGTATTACACAACACTTGTATTTTGCTTGGCAAAAGAAATTCTTTAATATCCCATAGAACTTGTTTAAAATAGCAAGACAAGAAAGATAGAATGTATTTATTAAGCATTTACTATCATTGTGCTAAGTGTTGAAGATAGAGTTATAAAGGCAGACCCTGTCTTTAGTGAACTTATTTTAATGGGTGAAAACATCAAACAAAAAGGAACTGAAAAATTACAGAAGGGAAATGTCCATGTGGGAATATGACAACAAATTCCTGAGAGTCAAAAATAGCAAATTATTTCAAAACCTCTGCATTAATATTAAAAAAAAAAAACCCTCAAAATGCCTCAAATGCCTCAATGCCTTAATGCCTGTTAAGCTCAGTGGTGAAAGCAGTTTCAGCCAAATCCCTGATAAAATATTACTTGTTGGGTAGGAGGAAGGAGTTGATCCTCTATATGATCCTCATCTTTTCAATCCTACTCCATGCTACCTTGACCAGAAGATGAATTTGTGAACATCAAAAAGGTCAGAAAAGTTTGTACTTCCCATGGATGTCCTAGCAGCGATCCTAGAACAGTCATAGTATCATCAGAATTGAAGACAATTTAGAAACCTTTAGGAAAAGCAGTTTTATAACTCTAGAAGAAGCCAATAAGAAAGCTACATCACACCTAAGGAGATTTCAGGAAGGCCCATTAAATGGAAAGAAAATAATTCCAGCAAACAACAAACAAATGAAAAACATCCAATAGATATGAGTTTCTCTCTTTGCCATGGGTAATAATAACTACTAGTAGTAGTAGTAGTAGTAGTAGTAGTAGTCGTAGTAGTAGTAGTTAACATTTAAATAGTATTTAACTATGTTCCAGGCACTGTTCTAAATACTTTATAATTATTGTCTCATTTGATCCTTACAACAACCCTGGAAGGTAGGTGCTATTATTATCCCTAGTTTACAAATGGGGACACTGAAGTGAACAGAAATTAAGTTTCTTGTCCAGGGTCGTCCAGCTAGTAAGTGCCTGAGATGATATTTGAACTGATTTCTTACTGACTTCAGGCCCAGTGCTCTATTCACTATAACACTTGACTGCCTTGTAGCATGTGCTCTAAACTTGAGCCCATTTTTCACGGAAAAGTAGGTACTTGTGGTAGAGTGTGCCCTTGTTTGGGAGTTGGGGGATGTTTTATATGAAATGTTCTAAATATATGGTACTAGTATAATCTATTTATAAGTGCTAATTAGCCATCTAGTTGACATCAACTAATTATCATTATGGGAAGCACAGCAGGGATGTCTAAGCTAATGCTAAAAACCTTCCAAGCCTTTAGTATTCCCTATAACTCTGAGAGGAAAATCAGTCAGCTGAACCCTAAGTATGCAACTTATATGTGAGAGAGAGGATTGGGAGAAAGAGTCCAAAGAAGATATGACATTTGTATTCTCTCATCATTCACTATCTGATTCTTCTTCCTTTGAAGACGAATGTACCCAGGCATATGCTGCAGCTGTATCTAGCTGCCTTGTGAGAATCAATTGTTAAATTTTCAGTGTGAGCATTTATACCTCAGAAACGTGCAATTGCTACAAATAAGGGCTTGATTTAATATTTTCTTTATTCTGTATATTAAATAAAATAATGGAGAAAATATTAATGATGTTTAAACTTAAAAATGTGTATGCATAACTTCACCCCCAGATAGTCTGACTTCAATATTTATCAGCAAGCCTCTGTACTGCTGTATAAACATTGTTTGAGTTCAGCAGGAGTGTGGTAGAAGGCTCAGGGAATGAAATTATCCCCTTACTGGAGGCCTGGTGACTAAAGGCTTAGAAAATAATAATATAATAGTAGGCTAATAAAAATAATATTAGTAATAAATTATACTGATAAAGCATAATAACTTACATTTATATATATTTAGGTTTGAAAAGTGCTTTGCATCTATAATCTGATTTGAACCTCAAAATACTCCTGGGTATACCCCTGGGTTTGGACTACAAAGCTGTCTGAGCCTCCTCCAACATCTTGGGTCCCTGCCTGGGTCCCTACCCTTAATATCCTCTGGGGCTACTAAAGTTGGGTTTTAGTTCCCTTTCCTTCAAGTCCAGTGTAGCCACTCACAGTCATCTTCTCTCTCAGTTCTTTTCTTCTACTCCTTAGATCTCCTCCTTTCCTTCTCTGACTGAGCTCAATTAAAGAAAATCAGAGAGGTTGTTTAAGACAGAGAATCTTTAGACTAAGGGGTCCATAACCTAGGAGACAACCCAAGCAGAAATAACATTCCCCCCCCAGAGAGTCAGAAATCATATTCTTCCTTTCCTACCCCCTCTACAATCATCACATGCCTGGGTAGGAATAATGACTGCTGCTTGTTACCAGTGATGGGGTGAGGAGAGATGAGAGGTATGTTGGCAAAGTCTGTAGCAGAGAGGAATCCCACACTTATGCAAGCACAAATCTGCAGATCAATTTGTATATATTCGAGGAAGGTGTTGGGTAAGTATTGCAATAATTAGCATTTTCTGTTCTTAAATCATATGATCTCTATTTTGTTAAGGTTTTGTCTCTTCCATTATGCATTAAACTTTATATGTGATACATAGTTCCTTGGTGGGGGGTTACAGATAGGGAAGATAGGGGAAGTGTAAGAGTTAGTGTGGATTAGAGAAAATGTCTAGGATACTATCTTCATTCCACTAAAGTTATATCAGAATAATTCAATTTTAATAAAGGTAACCCCTTGTGCATAAATGAGAAATGGTCAAAGGAATAGATAATTTTCAAAAGATGAAACAGGAATTGTTGCTCAAGAAAAAGGTTTGTCCTCATTAATCATCAAAGAATTGAAAATTAAAACAACATTGTACATCTTCTCATGCCTATTAATAGGGCACAAATAATTAAAAGCAATGCATTGCTAAAGGAGCAGTAGATAAACAGATATATTCATTCATTGTTAGTGGAACTGCAAAATTGTAGAATCTTTGTGGGAGAGCACTATGTTAGTATATTGTAAAAGTTACAAAAATAATCATATCTTTTGACCCAATACTTCCGTTATTAGGGATATATTCTGCAAGATTTATTTTCAAAGCTACTTCTGCAGTTATTAATAGCAACATTATTTTTAGTTGCAAAATAATCTAGAAATGACCAAAATGTTCAACAATGTTGTAATATGCAAATAGATTATGTTACATTAATGTTATGGAATACTATAAGGCAATTCATATAAATAAATATTAAGAATAGCAGAAAATATGGAAAAAAGTTTCATAAATAAAGTAGCCTTGAGATGTCCTTTTCTTTCCTCCCTAGACCAGTTCCCAACGGGCTGAATAAGAAACAGATACCAGGGGAGTCCTCCTTCTACAGACTTCTTGATACTTCTTCCTACCTCCTTCCACTTACTGGATGGATACTGACAAACTCTCCTTAATTCCCACTCCAGCAGGAGGGAACTCAGTGTTCCTTCTCCTTATCTTATCCCTGAGGAAGAATAGAAGTTGATGGGAGAGGTGTTGAGCTGTTTTTATCCCTGGGCCCTTTTCCCAGTGGTGGTGCACCTCCCTGCCCTTGCTGGACAGATGTGACCACTTGTACAACTGTAATGAATAAAAAGTCACCAATTATATATTTTTTTTCAGTAAGAAATAAGACCACTAGGCCTTGCTATTTGCTCTGCTAGTATATATTCTAGCCCACAAGACCTTGATAACTGACCTGCCACATGTAATTCCATGCGCCCCAGGAATTGCTATTTAATTTGCCAATGCATCTTGGATACCTGTGAACCTTGCCATGTTCTTTGCAGTTGTCCTCTTCAATAAGTACTATCTCCCCCAATTAAAATGTGAACTACTCTTGCTATTATATTTGTATCTCCAGCATTTAACATAGTGTCTGGCACAAACTAAGCACTATATTAACTGCTTCCCCCCTCCGCATTTATTTCATTTCATTCAAATAATACAAAGTGAAACAATCAAAACTAGAATTGCAGAGTTTATATAAACTGTGACCAAAAAGGAGGAAAAATAAATGAGAATTAATGGACAAGTAATATTCTGATATGGATAGACTATGAAATATAAATTGTGACATTTAATAATAAATAATTTAAAATAATAATTGTAGTTTGTTTTAATATTAAATATTGTGTGTAATCAATCATTAAAATAAAGGAAGTTAGACTAAATGACCTCTAAGATCCTATCCAGATTTAATTCTATGAGCCTACTTAGCATGCATAATTACCTCACTCTTGCAATGACAGCTTATCCAACTAGTACCTATGGGCCACATACCTCACAACAAAAACAAATAATAGCTAATATCTAATAGTACTTTCCTAATTCTGGATTTTATGCTGGTATTTAAAAAATAATAAGCATTAATATAGTCTTTTATGATCTGCTAAGCACTGAAAATGTTATCTCGTTTGAGCCTGATCTAATCTCTATGAAGTAGGTGTTATTATTATGCCCATATTTCAGTTAATGAAACTGAGGCAGATAGAAATTAAATGACTTGTCTAGTCTTGTATAGATAACAAGTGTTAAAGGTAGGATTTCAACTCCTTTTTCTGAATCAAACTCTAAAATTCCCAACAATTGCTAGTTGGTTAAAAAAAATGTCAAATAGTTAAAGTGCTTCCTCCACAAAACTTCTGTGAGATAGATACTGAGTCTTTGTCCCCATTTTACAAATAAGGAAACTTAGGTTCAGAGAGATTAAATGTCTTCCTGTTGGTCACATAGTAAGTGTGAGAACCAGGTTCAGTGATTTTAAAGTCCCATGCCCTTTACACTTTACACTATACTCAACTTACCTGAATTGCTCCCTGTAACTTGTGCCTATAAAATAATGAGACTATTTTGCTTTATTCTTCTCAAATAATAATAGGATTTCAACATATTAGGCAAGAACTTGTTAAACATACTTTTGTTTGTTTATTTTTGGAGAATAAGTTCCTACTTCAAAGTGGGAGTGAAGAGGTGAGGGACAGGAACAGTAGTTCTCAATGTAATAGACAAATAAAGACAATAGATGTATGAAAACTGCTTCTTTCCAGGGAAACTAAATTGAAGGACAACTGTATTTTTGCAAAGGAATTTTACCTTTATTAGAGAAACTAAATTGGGGTGGTGGTGGCTAGGGAATGGGAATGGGAAGACAAGATAAAGGCAAACTTAATGTGTTCAAGGTTATATACATCCTTACAGAGGTGAACAACTTTGGGTTGGTCTTGAAGTACACACTAACCATCTCTCATTTTGGACTGTACTGGATGATATAGTTATATCAGATATTTACCTAGTATAAATTGCTCTGTATGCCTGGAACTACTACTATGGGGAAGAAGAGGAAGGTTATAAAGATCTAATAGCTTACCAGGATGAATCCTGTCCCCCTAAGAATAGTCAAACAGGGATTGTTGTTCAGTCGTTTTTCAATCATGTCCAAATTTTTATGACCCCATTTGGGGTTTTCTTGGCAGAGATACTAGAGTGGTTTTCTATTTCTTCTTCCAGATACTATACACTTATTCCAACAAAGCTCTCTTTGCCCAAGTCATTATTGGAACTCTCCTTTCGTGATTATGTTTAAAGCCTATAGCACTTTATTTTGAAGTATGAGATGTTTGTTAAAATCTGGTCTCGAGTTTTTGAGCCCAGTTTGTGTAATTCCTTAGTTCCTTGCCTCAGATAGAAGGGAAGATCTTTACCCTGTTGTGTAGATATGTCTTAACTTAGAAAGAATACAGATGAGGATAATGGATTTAGAACTGAAAAGGTCCTTAAAGGACATCTAGGCCAACCCTTTCATTTTATAGATGACAGATCAGAAGGAATGAAAAAGTTTATGTGATTTATCTATGCTCAGAGAACATAGGTGCTAAGAGAACAAAGATTCAAACTGAGGTTTCCTGCCTCCAAATGCAGCCATCCTTTTATTACATTATATAGCATCTCACTGCTGAGTTGCATTAGAGTATCATCAACATGTAGTTCATCACATAAATGGCTATAGCATAATAAGAAAATTAAGAAGATCTAACTGAGAAAATTAGTTGTAAAAATTCTACATATATTTCATAAAACCACAGCTACTTGCTTATGCAGTGTGGTATATCTTTGATTTATTTTTCCCAAGTTGCTTAGATATTTCTGTTACCACTGTGTATAAACTTTAATCTTAGTGTGGTTGGAAAAGTTTATTTTTGTAATTTCCATACTTACAGTCTCTCAACAATCAATTCCCCTGTGGTAGTGACATTCTGGTACATTCTAATTGCCCACAAAACTAAGAGTAGCACAGACATTTTATGTCATTTAGAAACCCTGATTAAAATAACTAATACAAAGGAATTCATAAGGTTGCTCACTTAAGGAAAATAAGTGATTACCAAATGTCAGAAGATAAAACATGATTATAAAATAAGCTGCGTTTTTAAGAAGATTGTGGCTGAAGGCACATAAACAAACAGAAAGCAAAATAACTACTGTTAAGTAAAGTGCACTTGTGAAAGGGAAATTATTAAATTTTCCTACCAAAAGATTAAAAACATATGGTTGTGGGTGTGAAACTTCCTGAAAAAAAAAACTACATATTTGATAATGTTAATGGACATAAAAATGAATGTGGCCTAAGCAGGAGATAGCAAAGGCACAGAACAGACTGGAAAACAGGTATTTAACATTCCTGATTGCATTTCTAAAAATTAAATTCCCTTAGGTTCATTGCGGAAAGGTAGAAAAACAAATCCATTACAACATTTCCTAAGGATGGCATACTACTGTGATCTATGCTAGCAGATATTACCAGAAGGAAGGGTTTAGTAATTTTTTTTTGGTTTCAAAAAATTATGTAGTCACCATTGCAGGAGTTACCCCAAGCACATAGGTTTTCCTTCCCCATGTGTTTTTTTGACAGGTTCTTTGTACATGTGTGCTCACTGTCCCTAACAGATATGAGTGCAGTGGTTAGGGAACATGACCTAAGTTTATGTGTGGATTGTAATGCATTTCTTATTCCTGCATTTGCTTAAGTATAAGAGTACTTGTGATATTATTTTTTATATCTTATTGCTAATGCGTTTCCTCTGAGATTGTCTCCAATTGTCTCCAATTTAAGCTGAATGTATCTTGTATGTACATAGTTGTTGGAATGCTGTTTCCTCCATTAACATATGAGTTTCATGGAAGAGGTTTTTTTAAACTTCTCTTTGTATCCCAAGCAATTATAATAGTGAAGGAACATAGTGTTTAATAAATGCTTGTCACCTGACTGATCAATGTGTAAATAGTTCTGTTTAACATCTAAATATTTCATCATTATGAGTGGTTGGTTTATGAAAATAAAAAGGTGGGGATTGAGACCTCAAGTGGTGAGTAGGGGAGTGTATTTCCCATATTAAAGGGTTCCTCTAGAACTCTGTAAGTTTGAATATGGCTGTGTGATAATAGTCCTCTAGCAACCTAGACCTGTCAGGGTTAACATTTGTTGGAGTAAATGAGACAGCATGGAATGGGTGGGGTAGGTGTCCATACATCTTTTGTGTAAGGAGCGAGGTAGTACAGTGTGGGTAACCCCACATGCATTAGACTTATATGTGGAATGTTAATGTTTGTTGACATTTCTTTGGTTTATAATAAAAAAATAAAATTAATTTTTAATGGGTAGGCCACTCTCTACAAGCATAAGTCAATTATATGAGAAAGTTTAGACTAATATCTCATGGTTTGGCAAGTACTCCCAAGAAAGATATCCCTTTAAAAGCTTTAGGATCTCTGTCTCCAACTAGACCCTAGTCACCACTTTTTTTTTTTACATCTAGATCTCAAAACCAGCAATAAGATTGGTTCATAGATTCATGAGAAAGGCTTGAAAAGGCAACTTGACCTTAAAATACAATAGCCATGCACCCTCCAAAGGAGAGGTTATAGTTGATGGGGGTAAGGATGGTGAAACCCATCAACTTAATGAAAAGATCATGTATGGTGAGGCTAGGCTGGTCTGCAATCATATGCTTGAGACTCAGGTTGAACTATAATTATAAGATCCCAATTTTTGGGCCTATGGGAAAAGGCAATTAGAGAAAGAGTAAGAAAAGAGAAAGACTTGAGTCTGGTGAAAAAGAAAATTATATAAGGGATTCGGTGGACTTTTTATTAGTAAAGTAGATCAGAGGTTGAATTGAGGAAGAGAAATTGAAGAAAATTTGAAAAACAATCTCCAGGCTCAGACACCTATACTGATTCAATTTTCAGCTTGTAAGACAAGCAGGATCAAGGTTAATTAAGGATGAGTTTTTTTTTTTTAAAAAAAGCACAAAAGGAGATATCTGAAGAGGTAGACTTGAGGAGGTTAAGGAGAAGCTCGTTGCCAAAAAAAAGGCTAGATGAGGAATCTCAGCCCATGTGACACAAGACCCTGTTACATATTCCTCCTACCACACTTGTTGAAGTTGCCCCAACCTTACCATATGTTCACTAGATCTTATGACCCTTTCAGACTTTATTCTACATCTCTTTAGATTTTCTCAGTCTCTTTTTAGAGAAATTATCTGCACTTTTTGGATTCAGTTCTTTTCTTTTCCCTTGATCCAATTTCATGACTCAAATACAAGTTGTCTCTCCAATGCCCAGAGTGATCTATTAATTGCAGGAGATTGTTTTTGTTGTTGTTGTTGTTTTTATCAACCCTCACCTTCTTTAACCTCTCTGCTTCATTCAGTAATTCAGTCAGTTCCTTGATAACCATACCTAGAGTTAGACTCATAATAATAATCTATTAACATCCCCTAAGATCTTGTATAGCAAAGTCCCATCATCAGGGTTTCAGGTGTGATTATAATCTCACATTAGTTAGGGAATATCTCTAAAGCCAGCCCCAAGTAGTTTACATGCATTCCTACACATGTTCTAGTTCCTGATTAAATAACATCTTGAGTAAAATCAAATTTCCATTAAGATCATAAATTGCTATTCTAATAGATTTGCATCTCTGTTTCTCAAGCTTATTTATCCTCCTGTAACCATACTTAATCTGAAAGAATGAGACACTTTCAGGGATTGAACCTTATTACATATGAGAAGTTCAAACACTGATTTGAACTCCTGCTGAGCCATGGAATGAATTCAGATCAAAACAGTAAGATCTTTTCTACTTACAGTTCATTACATAAATTTAGATACTTCAGTATTAATCACTAGCCTTAGATCTCTGATGCTGCTTCCATTGAGACTCTGTTTCTCTGAAAGCACACATTTAAGGCTAGTCCAAGGACACAACAAACCTAGGAATGAAACTCAAAATTCACAGTAAGTTTGGACATAATTGTCATCAGTAACAAATTATTGCTGCAACTAATTAGCTTGCAAATGGAGATTTAGTAGGTCTTCTAAAAATCACACAAAAGATTTTGCAAAACATTTCTTCATAAAAGTATTTCCCTTTCTTAAAAACAGCTTACAATTTCCTAATTTCCACAATATTCCTAGTTACCTAAATTCTTTAGTCAAAAAGGTGTTTGTAATGAGTCATTTACTCAGAAAGAATTTCACAACACAAAACTCCTGCACAGGATTGATAAGAATTACAAGGAGATTTTACAAGGTATTTTCTTTGCATAATTACTAATTTTCCTTTCACGAAATTACTTTTACAAATACTTGATTTAGACAATAATTCCAAATAAGTAAGTTAACAAACTTATAATTTTCCTAAGAGATAACTAAGTAATTTTAGCTGAAACTTCCCTTTCAAATATAGACAAAACTTGTAAGTTTATGATTTCTTAAATTATAGTACTTCAAAATATTACAATATAGGGTCAGATAGAATGACCTAACAGCTTCTTAACCCATTCATGTTTTTTTTTTCTGACAGTACAATTTGTAATCTAACAACATCTAGATTATAAAAGAAATGGCTTTTCTCACAACACAGGTGAACAATACCCCACATATTTTAATGTATTTAAAACTTGAAACAACCAATTATCAATTTAGGTAAATACCTTTCTAAATCACCTTGCACAGAAAATCATTCATCTCATCATTAATATGTTGAAACTACAACCTGAAACCACCTTAAATATTTTCTTAATAGCCAATATTTCAAATGAAAAATCAGCACTCATAATAAATAACATTATTATTACTTATTTATAACAAATATACCTCATTAAATGTTGTTTTCAAAAATATTTTATTACTTCCCTTTTAAAAAACCTAATTCATATGCAACAAAAATCCAGATGAAAAATTGTTTTCAACACCATTTCTACCTCCCTATGGTCTCTCAAAATTTTACAATCTAAGAGAATTTTAGAAATACAATACAATTTAGAAACAAACAATAAGCTTCAGATGATATCAATTACATTTTCAGATTATCATATACAGAAATGATTGGTCTTACTACTTTTAGTACTTTAACAATTACATTAAATTATAGAGATAATAATAATGTTATGTCTAGCATATGCCAGTCATTTTATAATCATGTGATCCTCACAATATCCCTGGGAAGTAGGTTCCACTATTATCTCCTCACAGAACAGTAAACTGAGGTAAATGGACAAATCAAATCAAATCAAATCTGTATTTATAATTGCTAATGATAAAAAGGTTTTTAAAGTCCAATACTCTTGGACATTTAAAAGGAAATATTATCCATAAATTCATATATTCCCTTAAAAAGACACATGGCTGTATATACTAGAACATGCATATAAAATTTTACAAAAAGTTTTACAATCACTTATTATCATCAGATAAGTTAAAGGATTTGACTCAGGCAAAAAGGAAATCTGAGGAGTTTTATTTAATGACAGGGTAGTTCTCCAGGCAGAAAACTCCAGAGCTTCCAAAATTAACAATAATTAATTGAATAGTACCAAGGAAATATTTTAGGATTTTATATAATGTTCACAAATCACAATAACCAACATCTTACCATATCCAATATTTATATATTGTTAGATTTAATAAAGCCTTCCTGTAGATTTATCCTGAAAGGCGAGTGGACATAATTCCTTCTAACCCTCTATAACTTTATCTATTGGTTTTCAAATCAAACCACAAAATTTTTATTTTCAATCTTTCTACTTAAAACAAAATCAAACTTCCTTATACCCTCTCAACATGCTTAAACCATCTGAAGCTAACACAAAGGCACCCAGCCCAGGATGGGGCTTAATGCACATGGGCTTGCTGTGGACCACCCTACTCCCATTTATTCCCAAACCTTTTTTTTCCTACCTGTCATATTTTTTCTCAAACCTTCATTCCTCTTACCTAATCTTTCAAACCCATTACTCAGACTACTTCTATTTTCCTTTACATTCCAAATAAAAAAATTATACTCATCCCACTTTCAGTCTTGCTTCTCTTTACCAGTTAGAATCTGGAGGGAATTAACTCCCAACAATTTACAAATCAAGAGAGCTGTATTTCCCCCACTCCCTTCACAAACTGTTTTTATAATGTTAATATGCATTTAAACAAATAACTGAAATAGTAAAGTGATCACATTAAAAGACAGAAAACCTCTTATTTTTGGAGTTTTAAACACTCCCCTGATATCAGATATTTTGGGTGGGGGGATGCAAGCACAGTTTTCTAAATTTAAATTAAACATAAAGTACAAACTTTAGCTTTAGGATATAATTAAACCTGAATTCAAACTCTCAGCATTTTCTCTCTTAGCCCTTGCTATCTCGATCTGTATGCTCTAGATCCTTATCAGTAAAGACTGCTTGCTGCACCTTATTCTGGTATCCCAACTTGGCCAGTGTTGCCCTCCCCCCTAAAAAATCTTAATCTACAACTGAAAGCCTAAGGGGGGAGTGCTTTACCAATGTTCTCTCTTTAATTATAGACCTTCTTTTATATCTTTCACCACAAACATGAAACATTTTAAAAACACACACATAGAGACAGAAACAGCTTGACAAGACAAAGTATGTAGGAATCCAATTTCTTGTTGGTTTTTTAGGTCCAATTTTTTTTTTCTTTAAGATAAACCAAGAGTTAGAATTAGATTGGTCAAAATTCAGTTTGTGCCAATTTTCTTTGAGTTTCACGTCATCCTTCTATTATGATGCAATTTACCTGTCAAAATTTAGTTATCACATGCTAATTTATTCTGACTAACTCCTATCCAATTACAAAGGATATCTTTCCAAGATACCTGATTATATCTCTTCCCCCAGAGCCACTTGGAGGAAAAAGAAAATGGTTTGCAACCTAAAAGTGGAAGATCTAATAGATAAGGAACAGGAATTTTGGGGATAAGACTTACCAATCCGTCAGAGCTGGGACTACAGGAGATACCTCCTGTGGGCACACAGAACTCAGAACTTTTGAGGTGAAAAAGACTGTTCCCCAGAGATCCAAGTCCAAATCCAAGTCATGGCACCATTATTGTGAACCCCAAATCCCATGAACCCTATGAACCCCAATCTGAAACAGAGTCTGCTCTAAGAAAGAGACAAATGAAATTGGAGTACATGTGTCCACAGTTTAATTTCTCAAAGTGGCTTGACATGCATTGCATGGAAGTTCAGTCCAAAACTGGGCCCCCTTAAGGGGGCCAATTCAGAATTAGCTGGGTTTGGGATTTTGAGGTACAACATTATATGCCCTTTGAAGAGTAGGTATTACCAAAGAGGTGCCAATCAATCATGTTTAGTTGACATACTAGGAGGTGGGTGATATTAAAATGAGGTCTTGGGTAGATGTTTTAGATCTCAGCCCACAAAGGCCAATGTCTCCTGCCATCAAAGGAAATACCACTCCCAATCTTGGAAGTCTGTCTCTACCCAAACCTGAGTAGATAAAATCAATTCAGGCCTGGTTTGGAGTTTGACCAAGATAAGAAGATTCAATGCAATCTTATTATCAGAGATGTCCTTCTGAAGAACTTTGAACAGAAGATTGGCAGGGTAGATCTCTGAGTCTCCAAAACACACTACCAAGAGAAATAATTTTTCACACTTATCATCCATGTAATGTCCCTAACAATGGATGTTTTCAAAAGCTCCATTTAGTCTTCTCTTATTTATCTGCACACTTTCTCATTATGACTTCATTAACTCCTTTAGGTTGCCTTACTCCTCTAGGCAGAATGCCCACAGATCTCTCTCTCTCTCTGTATCTATATCTATATCTATATCTATATCTATATCTATATCTATATCT